>NC_056735.1:1072542457-1072689957 GCF_019279795.1 Protopterus annectens | reverse complement strand
CTAAAATAATCACCACAAAAACCTCCAGCCTCATAAAAAGTCTTCAGATCTTTCCCTTCTATTTTTATTGCTTTTTAAATTCATTCTTATGATCTTTGCATCCATCTATTAAATAATATTTCCATTATCATGTTAACAATTGCTATTATTTTTTAACTTCATCAGTGTTCACTTTTCATAACTTCATCTTATAATCAATCATATTCTTTCTTTCCCAGCAGCTGCTCTTTTTAACTTGTTTCCTTTTCCTTTTCATTTTTTCCATTTCTCCACGGGTCAGATTCCAAAAGGTGTTTTCAGACAGTGTTGCATGCTGAAGGAGGACGTCAGAGCACCAGCTGCAGATGCGACTTCAGAAAATACACTGAAAGCAGTCCAAGTACTTAATTATTCAATGTAGTATAATTATGGATTCCTTGCATGGCCACCATATTCCAAAACACATTATGTGTGCCCAATGCAACTTAAATTAAAAACTAGAATGTCTTCTATGTTTCTGAAATCCTTGTCGTATCAATCAAGATTGGGGTCCCCTAAGCCCAAGGCAGAAAAATAAATTCAAAGAATGAAGACTGTATAAAATCATAAGGTATTCACAAGCAACGAAAGCTACCACTATGAATTCCATCATATTTCATAATAATACCACCAACAAAAATAAAAAAAAATGCAGCCTGCATTGAATGAACTGTAACAGGATGCAGTACTACAAGGCTTGTGTCTGTTGTCCACAGACCTCATCCTGTCCAACATCCAATGTCCCCTCATTGTCAGAATGGCTGGCTACATTTTCCTCCATATCTGAGGCCACAGCTCCAGCCACATGATTGTCACCATATGGGCCAGATTGTATCACTATGTTGTCCTATGTGCCAGGGATCATGACACCATACTGACACATCAGATCCCACACTGGGATCAGTGGATGGGCTAATGTAGGATAAAGGCAGTTGATGAGTTAAAAGAAGAGATAGATGACAGAGATCAGGACAACATGCTTACATCACATGCCTTATATCATTAAAGACATGACATAAATATCTCACTGTTATGTTACAGATAATAATGACTTACCATTAGGTCTTACATGTGTATGAGTCATGGAATCTACATAACAGGGAATTGACAGTTATGTTACATATCCTACATACATGACATATGTGAGGTATACAACCATAACACACATCTGACAAATCCTCATGAGAAGAGAGTGTGGGAGGCGAGAGATGAACTGTTGTAGGGAAACAAAGTCAACATTAGTATTCACATCATTGTCAGCATGGACCATTACAACATGATGTAGTCTTTCCTATTAATGCATAGAAGGACACAGTATTAATGGAGGACAACAGTAACAGAAATAACAGCAATTGCATGTATGAAAGATAGGTAAAAGCATACTACTGAAAGACTCCCAATGTTGTGATTTTATTTGTTGTCCTGCAAGTCCTGCAGTGGGAAAGTAACGAGAAAGACAATGCAGTCTTGTATGCAGGCAGTGGCATAATGACATGATGACTTATATGACATAGTACCAGGGGCTGTGGATACTCTCATGAGGTATGGCACACCTGTTGGCCAGCTGTCCCTGTTTAGGAAAAACAGATACATTAATGTCATGCAACACAGGTATGCTACACACTGCTGCAACCTATTGACTTGTTATGGCAACATACCTGGCCTGTCTGTACTTGCATCTGCATGGCTTCTGCTCCCAGCAGTTGTACCTGTAGTGTGCAATGTTAGGGGAAATAACAATATGACAGTAAACAGTAGAGCCATGACATGAGGCTGAGGCAGTAAAAGGTAGTGTTCACAGTAACACTCTATGGAGGCACTCACCTACCATTTCCTGATGTTGTGCAGAAGTAAATGGACCTGTAAGCATTAATGCAGACATCATTACACATGTTGGTTGCACTGTTCTGTCTGTACTACAATTGCATGCTTATATGTCTTTACACTTATGTTTATGGTCATCACCCTATGTGGATCTCTGTGCATGGTTCAATTCCACTGCTGAAACAATCAAAATGACAATACATGAATATGCATGTAACAGCAATATACACTGATTTACTCTATAGGCATCCATGCTATGCAAAGTAACACATACATGTTCATCTTGGAACAACTACTTCTATCCCACTCCTAGACATGTGTCACACCCCAGTTGCCATATTCAGGGATGCAAGAAATATTGTGGTCTCATTGGGGGGGGTCAATGGTGGGCCACCACCGGTGGCATCCTTCACTGCCTGATACCATCGTAACCTGTTGATTGCATGGAAGATCATGTCAGTGAAGAATTGGTGATAGGCCTCACGGGCTCTTTTTGACCTCCCTTTGCATTAATCATGTTGGTGAGGTCAGCGCAGATGTCATTCCTCCATACTGTATTCCCTGCCTGTCCAAGAAATCTCTGTCCATGTTATTGCAGAGCATCTGTTATTATCGCGTGTTTCTGTAGGGTGAAATTGCTACCCCCTAGGTCTATTTGCCACCTGATAGACAGTCATATGCACATGTTAATATTCATGTAGGGACCCACTTACAGAGATGATTATGTGGACAAATTATGCCACTGTAAGTACTATACATTCCTGTGCAATGCAAACTTCTATGGGATATTCACTGTGACATATGTGGTATATAAAAACATGCAATGCTTACATACATAACACTTGTAAGAGCAACATACATTGTGATATCTGTAGTGGCTTTGTGTGGTATTTGAATCCTTTACAGTAGATATCCATGGAATGGAGGTCCAAATACAACAGCATCATATCTCTGGAGCCACAATCTGTACGTATTTCACATTAACATAATATACAAACATATGTGTACTACAGAAATGTGTGATGACTGCAGCTGTAATGCAATTGTAGCTAATCAGGCAAGTATTCAAAACAAATCTGTCATATCACATTATACATGATGACCTCAGAATAGCACAATAGTTACTGAGGAGTGAATGCCATCCACATCAGCACAGAGTATCTCTAAATTATCAACTGAACAATTGACAGAAAGCATTGGAAAATCTCAGGATCCATAAGTAGGCCACACATAGTACAGATTCTGTTTGTATTGGCCCAGTAGTTCTAACAGCTGTTGTATGAACCATCCATAACAGCTGAAGTAATACATAGGGCATTGTGACACAGGATACTGTCAGAATCTGTAGTTTTTCATGCAGACATCACAGACTGTATGGAGTCACCCGCGAGATATACAGGTAATCAGCTAATCTGTCTTTATGTACTGTTCATTTTTGCTATGTAAATATGTCTGTACAACTGCATATGGGAAATTACTGCATACCCTTGAAGCAGATGTCAAGACCTGTATGCCTACAGATAAGTCACAAGCCATTCCAGCAAGTTACAAACATGTTTCATAATGCACACATTTTCCATGATTGCATAAATCTAGAGAGATTCATTTGAGAATGAGTAATGTTAACATGGGTGCATAATAAGCTAATATTCCTCAAAACAGAAAGGCTATCAGGTGCCAATTTACCTTAGTAGATACCTATGACTCAGATAAAACTGAAAGTAAGAGCAGCTACTGTGCATACACCTTTTAGGTACTATGTGAGCCAATTATGACAAATGAGGTTCATGAAATTCCAGGCTTTGGAATCCCATTTGAGCATGTCCACGTATGTTCTCAAAATTTGGTGAATTAACCAATAGTTTGCCATGACAGGAAGGTGTTCTGTGCAAGTACTCGATAGATATTGTTAAATGGTACCATGTATAACATGTGCCTGTTATTTTACAATGATTTAATGACATGACATACGTGCCACTTTTAAATATTGCTTTTGATACATTTACAGATCAGACAATTCATACCTATGAGCAACCTCTCAACTGTTCAGATTTTTGTAGAATGTCCAGATATTTGTCTCACATTTTTGGTGTGTTCCTCATAAAATTTCTGGTTTTCTGGCAAATCATTGGGATAATCTGAGATTTGAAGTCACTAAATAATGACATACATTTGAGTTTCAGGCTTCATGTCCTTCAGAAAAAGAATAGTAATTCAAATCCTGTTATTCTAGCAACTTTTTAAATTTATAACAGCAATATTTAAAATCTGTCCCAATTTCTGGGCCTTTGCCCCCCCCTATTATTTCTGACTTTGTCCAGATTTCTTGCACTAGCAGGTTGAGATATATGCTTTCAAAATGAGTGGGACCTCTGTGAACAATTTTCAGATCTCAGTACTTTTTCCATTGGATTGACAACATTATCAAGATGGCTACTTCCAAGAGGCTTTAACTTGTCCAGGCCCCATCTCAACTGAGGAGGAGACCACGCAGATGCTGATCAAGTAAGCTGGAGTGGAGCATCACATGAGAACCAGGCCAAGGAAATGTGTAATGATCGAAATTTGGATCCAGATTACAAGGAAGCATTGATGATGTGCAGAGATCTACTGGACTGGAGTGCAGGTGCAACACTGCTACAATAACCTGCATCAGAGTGACACAGAGGAGCTTCATCGGAGGGTCTTTGAGTTGTGTCAACATCTAGTGGATGCCTACAGTAAGTGTCATAGTACTAGTATATCTAAGCATTCCTTTGCAATTTATAGATACAGTTGTGTCACAAATATAGCAGAGACATGTCTTCTAAAGCCATTAATTAGCTATTCTAACAATTAGCTCATCTGGATAATTAAGTAGACATGGTGACTGTTCTTCAAATAAGTATGGGTTTTATTCCCATTGTGGTTATTTAGTAATGTTTATAATATACTTATTGCAAATTGCAGATGTATAGCTGTTTTCTAACATAGAATGACATAATTTCACACATCCACCATAGTCGTGTATCACTGATGCCTATAACACCTAGGAAACTAATGACTACACAGTTCTCCATTATCCATGTTACTATGAGAGTATTGCCTAGTCTACCTGTGTATGTGTGAGTAGTAACTCATAAATAACTTATTTACTCAGTTCCTCTTGGTAAAGTGAACATTCTTATTACAGACCAGTTTGTTTAAGCCAGGAGGAATGCCTGTCCGGCTGCCTATACATATGTTTTCATTTTTAATATGTGTTGATGGCTATTATTTGTATAGATTATGATGATAATAGCATTTATGTGTCAGATGTTTCTGCATTCATCTGTTATAGCAGAAATAGGGATACAGACACTCGGTAACTATTTATTAAGAAGAAACGTGCTGTCTTCTAGCTCGGCCTGTAAAGAAGCAAACCAACAATGCATGGATTTTTGCATGCTGTGAATTGAACCTCATATAGGGGAAACATATCATTACATTTTTATCTGTGTCTTTCACCCATTGTCAAAAATTCTGCTCTGCATACCCACTTATTGATATGAATGGCATTTTGTGCATGCTTACAGATAGCTCGTTTATTCACCAAATTTCTACGAATACCTCTTCAATCCATAATGTTCTGTGAACAGCATATCTTTTGGTGCAGGGTTATGAATAAAGCTTGGAACAGACTGTAATATTCCTTCCAAAATGTTTTGTAGAATATGCTATGATTTGCAAAAATGCTATCAAGTTTGTCATTCATTCTTAAATTCACTTTAACAACTAGTCATACTTGACTTTGGAGGGAGTTAGATGGTCAGACATACAGTTGAAATGCAGACCAAGGAGATGCAGTGATGAATGCATTTGATATGTGATGTGCACTTTACCAAGGAATATCTTTACATATAGTCCTCCCACATATATTATTGTGCTCCTGATGTATAGCACCTTGCACTTTTCTGTAAACTGAAGCTATGTGATACATAACACTGTCTGAGAGATGAAGGTTTTCACTTGTTCTTACTGCTTGTGACTACTGTACTGACATGAATTCATTCTTGCAAATCATTTGCATAAATGCCTGGCACGTTGTCCTTTTTGTAAATACTAAGCTGTGATCCATATTCGTAACCCATACCTGCACATTCATAATCCCAAGTCTTTTCACTGCATTCAGAACACATTCTTTCAGGCAAGATGGATTACCTACAATCAAAGAAGGAAGCCAAAGGATGGATGCACCAAAGTCAAATAATTGAACAAATCCAAACTGAGCAAATATGCTGAACACACGTTGATTTATTTAAGCCACAAAAAATATACACAGCTTTTCGTCGGCGACTCCTCACCAACTTCTTCAGAACCTTAAAAAACGTCACCACTGACGTAGCCTATTTAAATGTTACACTGTAACTTCATGGGATCAACACCGGCTCCTTCGATTGAATTTAATATTTATATTTAATATTTAAATTGACCCCGTAGAAAACATAAAGCCAACCTAGGTCACTAAATAATAAATAATAAAATCACATTCAGAAAGGTTAGCATAACAGCCACTACCTCATATGAAATTTAAACTACCGAATCATTGCTGATAGCTCCCTACAGCTTAAACTATATGTTTGCAAAGCTTAATTACTAGGAATTCTACATTAATTGAATGGATAAATAAATAAAATAAATAAATACAAACCAAATACGAACTAAAACAACCTTAAGTTAAAACTGTCAACCTGCCTACATATGTTTAATATTTGCTACATTTCTGATATAGGCTAATAACTAAACATGAAATAATAAAAAATGTATAAAAATATAAATATTAAAAAATGCTACCTCACCAAACTTTTCAGTTTCAAAACACAAGTAATAGACAGCATACTGTTCAAACCTGGGTAATGGTATGCTTCCAATTTTAGCTGCCATACCAGTTCCTTGAGTTCCAATATTAATGAATCAGCCCCCCCCCCCCCCATTGTCTAATCCAACCTGATCGATCACAGTAAAGCTGAATTCATGGTCAGGACACTCCTTAATATGCTTGCCTAGTGCATTGCCCATTTTCTCCTTCCTAATGGGATATATGTGTTCGTACAGGCACTCATGGAATTTCCAATCCATTTTCCCTATGTAAAACACAGAACATGAAGAACACTGAGCCAGATAGACCACATGTGCACTAGCACAATTAAACCTCCCCTTGATTTTATATTTTGTTTCTCTGATCATGAAATAGGTACCTGCTTTCATGAACCGGCAATATTTACACATACTGCATTTAAACATGCCTGCTCTAGCATATGAAGGCCTAGATTTAATTTCTAGAATGTTCTTTAGATTGAACCCCCTCCTGAAAGTTACTTTGGGAGTAATCCCTAAATGTAGGGGTGCTTGATTATCTGGTGTAAGTAAACACAAGTTCTTCTTGATGATTGAAACAATGTCACCCGCATCAACACTGTAGGTGGTAATGAAACTACACGCATAGATCCCTCTTGCATGGACATTTTCTGGTGGTGAAGCCGGTTCTGCAGTAGAATGGCCTAAAATGGGCAATAAGTTCCATTCTCCCTCTTGGAACATACTTCCTTCCACAAATCTCCAATAAGGTATCTATGATAACCCCTGTTCAGAAAAAGATCTCTAATGAAGGCACATTCTTCCAAAAAATCTCTGTCTCTGGACACCATCCTGGCCGCTCGGAACAGTTGGCCCTTAACTATCAATCTCTTCTGGTGAAGGGGGTGGTTACTGTCAAAATGCAGATATGTGTTTGAAAAGGTAGATTTCCAATGGATTTTAGCAATACAGCAACCCTGGGGTATGTCCTTAATCAAGTCGACATCCAAATAAGCTATTCTCTCCTTGTGATCTGTGTTTAACATTGTAAAATGTGTATGATGAACTTCTGCTGTTCTTCAAAAGAAAACTTTTTAGAACCTGATCTAAGCAATGTATATGCTTCTTATTTGAGCACTACATAATTCATAGTTGCTCTTTTCTTTGTGTAGGTGGCAAAAACAAGACCTGTGATCAGGCCCTGTGCATAGAGTGGATGCACAGGCTGATGGTGTAGCAGAGGGAGAGAGGTATGCTGCTTACATTGTCTGTTTTGTTAAATAAAATGCATTTGATCCCTGTTACAGGGCAATATTTTTACATTACCGTGTATATTGCTTATAATGTCGAAATACCCATCATGCATCAGTAAGGCAAGTGCAATAATTACTCTATACCTGTGCTTACAAGACTTATTTAAATACAAATATGTTTAAATATCATTTAGTAGGAAGACATGTTTGTTTTAAAGATAGCTTTTGAAATGTAGACCACAACCTAAGTGACAGTCGGTTTGTGTAACTGCCATACAAATTTTACAATGGATATCTTGCATATAAGTCTATAGTGCTTTGTTTACTGTTTATAATGCATGTATTGGCATACTTGTATATGTGAATGTAGTTCCAAGTGACTGATCTGTTATGCATAGTCTATCTATTCAAATAATGAATGGGTATTTGTTGTGTCTGTATTCACACTGTTATGTGGTAGATTGCGTAGCATAGCCTTCAGTTCAGCATTAGTATTGCATCTGCCTAGAACACCTTGGATGGTTTTGTTACAACATACTCTTATCCTGTGTTTGGGGATACTTGTCCACATAGTCATTTATTTGCACCATTTCATGATCAACAAGCATCATCGGGATGTTTACATTTTGCAGGACAGTGATTGCTAATAAATGTAGGTAGGTCATGCATACAGTTCTTGACAGACCATACTATTTGTACAACATATGCTAGATTCTCATGTGTCACAGACTGTGAGTGCATTTAAGATTGGACATTATTACTATTTGTTAGTATTGTATTCCTTTTACTGATGTGGGGTCAGCCAATGACCATCCTAACTGTCTCAGCTGTTTGTCATATGGCTTGCATATTTTCCATATTATTGTCATCTCTCTTTGTCTTCACTTTAACAATATTAATTGGTGCCTGCTCATATGACTCATTCCATGTACAGACTACAATTTGCATCACGCATGTACATAACTTCTCAGGGAACATGTGCAATGGAATAAGAATGGAAATATTGATATCCTGTCAGACACTCAGGTGGACAGTTTACTGTGGCAGACATCATTATTAAACAGTAGAAGTCCCAATACTAATCTTATGCTGACATTTATAAGCTTTTCTTTTGTCAAATTTCAGTTATGGGAATGTTGCATGAGGTAGTGTCAGAACATGCTTCCATTCAAAAGTCAGGATATATTACGTCTACTTACTTTGCATATGCTTTCCATGGGTTCCACTGTGGAGCTCGCGAGACATATCCTTGCAAGCTACATCACTGAAACCAAACAGCTGCAGCAGCATTTCATCATAGAGCGGTGCAGCTGAAAAGCACAGCCGCTGCAGCTGTACACTATGAAACTAAATGCTTTAATTCATGATGATCCCTAAAGGCAGCTACCCGGCTGTATTCTAACAGACAGCCATGTTAGGTGTTTTACACATTCCTTATTTTCAAGCAAGGAATGCATTTATTTTATTATTTATTTATTTTATGTTCAGTTAAACATTTCTATAGGTATAGATAATGTGACATTGGGAAGATGTGTGCATGAGGAGCCATTTGCTTGCAGCAAATCTATTGATTATAATTGTGTTACCTGCTCAAGTTTGCACCATTTCATTTTGAATTGTGTTTTAAATAAGATCTTGAATGTATGCTAATAAACTTTCAGTCTCATATTTTGTTATGCAGAAATCACATTAATTAATGTATCTTAGACAGCAGTTGTGCACATCATTTTCAGTTTAATGTCAGCTATGATCTTCATTGGAACGTGCAGCCTGAAAGACATTTGCTTTTCATTGTTATGGTTTTGATTACTGACATACATTGCATATGGTGGTACAGTGGACTGCGGTCATAACATATTTTAACATTTCATGAGGATTGTTTTCTGCCTGTTCATTGTGTAACAGTGGATATGTTATGCAGACAGGTAGTATCAGGTATACATATGTAATTTCAGCCTGTGTTGTGATTCATCTTGACACACCATGCATGATCACCAATCAGATGTAGACAATGAACGCATTCCAGGCCACTGCCATAGATCTCAGATCACGATGATCATGATGATGACAGAAAGAAGCTGGACCTGCATGTGCCATCATCCTTACTGCACCCTGAATGAGATGACTCCAGGAGCAACAAAGAGATAATTATTAGGAGCTGATCCTAGAGATGGTAACCAATGTGTTTTTAACACAAATAATGGATATGATTGGGAATTTTTTTCAGGATATGGCACATTTTCTGCATGACTATTTCAGGGAGATAGACCGAGCAATCATTCTCGATGATCAGCCCTATCAGGGTGGCCCATCAGGTCTATAAGTACTGTCTGTGTGCTCCAATTGTGTATATATATATATATATATATATATATATATATATATATATATATATATATATATATATATCATTACTGAACTGTATATGTACTCTTGTGCATGTGTACCACTTAGGTGCCATGTTTATGTATTACATGTGCAAACATACATTACAGATATCATGGAGGGACATTTAATTATGTTTTAACGTGTACATGGCACACATTAGCACATTGCACTTTTTTCCACTTTCAACAGTCTATGCATTGTGACAGTTAACATGCAGCTACTGCTGCAACAATTACCCTGTAAATATGCGTTTTACTGACAGAAACTTGCAGATAACACATATTGTCCATAGTCCAGCACTTTCAGCACTACCCTCAAAGGTAAGGTTAAGATTTGTGTATTGCTCTATCATGTATAGGCAATGGACGTCCATGTGTTCTGCATGGCAGTTATCATGCTGCCCTGCTGGCATGATGTTATTTTGTGTGCCATGTGTTGGCATTTCTGATGCCATATTGGTCATATAAAGGTATGTCACACATACGGGCAATCCTCTTTTTCTAACTGCCTAGAATGGCAATTCAACATTCATGTATACACTATGGTAATGATAATTTATTCAGTAACAGTAGCGTATGCCGTGTTTGGTCTATGCTACATTTCCACATCAATTAGTTATTCACATAAGTTCACACTTTCTAGCAATAGCTGTACAGATGTATGTACATTTCTTTGCACATAATCCAGTTATACTGAAACACACTTGTACCTTTGACAGGTGAGCATTCAATGACTTATCGTTGATGTGCTGTAATGATGCTCACAGGAATATACTTTGCTCAGTAATGAGCAGGGTCAGTGACATATAAGTGTGGTTGTTTATTCCACATTGGCATGGCAGTATATGTGTATGTGATGGAAATTCATAGCTTTCTTACCTATGCCTGTTGACGTTACATGATTGCATATTACTGTGTATGTGTGAGTTATACATGCCCATTTTGCTGGACATCAGCAGTGCAGTCTGTCTACATGGCATACATTTGCAATTTGCTTAAATGTTTTTGCTTTGACTTGGACAGCACAATATTTCCAATGTGTAACCTCACCTCAATGTCCTGTTTTATCATTCTCTTCCTTGATGGGGGCCTAGGTTGTCCACCTCCCTTTCACCTTCTTAGTTATGTAATATATGTGTTTGCCTTTGTTGCAATTATTGTCTTTTGTCATGCATTACTTTGTTGACAAGGTCAACATGTGCCAACTCTATGGCCATTATACAAGTGTTGGACATCTGCACATGAGTTGCTGGCTACTGCTTCTAATACATCTTTGTTCTCATTATACTTGTGTGTTAACCAGTGCACATTCTTGAATTTCATGTGCACAACATGATGTATTTTTTGAGCTCTAATGTTAGATTTATGAAAATATTCTTACATGTCATTCTTGTGTGTGTGTGTGTCACATATATGCATTCCATTACATGTGCTTTTGGGTTGTGTATACCTACTTGTGTATTTAGTAGCCATTTTGCTGCTTTGCTGCAGTATTGCCATTTGGCACTGTGCTTGGTTGCCCATGATTGTAAGTTTTGTTCTGTCGTCTCCTGGAATTATTTATCATTTCTACATCAGCATTTGCTCATCTGTGATGTTGCTTGACTTATATTTGCACTGCTGATAGACTATTTGGATATGCGTTTATTTATCTAATGTGTACTGTGATCCTTATTTATTACCCTACAGCACACATCTATCATTGGTCATAACATCCAGGTATGACGGACACACAGTTTGCAACATGTCATAACATGATAATGCACAGGTAAATATGTTTTTCTGCATTTCACCATGGCCAGTATGCATCCTAACCCTATTTGACAACTTTCCATTGCCTGTATTGTACATTGTGCTGTTTGTGTAAATTACTTGTTCTTACTATTTGTTTCCAGACTTAGCGATGTGTTGTGATGTTTGTTCTATGGGTATACCAGCTATGATGACTTTCTCCTTCTCTGTCACTGTCTTTAACTTTTCTTCTAGTCTTAAAAACATAACAAATTGGGGCTTATTCCCACCAAAGACAAAAACAACAAAGAAATAATTGCCCGTACCCCTCTAACTTTACCTCAGATTTTCCTATTCCAAGATACCTTTTGTGTGTCCTTCTTCTTTACCCATACCCCACATCTTCTTTTCTGTCTCCCAATTCCCTTGGCTATGTGCGTTAGTGTTCCTCACACATGTCCTTCAGCCATTGTTAGCTAATGTTTGATGTGGTTATGTGGTCATGATTGCTCTTCCCTTTATTCATTTTTTTTTTATTAGAAAAGTTATGGATTCCATCAGAACCCATAAGTTATAGACAGCATATATAAATAATAATAAACTTACTGGGATATAATTTGTGGATACTAAATTCAGATATAATGTATAACCAACTGAAAATCCACCAAAAAGGAAGTTCCAAGCGACACCTCCAACTCCAGAAAGGAAGCCCACGAGCTGAATTTAAAACTAGTAGATTTTATTCAAACAAATTTAATTTAAGCACACAATTCACTGTCAGCTTTTTGTCTGGTAATGCAAACGGACTTCTTCAGAACAAGCTGGTTCACATATATTAGCCCATATATGTATATACTTTACCCAATCAGATATAAGCTTACATCTTAATTAAATACTTAATTATTCAATTAATCAATTAAATAGTGGAAAATTGAATAATACAACAGTTAAAACAGAACATGGCTAATAAAAATCCATGTATTAGTAACAATGCTTACCAAAGTTCATACAAGAAAAGCTAAAATAATTTTAGAATTTTATTAAAATCAGTCAGACCTCCCAGTAAACAAATGTTAAATAAATCATTAAAAATAACCAACTAAATTACTACTATTTCCAAAGGAATAGATGATTTTCTATCCAATATTTTCAGAAAACCTACTTTTTCAAATAGTTATTTGCATTACAAGAGTGCCCACCCTTTCTCTAAAAAGAAGAGCCTTGTTAAAGGGCAGTTCATCATGAGGATGGCACATATGGTTTCAGATAGGACTTATTCAATATTGAAAGAACTAAATTAGAAACTATTTTCATTGAGAGACAATACCCCAGGGACCTGGTTAGTTCCATAAGTGATTAGAGGCTAGGGTAAAACATTTCTCCCTTTACTGGGTGTAGGTTAAGCCCATAACATGTAAATAGCCTTGACCAACTTACTTGCACTGGTTCAATGAGTACTTATGGGAGTGAACACAAATTGGATGGAAAACAAATTTTTGATAAAAATAATTACTCTAGGGCTTTCATGTTAAAATACAGTGCAGGTTCCAATGGGGTTAATAATTAATAATCACTGGGACATTCTAACAAGTGATGATAAAATAAAAAAAGTATTGTGGGACCAAAACGAATGTTCACCTTCAAAAGGGCAAGAAATATTAAAAATATAATTGAAACTAACCAACTAGGTTCTGGTATGCATACCTTGAAAGGAACCACCAAGTGTGGTACATGTAGTCAATGTAAATATATTTTAGAGAAAAATATATTTATTTAAATAATAACTTGAAGTCAAATATTTATGCACAAGATGGGAATTGTACCAGTAAGGGATTGGTTTATGTGGGCAAGACTGAAAGACAGCTAAAAACGCATTTATGAGCATAATTATGAAATGTCTCAATGCAATGGAAATAATGCTCTTTAGAGACATTCCATCTTATGTGCTGATTTCAAGTGTTTTTTGTTCTTCTCTTTTGGAAAAGATACCACCCAAGCCAAGAGGTGGCCATGGAAGGATTTAACTGAAGCAAGAGAGTTGGTGTGGCAATTAAAATTATATGCCACCCACCTACCAGGGATTTTCACTGAAGCAAGAGAGTCAGCATGGCAATTAAAATTATATGCCACCCACCTACCAGGCATTAATGACTCTGCTTCCATAGTTCCTTTGTTGAAAAAGAAAGCTTTTAAGTTGTAAGCAGCCAATTAAATGAACTCCTAAAAAATTATGTTAAAGTGGACAAAAAAGTGTTGTTACATAAAGTTTTAGTGAAAATGTATTTTGTTCACTACATGATTTTAATAACATGATTTTAATAAAATTATTTTAGCTTTTCTTATATGAACTGTGGCAGACATTGGTACTAATTCATGTATTTTTATTATCTATTTTCTGTTTTAACTGCTGTTTTATTCAATTTTCCACTATTGAATACATTCATTATTTAATTAACATGTAAGCTTATATCTGATTGAGTAAAGTATACATATGGGCTAATGTATGTGAACCAACTTGTTCTGAAGAAGTCTGTTCTCGATACCAGAGGAAAAGCTGACAGTGAATGTGTGCTTAAACTAACTTTGTTTGAATAAAATGTACTGGTTTTAAGTTAAGCTTGTGGGCTTCCTTTTTGGAGTTGGCAGTGTCATTTGGACCTTCCTTTTTGGCAGATTTTTGGTTGGTGATACTTTATATCTTGATATTTCGTAGTTGTCTTTAAGCTTACTGGAAAGATTCTGTTATAGATATGTATTTATGACTGTCAGGCTGTTTAGATTGTGAGATTCTTTCCTTAAATTTGTTAAGGAACATCACACTTGGACAATGATTTTTTATTATATCTGGATTAACTCAAGTGACCTAGGTTCATAGGATGTTACTAGGCTATTGGCCCATAGGCCCTTATAAGCCTAGCCAAGAATTTTGCCCATGTTCCCTCAAAGTCAGCAGGGACACAGGTGGGATCCCAGGGGTGTATTTTCTGTTTCCCATCCAGTTGAACAGGTTTCTCTAAAGCAGGGCTAGAGAGGTAATCTGCTTGACATGGAGGGGGAGTCTATTCGACAGACAGGGGAGTCTTTAGGACACAAATCTATCCTGCCAACAAGTTCTGTTAATGTCACAGACCAGGTTAAGGCCTTGGATGTGGGTTGCATGAGTGGAGTTTGTCATACAGATATGCAGCAACTCCATCAAGGCTGGGTATGAAATGGCCTTGTATGCCAGACACAGGTTACTTCTGAGCAGTCTGTATGAGACTGAGTAGAGGTACAGGGCTTTTAGCCTATCTGTATAGGACAGATGTTTGAGACCATGGATTTTCCTGGTCAGGTATCTCTGTGGGCTCTCCAACTGATGCACGTGCTTGGGAAGGGGGCATTGTACTCGATAATGGGTCTGATAAGGGAGGAGTACAGGGATGTAATGACCTCCTTGTTTCAGGATGAAATGCCCTTATTTATGAGGTAGGCCATGTAGAAAGCCTTCCATACAATGGAGGAAATGTGGTGGTCAAAAGTAAGGTTGCTATCAACCTGGGTGCCCAAGTCCCTCATGACTGATTGCATGCTTAGAACATTGTTATTAATGTGATAATTAGTGGGGATGACATTTTCCCCAAAGGCGATAATGATGCATTTCTTGGCATTCAGTTTGAGGCCATGCTTCTGGCACCAGTCATTAGTTTGGATAAGGCCCTCTTAGAGGATGTTCACATCACTATGGGAATTTAAGACAACAACCAGTTTGCAGTCATCTGTTAACTTGGTCAGCCACAGACCATTGGTTTTGGCTTACACCTCAGAAAAGTATATCCCAAACAGTAGAGGGCCCAAGACCAATCTTTGGGGTACACCACTCATTACAGTCTACTACTAGAGGTGGCTTCCCCTACTGTGACTGAGTGGGTTCTATCAGTGAGCCAGTTATCTACCCATCTGGTAACATACAGGTTGACGCCTAGCTGGGAGAGTTTATCTATTATGCTTGAGTAAGGAATAATGTCAAAGGCTTTGACTAGGTTAGAGTAAGTGGTAATCACCAGCTTCCCCCTGTTCATGGCTTTGGTGACTGTTTTGAAGAAGTTGACCAAGTTTAACAGGCATGCTCTCCCTCTGACAAAACCAAATTGTGTGGGGTTAAGCGTTTGGAGATTGCCAATGTCCTTGTTTATAAGGTCCATAATAATGTGTTCCATGGCCTTGCAGATCCAGCTACTTATGCTGATGGGCCTTTAATTGCCTGGGTCAGTGGATGCTCCACCTTTGTGTAGAGGGATGACAGTGGCTGTCCTCTGTTCAGCTGGGATGAAGCCGGTGCTCAGGCTTTGGTTAAATAGGGTGTCTAATGGAACTGAGAGCTCATGCCTGAGTTTTTGCCTTTGAAAGGGCATTAAGGACCTGTTCCCTGTTGATGAGAGGAGGGGGGGCAGGAGCTGAGGATGCCTGGTTTAATGATGGGGGGCAGGGGGTTGAGGATTTTACTGAACCTGTCTGCCAGCAGGTTGGCTGTATCTATGGCATTTGTGTATGTGGTGTTATTGACCACCAGTTCAGAGCAGATTTGGGTGCTACCTTTGAGATTGCAGACATATGTGAAGAATGCCTTGTGATTGTCCTTGGTGGATATGGCCAATTTGGATTCGAAGTTAGCCTTAGAGGATTTCACCAGTGACCTTATTTGCTTGTTCAGTCAAAGGCGAGATTGCTTCCAACTTGGCACCTGCTCCTTCTTGGCCCTGAACAGCAATGTTTTCCTTTTATTATAGAGTTTTTTTATTGCTGCTGTCCACCAGGCAGGTTTACTGTTCCTTGAGGAGGATGATTTGGTCCGTCAGGTATTGCTGAGTCCATACAGCTATGTAGGTGCTCATATAGTTTTTTGGTGTAGGCTTGGACATTACTGCTAGCTCCAGCTGAAGGGACAGTGGCTGTGAAGGTGCTTATACCTGCTCTGAGGAGAATGTCATCAGCTTTGGAAAAGTTTTTTCATTTGACCCTGACAAGGGGGGGGGGGGCAGGGTAGATGGTTACTTCAAAAGTGATCGCTTTATGGTCAGATCATACCAAGGAGGATGACACTGTAGGAGTGCTACAGTGGCTACTCATGTTGGTTAGGACCAGGTCCAGGATATGTTTGCCTCTTATAGGGGTGTCGACTAGCTGATCCAATGGATTGCATTGACGAAGTCGAGGAATCTCTGGGCATTCATGTTTGGGACAGAAAAGGTCTTACACTCTATGGTTGCATAGTTAAAGTCACCCAGGATCAAGGTAGAGTGTTGAATCTTGATGGATTCAAGTAAGTCCAGATAGGTGGAGTGGGCATCCTAAGTCATGGTTGGGGGTCTGTAGCTTGCTATTATTTGAATAGGTGTTTTGTCAATAGTTAACTGCACTTGTAGTGTCTCCTGTGCAGCATCCCGTTTGACCAGCCTGGAGGTGTGTATGTCTTTTATAAATATTGTAACTCCACCTCCTTTGGCTTTGTAGCCCTCCATTTGGGGTCTGAAAGTATGTTAGGATGAGTAACCTGGTAAAGTGGGGGTGCTCTCCACAGTTTTGAACCAGGTTTCAGTGACTGCACAAATGTCAGCATCCTCTAGAGTAAGAAATGCTTGCAATGAGTGCAGTTTCATGCTAAGACTCCTAGAGTTAAGCAGCATGACCTTTAAATTTTGTTTATAAGAATTTTTCATGTTGATAATTTTGTGCTCATGACTTTGGCTAAAAAAGGTACTATAGGGGAGGCAAGAGCCTTTGCTAGAACCCTAAAGCCCAGGGAAGACAGATGAAGGCCATCTCTGGCAAAGCATCATGCTCTGTCAATCATGTCCTCCCAGGCTGTCAGGTACTGGATCCCTTGGGAATGACACCAGAAACTAAGCCAATTGTTAAAGTCAATAATTTTCTGTTTGTATTGAGGTATCATTCTGGGTGATGGCAGGATGCTGCTTAAGGCTGGGGACATACCTGCCTGGGACACATATTCAGCTAGCTCAATCATGTCTCCCTTCATATAGTCCAGAGAGGTACATCTCAAGCCATTCACACCAACATGAACTATGACAGAGTCATAACAGTACCTGTTGTTAAGAAACATGAATGCATGCATGATATGGCAGATTCTAGCACCTGTCAAACAACTTACTGTGACTTTCTCCTTGTCTAGCCTGGTGAGGGGCAAATCTGTGTGTCTCACGTTAGAGTGTCCTATGACTAATATGTTAAGTTTGTGGTTGGGCCTTAGAGGCTGTGAGACACAGACATGTGTACTATGTGTGATGATTGGTGCTGTGGTTGTGATGTGTGTGTGTGTGTGTGTGTGTGTGTTTTTGCTTTGTAGGTCTCTTTTGTTTAGATATGTTTTTGTTGAGAACCCCTACATATGTAGGAGTGTGTTGTACAGATGTGGGGGTGGTGTTAGAGGTGTGGTATTAGTAGTTTGTGCAGACAACCTTCTCAGTGTCAGAGGTACTGTCTTGTGACTGAGACAGCAGGGATTCTAGGTTTTTACTGTGATTGCATCTCTCTTATTTTGTTCCTAGGTGGTAGTAGTAGAGGGGTGCTGTGCACATAAGGCAGGTGCTACACTGTCTCAGGATGCCCATATCAACCAGACTAGCAGGAGAAATCATAGGAAATTGTCCGTCCATGGTTATCAGAATCTGTTGAAGAGAGGTCAGGGATAGTAGAGTGAGTACTATCTGAGAAGAGTACTTATAGGTGTGAGTGGGACTGGATAAAATCAATACAGTAGCTGCAGGCAAGGGCCACACTCACACAGGAGTGCTGGTAAGGGAAAAAATGCAACTGAGATACCTCACAAAGGGTTAAATCAGTGCAGTGGTGGTGCACAATTGGCAAATAAGCACATACCCATGCAAATAGTAGGTTTAAATACAACAAAATCGATAGTAAAATAAAAACACTGGAATTGACCAATCAACCCTTGTCCCTGAGCTCTTAGCTCAACACCCTATGCCAGACCAGTTCCAACCAGTTCACTTATTCCCATTAAGTGTAGGCAGGCCTTGGCCAACACAAGATGGTGTAGCAGGAAACACAGGAATCATGCAAACAGATCTGAATATAGCAAAACCTGTAACCAGACTATGCTAAAGATATTTAAACTCTGTTTATGTCAATTTAACACAGGAGAACAGATACACACTTAAATATAACAGTAGCAAGCAAGAGCAAACTGATTTAAACAAATTAACCAATAAAAAAAGCTCAAAACTGAGCCCTGTTCCAGCAGTCTTCAATCAGACAATTTCTAACTGCACACTCCTGCCATAAGGGTGCAGGGGAACCCTAAGATGGCTTGGATTAGTGCTCACGTTATACAAGCAAAGCTAGATTCAGCAGGTCTGAATCTAGTCTATGCTACAGCAAACAGGGCACCCAATTTCAGAAAGAAACAGTTCAAATAAGCAGGTACAATGAACCTTTAACCAGCAACTACCATCTCAGAAGGACTGAATCTACCCTCTCTTCTTCACAAGAGTGCAGACCACAAACATTCGTAATGTAAAATAACTGGCCTGCTTAAACCAAAACTAAACAACTTTTAGAATAACACTAAGCCTTCAACCAGCAACTCCCAACTTAGAAGGATGCTACCTCTCCTGCTACAAGAGTCAAGAGCCAAGAACTCTTAAAAATCCAGCAGAACAGAAAACTTAAAACAAATGCAATAATAGAATAAGATACAAAATAGAAGTGATCAAGCCTTAAATAAAGAGCTTCAAATACAAATTAAATGCAGAGATGAGTGATACTCAGAGCAATGCATACCACACAGACACTTCAGCTAATTACAGATATTTCTAAATAAAAGAGCAATGCTGTCTTTCAGCTCATTTCACTAATTAACTGATGCTATTCACAGTTTGCAAAGGAATTCTTTGGTAACTTTTATAACTGACCCTAACCAAGAACTGTTAAAAGTCCAACAGAACAGAAAACTTAAAACAAAACAAATGTATTACTAGAATAAGATACAAAACAGAAGTGATCAAACCTTAAATAAAGAGCTTCAAATCAAAATTAAATGCAGAGATGAGTGATACTCAGAGCAATGCAGACCACAGCTAGCCAAGGTATGTTACATTGTTATCTGCCACTTTTCCACTGATATCAGAGTAATGCACTGTATTCTGTGAACTTTATGGAATTTGGCCTCAATATGTCACATACAGTATTTCCTCATCTTGCTACCTTCCTTCTCTTTCATATTTTTAACAACCAAAAAAGGTACATAGATGACAGATATACAACTGTATAGATTTAATGCAAATGTCCTCCTTTTTTCTTATTTTATACAATTCTCTTTGTAACTGGATTGAGTCTTGATCCATAAATAAAACTAAAAAAATATATATTTCTTTTCTTTTTTCCATTTTTCTAAAACATCCCAACTTTCCATATATATATATATATATATATATATATATATATATATATATATATATATATCTACTTTGAAACATCTAAAACCCATAACATCTAATTTCATAACATTGAGACCAGAACATCTAAAACCAAAACATCTAAAACCCATAACATCGAATTTCATAGCATCTAACCCTACAAATCAAAAGAAAATAACATCCCCTCCACATATAATGACACCAAACTACCAAATACACTTTTTACTACGTTTCTCCAGGGGGCAAGCCCCCCTGCACCCCCCCACACCCACCATAAATTAAATATACCAACTCCAAGATCGCACTACAGTGGGAAAAAGTTAATTTCCAAACCCCAATGTATCAAGCCCTCCTGCAGAAATATCGTAAAAAGTGTGTTTGGTAGTTTGGTGTCATTATATGTCATTATATGTGGAGGGGGTGTTATTTTCATGTGATTTGTAGTGTTAGATGTTATGAAATTTGATGTTATGGGTTTTAGATGTTTTGGGTTTTAGATGTTCTGGTCTTAATGTTATGAAATTAGATGTTATGGGTTTTAGATGTTTCAAAGGGAACCCATATATGTGTGTGTGTGTGTGTGTGTGTGTGTGTGTGTGTGTGTGTGTGTGTGTGTGTGTGTGTGTGTGTGTGTGTATGTGTGTGTGTATGTATGTGTATATAGATAGATAGATGTGTGTGTGGAGATATATATATATATATATATATATATATATATATATATATATATATATATATATATATATATATATGGGTCTACTTCATTTGCCTGACAACTCAAATGACTGACACTCATTTGCCTGACAGCTCATTTGCTCGACAAAAATATATATATATATATATACATACATGCACACATAGATTCATAAGTAAGTACTAGGCTAGCTGCCCCTGCAGACCATTTTAAGCCTATACAGTTTCCCTTTTTGTGCTTGAAATAACCTATCCCATTTGGTTATAGATCAGCCTTACTCATGCCATGGTAGATAACTGTATATTACCCCTAATAAGAATAACTAGGATCATACCACAAATAATTTAAAGGGACCCATGCACGGGATAAAGAATTTAGGACCTGCATCTGTCCATTATTGGTGCAGGGGGCAGTCTTGGAGTAAATTCTCTGTTTGCATCCATAGCTCTAAGTTGTGCTTGAAAATGGACAGGGATTAACTTTGCTTTATATGGATGGGGAGTCTGTTCCATAGCAGCACAGTATCCTCTGTGAAGTATACAGTACCTACTCCTCTAAACAGTTCTATTGATGTTGCAGAAGAGGTTTAGATCCCCAGACCAAGTAACTATGATGTCATTTAACTTCCTGATGTGCAGTAAATCCATCAGTAATGGGTCAGAGATTGCCTTGTATGCTGACACAGGTCACCTGTTTGTAGTTTGTAGGATACAGAGTATAGTGACAGGGCTTTGAGTCAGTCCATGTAGGACATGTTGTTCAGCTTTTGTATCCTTTTAGTAAGATATCTCAGGGTGTGTTCCAGTTGTTGTACATGTCTGGGCAGATCCGTGCCAATGGGGACATTATATTCAATGTTTGGCTCAATAAGGGCTGAGGAAAGGGAAGCAATGACATGCCTAGATCTAGACAGAATCACTTTGTTTATAAGCTGTACAACTTAGAAGTACTTTCTTATAACAGTAGACTCATGTTAGTCAAAAGTTAGGTCACTGTCCATATAAGTACCCAAATCCTGAACAACTGGCTCAACTCGCAGGAGCATATTTTCAGTATGGTAGCTCTCTGAGGTAGATGACTTCCCAGATAATTCAATAATGCATTTTTTGTCATTTAGTTTCAGACCATGATTTTGACACCAGTTATTTATTTGAGACAAACTTTCCTGCAGGATGGCTAAGTCATTTGGGGATCCAATGACTTTGCCTAACTTGCAGTTATCTACAAACTTAATCAGCCAGAGCCATTTGGTATTGGGTTTGACTTCAGAAAAGTAGATGCTAAAGTGGAGAGGTCCCAACACAGAACTCTGGGGACTCCCCTGGTGCCTGGTCTCTTTGTGGAGGTAACTTCCCCTATTTTGTTTATCTGTATCCTATATGTGAACCAGTTTCCAACCCAGCAAGTGGCATAGGGGTTTATTCCCAGTTTATTTAGCTTTTCTTCTATGCCTGAGTGATGAATTTTAGCAAAAGCTTTGGCCAGATGGAGGTATGCAGTGTGTACCATTTTGCCTTCATCCACTGCTTGGTGACCTTTTCAAAAAAATCCACCAGGTTGAGTAAGCATGACTTGTCCTTGTCAAATCCAGACTGAGACAGGTCCAGTGTTTGGAGGTTCGCTATGTCCTGATTGATTAATTCCACAATACATCTTTCCATTGCTTTGCATATGAGGCTTGTCAGACTTATGAGTCTGTAACTGCCTGACTCTGTGGAACGTCATCCTTCATGTACAGCAATGGCTGTAGCTATCCTCCATTTTGTTGGTACAAGACCTGTATGGAGGCTGAGACTGAACAGCATTGCTAGGGGTGTGGCTAAATTATGCTTCATGCTATTTATAATGAATCCAGCGATATTGTCAGGACATATTGATGCAGTATTTTTAGCTTTTGATAGCACTTTTAAGATTTGGTATTGCGTGATAGCTGGAGGTGAGACAGTTTCAGGTATATCTTGGCAGACAGAAAATGGGGAGAGAGAAAAATGTTTTCTGTGTGAATTTAGAGCTAATTTAGCATACAGTAGGTTAGCTATATCTTCAGTGTCAGTGCAGGTAACATATTTTACAATCAGCTTAGTGCATTGCTGCATTGTACTATTGAGATTATGAAAATAACTAAAAAATGCCTTGTGATTGGCTTTGGTGGGTTTTATTAAACTCCTGAGTTGTTTATTTAGATGACAAGGGCTCTAAGATTTAGGGAATTACTCTTCTTACTTTTGGTCAAAAATCTTTCCTTTTATTATAAAGCTAGTTTATATTATGGTTCCACCATATGGTTTGTTTCTGGGGGTTGCACTGCACATATTCCTATGAGAAACAGCTGCATCTATGCTGTTGTTTACATGTTGGTATAGCGTGGTGGTGTACACTTCTGTGTATTCAATACAGTTAACTGGGTTTGGTAGGGATTTGAAACTTACCAATGTATCACTTATGAGTAGGTCATTTGTTTTTAAAGAAATTTCTAAAGGTACCTTGTGTGGAAGAGATCTCTGGTTTCAGTTTTATTTTAAAGTAAACTATGAAAATAAACCCAACAGCAGCAAATGAATAAACACTGTAAAATTCCCCACAAAGCAGGTAGGAAAATGCTCGATATGTGGCTGAATCCAAAGACTTAAACAACCAGCAAATAGACATATCAAGCAAACTTTATTACAAAAAAGAAAATGTTAGCGCTTTCAAGGTAGTACAATATCGCTTCTTCAGATAATCATGAATGGTAGCAAAGCAACTTATATACATGTGATGTCATCTCAGCAACACATCTTCCCATAAAACACAGCAATGGATAAAATATGTGCATTTACATAACCGCAAACCCAGCATTAAAGGCATATATACCTAAGCTGAATGTCATAAAAACATCATCATGAATAAAAACTAATAATAATAAAAATGAAACAAGTAAATAAATAAAACTCCCTATATCCATTTGCTCCTTAACACAGGCTTTAACAAGACATGATCATTCAACCCCATAGTCAAATGCACCCCCAGCCTCAAGATCCACTCTAACTCCACTACTTCAATGCGGGTTACTATATCACCTCCTCATAAACATGCGCTGATAACACATAATACCTGGAAAACAAAAGTGTGTTCAGGGCCAGTAGACAAAACATGTTTTGCTAAAGCACTGAAATCATGTTGCTTCTTGATACAATATACATGATCCCTAATCCTTTCCTTCAAACTCCTATTCGTCTTGCTGACATAGAACTTACAAGGGTTCACATATAGAAATAAAGAGGTTATAGTGCCCCTCTACTCATCACTCATCAGACCCATCATAGAGTACAATGCCTCGTTTGGGATGTACCTCACAAGATACTTCCAACAGCTGGAAAGACCACAAAAGTATCTCACCAAGAGGATTACTGGTCTCAAACATATGTCCTATGCAGCCCGGCTGGAAAACCTCCAGCTGTACTCAGTGGCATATCGCTTACTCAGAGGTGATCTCTACCTGACTTACAAAGCCATGCCCAACTCAGAATTGATGGACATGCTCCACCTAAAGAAATCCAAGTCACTGCGAGCCACTCGCTCTAGTGAGCTAAACCTCGCCACAACAATAAATAGAACATGCTGGAGGGACAGATTCCTGTCACAGAGACTCCCCTTGCTTTGGAACAAAATTCCTAACTGCATAAGGCAGAGCCCCTCACTAACACTCTTCAAGAAAAACCTTGACGAGTGGATGGGTAACAGAAAATACACCCCTGGGATCACTTCATTGGCTCTTCTTGGCAGAGGCTCAGTTAATTAATCAATGGGGCAGCGAAAGCTGACACACTATGACTAGGCTTATAAATGCCCTCGGGCAGATAGCCTAGTATCTACCTATGAACCTATAAACCTATATATATATATATATATATATATATATATATATATATATATATATATATATATAGTTCCCCTTCACAAGATTGAATGGATGGAAGCTTGAAATTCATAATCTCGAGACCAGAATCTCGAACTTCCATTCACTCAAAATTGTGAGTGGGAGCGTTAGGTTTAAAAAAATAAAAAGCTAATTTACCATATTGCAGGGGGCCAGGTTCCCCTGTACCCTAGCATTTTAAATGTGAATGTTCCGTGACCGCACTATAGCAGAGGAATTTTGCACTTACGCTTATAGCACAGAATGGGAGATTTCCCTTTCCTTCACTATAGTGCGATCTTGGAGTAGGTATATTTAAGTGGGGGTGCAGGGGCAGAGCCCCTCTTAAAACATTTGAAAGGTGTTTTTTTTTTTTTGTCCCTTTCATATGTTTGAGTTTCTCTAAATTCAAGATTCTGGTTTCGAGTTTATGACATTTGAGTTTAGAGATATTCAATCATATGAAGGGGAACTATATATATATATATATATATATATATATATATATATATATATATATATATATATATATATATATATATATATGGTTTCACTTTCTAAACGCGAATTGCTGAAATATTGAATTTCAGCAATTCATGTCCATGAAGCCGAAACCTCTAAATAACGAAAGTGCATAATCACGAATAGGACTATGTCAAATTCACGCTTATGCATTTTCGTTATCGTATGGAAGTGTTCGGCTGGGATGGTGTCTGCAGTTTAAGGTGAGTGAGTGTGTAGGAGTGGTTTTTGTAACTTGTTTGAGTGGGTCAGGGTAGGGAGGTGGGGGTATGAGTGTGTGTGTGTGTGTGTTGGCTGTTTGTCATTTTTTTTTTTTTTACTGTTTGTGTGATCTTGGAGTTAGTATATATAAGTGGGGGGGTGTGGGGGGTGCAGGTGTGTGTCTGTGTGGTGTTGTGTTAATAACTTAATTTCATCCAGAATCTTTCTCCATTCTTCTATTATTTTCTTACTGTCTCCAATACAAATTCCTAATATATTCATTTCATTTCTAGTAAAATATGTTCCAGTTATCTTTTTTTTTTTTTATTATTTCATCAAATCCTTTTTCGTATTGACTAGTGGAACCTTAGTCCAACCTTACTTAACACTCTTTTCAAACTGTGACAGTCTCCCTCATCCATATTATTTTTATTATTCTTTCCCTTTAAAAAAAAATATTTCTGTCTATATAACACTGTCTTATTTTTTCTTTATTTTTCTCATACATTTGTTTCTTTTTCTTTTACTGTATTACTTCCTTCTTGCGCACCTTTCTCAAAATCTTTCAGTCATTCCTGGGCTGTATTACTGCAAGCTGATTGAGAGGGCAGAGGCTGCAGTAAACAGAATGCTGGAGTGTATCCACTGGAAGATAGATTTCAGAAGCATAGGCATGATATTTTCTTTCTAAAGTGCCTTGGTCAAACTGCCCCTTAAATACTGCATATTTCTCTAGTTGTCATTCAAGGAAAAGGGCATTGTTCTTCTGGAAGTACTTCAGAAGAATGCAAACAGAAAGATCCATGTGAAGGAAGGGAAAAACATGTCTGTTATCTTTCCAAAAATCATAGGATAACAACAAAGGCCATGCAACAGCACATTTTCATAGCAAACATCTGCATAATGTGAGAAAGACTTCCAAAGTTATTGCAACCATTTATTTCTGATATGCATAATCTTTATGAAAGAACTGGACCAGCTAGGAAGAGTACTAACTTATTACTGTTGCAGAGATACAGCTATGGTAGATGAGGACTCTCTGGCTAGTTTGCCTGTGCATGTGTTGCATATTCAGATGACCATATCACTGCTGCCAAATTGCCAAAGGTCTAAACGTATGCTGAAAACTGATAAAACCAGCCCACAAAAATAAATTCAGAATGCAGCAGTCAAGCAAAGAATGATCCCGAACAGTTGCCACTGGACAGATATGGTCCCGGGCAGTTGCTAGTGGACAGATATGCAAACTAGCAATTAGCCTTTCTCTAGTTCAGCAGTTCTAGCTGCATCAGTATTTATTCTGTATGGCCTTGGGTTATATGTTCTTCCATTATCTTCTACCTATGTGTAGTAGGCACTACACAAGGGATGACTGCATTCCATTCCCATGATGACTGTCCAGATATGTAGTTTGCAAGTTGTGCTACTAATGTCATTGAGCCTAGAAGATAGCTGGTGCACACAGGTGTTTTCAGTTTGTGCAGATTTCACTATAAGTCTCTTGGGTTTACAGAATGACAGAAGTGTCAAATAAAGTAGGTTCACTTTGGTTATTATGTGCCACATGCTATGTGGAGTTGGCAAGTGTGGTATACATAGGTTTCTATATGAACTATATGAGACATTTTATCTGACTGAGCTGGTTTGTTGACTCACTGGTGCAGGTATAGGTGTTAGACCGTCCATTCTAGTTACAGTCACCAGCACATTGAGTTGGTTGAGCACTACACACTCACCTAGCTATGTGGGTCTATCTGTTGTACCATTTGACGGTAGTCACTTGGTCCTGGATATTGGATCAACCTCTGTAGACAGAGCACCATCCCCATGACACTAAATAGACTGTGGCAGGGCATGCACTGAATGGGCCTGTTCTACTGTTTCCCAAGTGATTCAAGGTCAGCAGTATGGCTAGAGAGAATGCAGATGTACAAATGGGGTCTGACTCATGCTCCTCTGATGGAGATGGTCAATCTGATTCTGAAATGTCTACACCTGTTCTACAAATGCAAGAAGAACCATGGTCAGGGACACATGCAGTGGCTGCTGGGGGATATTTGTGCCTCGTGTCATTGCTGCAGCTTGTAGGCTGTTTGGCTTGCATGATCTGCCCATTAATCATTCTCTGACTGGACAGATGCCTGACTGGGCAAATGATGAAGTCACATACAGCTTACCATAAAGCCATCAAAAATCTGGCATGCATATTCTGTGCTGCTTGCCTACAGGAATAAAGTCCTAACTACAGATCAAGTGGCCCAAGTTTTACTAGTGGCTTGAGTGTTTGATCGAGCTGGCAGGGATGTTGGACATGCTCATTCTAGTAGGGAGAGACAGTGGTTACTTCCTGGCTTGTTCCATGGTTCCATGGTTCAAGTGACTGGGCCCTTGCTGGAGAGCAAAAACTCATGATGGAGTGAGGAGGCTGAGTCAGGAGGATAATGTAATGGCTATCCAAGCTAGTGATCATAGCTCCTGTCAGCCCATGTGGGGAGAAACAAATGTGTAAATGTTGGTGTTATGAGCTCCCCTCATAGTGTAGACCACTATGAGGGGAGCTCATAACACCAGAATGTACACATTCTGATCATAATTTACACTCACTCCACCATCAGGGGTTTGGTTTGAACCTTGATAGCTAACTGGATTATAGTCCATTTGAGACTTTGTGGTGGCTAGTATATGGTAAAAATGATAGAATTAAAAAAAGATCAGGCATAGATGGGTGAACACCATGAATGGTGACATTGAGAGATGTCAGTATAAATACTATAAACCATGTAGAATATGCATCAGCAGTTGGCATCTCAGGTATTCCCCATCCGGGTGATCATCAGAGATTGTGATTATCTCAAGAGGCATCATCATGAACTTCTGCTAAAAAATATCAGGCATCTGGTGTCTGTTGCATGAGCTACTCAGGATCCAGCACATCATCACATGGATAAGTACAGCCATGCACTGGTGTACATAAATGCAAATCTTCATGCACTGGTCTACATAGATGCAACTCCATGCACTGGTGTACATAAATGCAACTCTTCATTTCATGGACAGGTGCCTTTTAGCCTTTGATTGCCACCAGAAGGATGCTGCAGACTGTGCATCAGATACTCCATCATAATCGGTGACAATATGACATAGATGACTTACCTTTGTCAGCATTAACTTCCTGCATGTAAACACCACTGTCTTGCAATGAAACATTACATATTAGTACTTATGCACATCAAGCAGTTTTCAAAAGCAGTGATCATTCATATAGGTAGGTTTCAGACAATGGTTTATCATGGACTGTGGGTTTCTCCTCCTGCATGTAATAGCCACAACCCTTGCTGCAGCTAATGGTGTGGAATTCATGACATACAACAGAGGCATATCTCAAAGCTGCAGTGTGACCATTGCAATATCTGTTGTTTGCCCTGTCACTTGTGTAAATTATGATGGCTATTCCCACTGACACATTCATATTAATATAGAAATGGCTTACATTTGCTGCAGAATGTACATAGAGCATGCACTGCTCAGCTTAGTCCAATAGTCTCCACGTATGTCTCTGTATTCCTCTTCAGTCCAAAGAGCAGCAGTTAACAGAGAAGCAATGAGCACCATAAAGATTTGTGTAAGAATCTGGCTCCTCTGTGTAGGATTTCTCTGTATAAAGCAAGGCTTTATTTTTCAGCTTTAGTCTCCCAATATTAAATAAATGATGCTTATTTGTCATGTAATACTTAAGTGCTCACTTTTTCTTGTCTTTGATGGTTCTCCAAATTCCTGCTGTACTCATTTTGATGATGACGTACATATATATCACCTTCTGAGCATTAAAAATCATAGTGGATGGTCAGAAAGAGGAGCACTTTATTTTTCAAAATAGAAGGTCTTTATATACTAAAACCTATACAGCTAGTGGTAGGGAGTATGTGTATAGGGTTAGCTTATTTATTAAACAAGGTATGTAACATTAATGACTTTATGAAGAACACTATAAATCTTGGAGGAGCAAAACTAAACCTGATTTCCAAAATCATATCACTATTCCTAAATTACAGCAATTGAAAGGTATGATGGCATTTTTACTGATGTTTCATAAGAGTGAAGGTCATAAAGATGCACTTCCACCATCAACAGCATACCCTGAGAATACAATGTATTTACAACTTTTTTTTTACATTAAACTTATTTTTCAGCATCAGTGATTGTATCTATAGGCAGTAAGCTATTAAACACAGGCTTATTAGAAAACATGGGAGATAGTCATAAAACCAAGATATTAAAGATGATCTTTTGATATAGTACATATGCATGACAGATTATTGTATTTTTATATTCATAACAAGATAGTCTGTTTGTGTGTAACAAGAACTTACTGACTGGGTATTTCAGACTCCAGACAAGGTCACCTGAAACAATGTACACAAAAGGCTGATTATGCCTTATGAGCCTTTATTTCAAGCATTATCTGCTGCAGGAGATGGAAGGATGACTGAATACAGATGGCAAAGAATTGTGGATGCCTACTGTGATGTGTACCAAATGGAGAGCTTAGGAGAGAAAACAATATACCTCTGTAGTTAGAACTCTTCTGCATTAGACAGTCAAATGATATTTCTTCTGAGTAGCAGATAAGTAATGTTCTGTAGTGCTTTACATATGTACAACTTTTTCTTCCTTTCAGTTTGAGGAAACTACACTTTTTGTTGAAGATAATGTTGCCAACCTCAGCCAGTATTACTCTCAAGATATATCTGAGTACAAAATAGTTACACACGTTTTATTGCAACAAATTAATTATGTTGATTTTGAAGAGGTCATGGATGTAGTTTGAACTCTATGCCCAGCCTACTGCAAGCTGAAGCTTGAATCTGTGAGGACAATAACAGTTCTTCTCAAATCTCTGTCCATTTTTTTAAGTAAACTGTGGGATTTCTCTGAAGATGGAGAGTTTCTCCAGCAACACTACGATAAGCTTAATCCATTTTCAAGAAACCATATGTTGATCAGATAAATATATAAAATTCCCATTTTAAGTGCAAGGCTACTGAAAAAGTTTACATAAAAATGTAATCCTATCACATCCCATATCCTTCTAAATGTGTATCAGTCTGTTTTTTAAATCAAGGTATACAGCAAACTGACCATCCTTAGATGAGTTGGTAGTGGCCCCATTATGATATGTGATCAAAATATATATTCACTCTTTTTTTTAATTCAGCAAGATGACTGATAACAATGGGCCTGTGGATAGTAATCATATGCCTTTTGTCCTGCTGTGGCTTCACTTTACTAGTATTTAACTGGTTAGCCTCTAAGCTTTTGGATCACATTCAGGAAGTGGTTTCTGGTATTACTTCCTCCAGCAACCACTTTCTGACTAGTAAGATCCCCTCAGTGCTCAGTGTTGGTGACATTATTGTTTAAAGTAGACCTGATGCTACTTTGGGAAATTATTCACAGGAGATGCATTGTCAGTGGTCCTTCTGTTAAGAGCTTACACCTATTTTTTTTACCTTTGAGGAATACTTGACTCCATCAAAGTTATCTCAACTCAGCTACAACAGAGGCAATGCCGGTCACTTTCATCGCCCATCTGACACATATGAGTTAACAAAATGGAATTCTGTTCTCCTGTTTGCATTCCACTTGTGTCTTGATGACAGGCCAATAGTTTTAGGATCTGGTGATAGCTGTTAACAAGCCATATTATTTTGAGAATAAAAAGTACCCAGATCAAGAAGATTATGCCAACATCTGATTGTGCAACAATAATATCACCACATTTTTATTAGAGTAGTACTACTACTTCTGGATATGTGGAGCAGATCTGGCTTGATTTTAGTGGCTGAAGAATTCCACAGCCAAATTCTTGGTTGATAACCCATGTTGCAACCATATTACCCTTTTATTGTTAAATATAAATTGTTTGTTTGTCAATGCCAGGTCTGTTTTGGAAAAAAAATACAAATAAATGAATAATGAAAGAAGATAATATCCTTGCGGGATATTTTAACTGACCACATATTGGCAGGGAAGCTACTCAGTATCACATAATATGCCCAAATATAAATCAATGATATTAATCAAAGCAATCTGAAACCAAAACAATTCATTGTTTAGATATTATACTGACAAACTTGGGGTCCTCCACACGCACAGTTTTAAACCCTGTAATTAATTTACCATTTTTATCAAAAGCATGAAATCGATGTCAGTCATCAATGAAGCATCTTTCTTAAGCTCTATAAATTTAAAATATGGTTAAAAAATGATAATCTTTTGAAAACAGGATGAGATACACAGTTAAATCTACTCAAGATGTATACAAGTTATATATTGGTAAATTCTGCATTTGTGATAGTAAGATGTAATACCACCAGTAAGTTTATCAATTTGCCAACATGAAAAAAATATATACGTGTGTGTGTGTGTGTGTGTGTGTGTGTGTGTGTGTGTGTGTGTGTGTATATATATATATATATATATATATATATATATATATATAGATACACTAGACAATCTCGACGTACTCAAATGTTGAAATTCAGTATGTTGAGACCGAACAGTGGAAAGTGCTGTTACCCGAAACCACACTATGCTGAATTTGCAAATGTAGAATCTGACATTATCGTGGTGTCGTGTTTGTGATGTGTGGTGGGGTTGTGGTTTTATCTGGGGTTTCAGGTAAGTGTGGTGTGTTTGAGGATATTGGGTAGGGATTTTAGTGTGTGTGATTGTGTGCGGTGGTGTTTTTGTGTGTTTGTGTATTTAGTGCAACCTCTGAGTTAGAGTATATAAGTAGGGGGGTGTGGGGGGTGCAGGGGGGCTTGCCCCCCTGCTTATAGATAGGTTAGGTGTGTTTGTGTGTGTTGTTATGTTTGTGTTTGTTTAGTTAGGTAGGTGTATGTGTGTGTGATTATGTCCTGGTTTGTGTGTGTGTGTGAATGGTCGCGGTTGTGGTGTTTGTGATTATGGGTTTTCGTGTATGTGTGTTTTCGACTATTCAGTCTCGCAATACTAAAATTCAACATTTCAGTATTTCGAGATTGTATAGTAAATATATATATATATATATATATATATATATATATATATATATGTATATGGATTCACTTTATAATTTTGACATACTGAATTTCAGTATTTCGAAATCATAAAGTCGAACGTCCATAATCCCGACAGCACACATCGCGAAACACACAATCATGAACACATACACACCATACACCACACAATGCATACATCGTCCAACCCACACTACAACAAATAAAACACACAGAAACACAGAAACACAAACAAACAAACCTACACTACATGTAAGCAGGAGGGCAAGCCCCCCTGCATCCCCCTACTTATATATACTAACTCCAAGATCACACAAACAGACACAAAAAGGAAACACACACCCACACATTTCACAGGCCCTCACACACACACAGACATCACACATATACATACATCAACACATCCAACACTTACACACATTCAGACACACTCAAACTCACACACAAAACCCTTACAAAACACTCTCTTACCTTCAATTGCACCTACATCCATACACGATACACTCCCAACACCACATGCCACCTACCGTAAGCCATAACTGTGAATTCTAGATATTCGAATTTGTGATTATGTACTTTCGCGATTCTGAGTTTTCAACTTTATGATTTCGAAATACTGAAATTCGGCATTTCAGTATTTCTAAATTATAAAGTGAACCTATATATATATATATATATATATATATATATAAATCACAAAACTAACAAGCTATACAGTAGCAAAAAGAAGAGCTACATTATCTTTCATGAAGTGCTTTACTGCGTTTTAAAGTCTTTGAAAGCGGTAAAGCAGTTAGAGCTGCCAGACAGACATCCTGCAAAAAGATGTGCCCCTCATAAGAACGTATGGCTTTAAATGCTGGTAGATACGTCATTCTGACACGTCTTGTTTATCAGTATGTCAAAGTAAATCAGCTTTCTAACAGCTTTTAAAAACTGTTTTACCTTTTGATGCAGTTCTTTACAGGCTAGCACTGTCTGCTGTTATACCCTAGTATGAGACTTAGCCTAAGCTTAAACAACCTAAGCACTGTTAAAATCTAGTTTTACACTAGGGACATCTTAACAAGTTTATCTTTTTTCTAGTTTTGGCATCTAAACACAGAGCTCCATAGATTACAAAGTAAATCTGCCTGGTTATGAGTATCAGTAATATGGATGCCAGAAATAAGGCAAATCTCATATGCAGAGGCATGATTTATTTATGCATCACTTTAAAAAGTGCCCCTATAAGAAGGGGGCGATGTACACAGTAACTGCATTTGGTAAATAATAGTGTTACCTCCCAGCTTTCTTTTGAGAAAGAAAAGTGTGGAAGACAATGCAAAAGAAGAAAGATTACATGAAATAAGGTTATGAAGGACAGAGTGATGGGGACAGTGACACACTGGCCCTACATTAATGGAAGGATACGAGTCCACTACAAGGAGAAAGAAGGAGGATGGCTGTAGGACAATAAGTTTCACTAAGGCAAGGACGAAGGAAGATATATCTCAACAGATCTAGAGTAATTAATAATCATAAGAAAGCAGTTAGTGAGATACTAGTAGGACAGGTGACTGGCTTTTTCTGCATAGCCAATGAAATCAAAGCAGTGATGTCCAAGACTGTCATCAGAAGGAGCAGTTGTGAGTCTGTCTGTACTTAAGCAGCATTTGATCAACCCCAGATGGCAGTAAAGTGACACTACCTATATCTTATGAGGTCAGCAGTAATTCATAGATAAGTACTAGGCTAGCTGCTATTGCAGGCTGTTTTAAGCCTAGCTAGTTTCCCAAAAATGAGAATCAAATGATGTTCCTTGTATCTGTACAGTAAATACCTTAACTATTACACTAATCTTCCTTTTAAATTATAGGCTATCAGTCTGCAGACTCTTACAGACCTAGCTAGTAACCAGATGTCAGAGTCAAACCAAGTGCCTTGCATTTGTGAGGTAAAGACCTTGGCCATTATGCCAACTTGACCCCTTTATGCCAGCCAGTAGTAGCAGTCTTCCAAGAGTTGACCTTTGTGGAATGACAAAACTTCTCTTAGCTATTGAAAAGAGTTGGACTGTAATTCTGAATTCTAGTCACAAATCCTAGTTCATGTTTTCAGCCAGAAGACAGGTGAATTTGTTAATTAAATGTTCAAAACATATTGATTTCCAAAATATTATATGGTAGGCTAGTCCTCTTAATGTGACTGATAACATTTCTTGTTTACACAAAATGTGTAGCCATGAAAACAAAATCACTTTTATATCAGTTTTACAGGCACCATTTAAAATAATCTGTTAATAATGAAAAGTAATATAAATTATTAAGCATAGTTTTAATATTTACTCACTGATCTTTTCATTTAAATTAAATGTTTATTTTGAGGCTTAATTCATTAGTAAATTAAGGGTGTGCAGTATGGTTGAAAGTTTTAGATGCTACCCTCTGTATTTATTTGCCCACTTCATTCATATTTACTTTTTTTAACATAATCTAATGAGAGAAAGAAACAATAGGCATGTCATAACCATCTTAATATGAACATGTAGATAAAATATATAATTCCTATGTATGCCATCTCCCACAAAGTACAATAACTGACTCCTCAGAATACATGCCAGGTTTCTTCTATGCTCACATTGTTAGTTTTGTCAAGTTATCTGTTTCAGTCACACGCTACAATAATTAGTATTAATGACATTTTTATTACAAAGTCTCAAATCATAAAAAATGCGTTCAATACACTCCCCTAAAACTGCTTATTACACAGGGGATTACATGTTTCACAAACAATACATATAAATAAAGGCATTTGCAAATAACTTTGCATTTCTGAAAGAATAAAACATATGCATATTTTTTTATTTAGGCAGTTGTAGTTAAATGAGAACACATTTGAGTTGTCTGGACTTTTCATTATCCCTTTTGAGTCTGCAAATATTTGTAGCACAGTTAAAAATGCCTTTAGTAATACATGGCTGATGCTGTTAAATTCCAGTACAAGAATAGAAGCTATACGTGACATGGAACTCTGGGTAGTAGAATGGATTTTATGTACACGTAGACTTCAGCACTTGTGCTTGTACAACACTTTTGCTTGTACAGGTAGTATGCAGTCCCCTCCTCCACACAAAGATACACACACACACACACACACACACACACACACACACACACACACACACACACACAGACACACACTACGGTATTCATACATGTACCTATGCAATGCAGAAGTACCATGGACACTTAATGAAAACAAATTGAGAGGCAAAGACAGCGAGACAGAGGGATGTTTTAACACTAAAAATATAATTTGGTTGTTTGATGACTGTGCAGCAGGGCTGCTGGGACTATTCTTAGTGCAGTTATTATCTCTCTCCAATAGAGCTTTATGCAGAGTCTGTCAGCTTTCATGAAAATGAACTGCTGCGGGTAAGTTTGCAAACAGTATGGCAAGAGTAAGCCCAGTAACAGTTTCCTGTATTGGCGATGCTTTACAGTTCACATTACATTCAAAGTCCAGTTGCTGTATGAATGCAGAGTAATGTAAGAGTAATCAGTTGCAGTGCATTCATTTTAATTAATACTAAATGCACAGTCGGTTTAGTATACTCATCTAGCTTCTTTGTGTTGTTACCAGCATATAAAACATGACATGGCTATTCTTATGCTTTTAATCCTCTAGTCAGTCGGGTAGTGTAGAACACTGCTACTGTAGCTGCCCTGAGACTTGAGCACAGTTATTTTCCTCAGACATTGAAACAAACCAGAATGCAAAGGGTAATTAATATCATGGTACTTCAGGCTGCTTGCATGCATGGCAAGTGTGCTTACTGTTTTTTAATAATCAGTTCATTTGATTTTGTTGAGAAAGAAGATAACAATAAACTTGGACTGCTCAAAATATTTGTTGCAAAAATCAGCATCATAAACTTTATGAGAAATATCAAAACCTGTATTTTAACATTGAAATAAGCACAGCCTGACCCACTTTTTCCACATTTCTTTAACATACTGAAAAGGGCTGCAGATGCTATTTAATCAACAGTGTAGACCTATATTTTATTATATGTCAAACTGCCAGTTCCTGATACACGTGTAACATTCAGGAAAGATTAATCTCTAAAATATGGTGGCAAAACCAGAAAAAACAATGATTGTGCTTTATCTGTTTTCTTTTTCAATATTCATTGAAACATTAATATTGTGTTTGCATGTCAACTCCATATGTCTCATTTGCAGTCACTGACTCTACCTTATTAACCACATTTAAATTGAAGAAACTGATGCACACAGTTTTGATTTTCAGTGCAAGCCTAATCATTGCTTCTTATTGGTTCAAGATTGATAGTTCTGCAAGAGGGCATGCATCTTACATGATTTAATGTCATGGATATACAGCTTTTCATATCTATCAAGCTATAACACATAAGAACAGCATACTAGTCTTTTAGTTTAGTAATGCTACTGTTACATATGTACCAAAAATTAAATTCATTTCATTCATTATTCTCCCATGGAATACAGTAAACTTTTTCCAGTGAGGTAAAGTTGACATTAAAATGTTAATAAACAAATAATTATCATTCATAGATAAAGTCATGAATAAGTACTTTTGAGTAATAATTTTTATAATATAATATAATATTTTAACAATATTTTCTTTGGAGTCTGCAAAACTATGCTGAGGTTGTTCTATGAGACTGTAGTGGCTAGCGGTATCTTCTTCGCAGTGACATGCTGGGTAGTATCATCAAGGCTAAGGCAAATACACTAAATAAACTGGTAAGGAAGGCTAGCTCAGTGGATGGAGAAGAATTGGATATCTTCAAAACCGTGGCTGAGAGAAGAATGTTAGCGCAACTAAAGTCCGTCATGGAAAATATTAACTACACTCTCAACAGAGTGGTGGCTGGACAGAGAAATTCCTTTGGCAGGAGACTGATGACCATAAAGTGCTCCACTGAACATCACAGGAAATTCTACCTGCTCACAGCTATCAGATTTTATAATACCTCCTGCCATCTTAGCACCACCCCCACTACTGAAGGAGACCACATAGTGCAATGTTAAACTCTTACCCATGTTTTTCTTTTTTTCTCCATCCTTTTTATTTCTTTTTTCAGTGCAATATTAATCATCAATGCAGTTATCCTTTGTGCATTATGCTATACCTTAGCTAAAGTATCATAATGTGCAATACCCCGTATCATAGTGTGAGTGGTAATTAACACAAAAGGCTCCTCCTTTCAAGTCACTATTATATGTGGTATCAAACTCATCTAATACTTTGGATATGGTCAACAGTGTACCTATGTGATGCATTATATATGTGTGTAACATAAGTGAGTGTAGTCTCTATCATATTTGATTATCTAACATTTGTGTTTGGTCTACATTGTGTCTATGTTTATTTCTGCAGTTGTAACATAAGCAATTTCCTGTGGGATAAATAAAGTATTTCTGATTCTGATTTTGATTAATTATGTAGTATACAACACTTGCCAACACCAAGAATGTACACTAACTTTACAGGCATTTAAAAAAAAAGTTTTTTAATTTGCAAATTATCACTTGTAGGTTCATAGTTCATTGGTAAATTCTAGACTATTGGCCCTTGTGGGCCATTTTAAACCTAGCCAATTTTACTTAGAAGAAAGAATCAAGCTCTGTAACTAGTGTCGGTAAGGTAAAGAACTTAACAATGATTTCTTGTGGAAAGCAACAGCATCCTATGAACCAAAAAAACATTTCAAATCACAGCTGTTGTCAGGCATATATCATTTAAGCAATGATATACAAATTATTTTTTAAGGGTACAGCATTTTACCCATCATCAGGGCACTGTATACCCCAGATTCATATACATAAATGCAATAAAGTTTAGAAGTGATCCAACAAAGGAAAGAAATAGTGTGCTTAGACTGAAGTATGCTTGTTATATTGCTAGCCATCCAAAGAAAAGTTTCTAATATTAAACTGTTAGGATATGTGTTATACCTTTTATTTCTATATTTAGGGTATAGACTGCATAATAATGAGTATTTATGTTATTGGGGAGATTGATGTCATTTCCAACTACTCCCTGGAATGAGTTGGTTAGGGCAGTAACAGACTGGAAGCTGGTAACCAGTTCCAGAAATCCTGTCTCTACTCCTGGAGCAAAGAAACTTAGTAAAACACTGGCTTTGCTTCACATGCATGATGTGAGATGGGTCCAGTTACTTCATACTGTACTTCTATTATACAATAAGAAGAGTAAGCACGACTGGTATTTCCATTATGTCAGTAAACTGCATTCAAAAATAATACAGTAAGGTTATTTTTGTTCTAGCATACTTTCAGAATGTCTGTAAATACCCAGTTACCTCTAACTGTCAAATACTTAGAATCGAATCTTTATGTGTAGGTGTCTAATGCTGTATGAAACTTTTCAATGGAATCTGAATAAGAAGCACCCTAATAAATACTTTTTATGTGTGAAATAAATGAAAGTTCTGTACTCAATTGCATAGATTACTTGTGAGATGGTGCTAATGCATCAACCCCAGATGTTTCCAAATGTCAGACTAAACACACTTAAATATGTACAGATATATGGGTCTACTTTGAATTTCTGAAATGACATTTCAACACAACCCAGCTGGCTGACTCCACTTCTCTGGAATGCTATGACAATGAAACCACGGACTGCCGAAATCCTTTCCCTGTAAAAGGAACCACTTGGCCACCACAAAAACATATAAATGGACCAAAGTTAAACCCACCCAAGTTGGGGGGCTTCACCCTCCCACATCTCCCTTACATAAATATGCCAACTCTGAGATCGCACTACACTGAAGAAAGGGCAAAGTTCACCATGGTGGCAAAGTGGTTCCTTTCACAGGGAAAGGATTTCAGCACTCCGTGGTTTCGTAGTAATTGTGTTTCGGAGAAGTGAAGTCGGACAACTGTGTTTAGTTGAAATGTCATTTTGATGATTCAAAGAAGACCCATATATATGTGTGTGTGTGTATATATATATATATATATATATATATATATATATATATATATATATATATATGTATACACATATATATATATATATATATATATATACACATATATATATATATATATATATATATATATATATATATATACATAAATATATATATATATATAGATTGATATATACATATATAGATATATATAGATGTATACATTCTTGCAGTCTGGAATGTAAAATGTAAGCATCACCACAAAGATCCTTGATCCATATCTATGTTTACTCTGTAAGATGGTGAGTGAAGTGAGTGGCATTCTTACTCAAGATTTCAGCCCTGAATGTTAAATAATGAACACTGAAACAACTAATTATTGGTCTGAAAGATGCATTCGAGTCAGGTTGCTTTGCATGCATTTTGCATCAAAGTGCCTATAAGAGCAGTTTAATTTGCAAATAAATACACAAATTAATAAATAAATAAATGTTGGTTTGCTTATGAAAGGAGAACCCCGATTAAAATTTAGATATTGCATGCAGTGCATTAAAGTTGTTCTACAAATATACATAATTTAATATTATAATGAAATTCAGCACCTGGCAACATTAAGATATGAGAAGGAAAAGCATTAATATCAGCACTTTCCAAAAGGGAATGAAGTGAAATGATTAGAACTGTAACAACATGAGTGGGCATGCCACACAGTGTAGTCAGTATGCACAGAAGGAATCTTCAAAGTAATTTATAAATATAACACACACATACATACAGATCCACAAAAAATATCAGGTGTTGTACTTACTGTGCTACATATGAGCAAGGAATATAGAAATAACCATTAAGATTATAGGTTTCTTCAAACTAGAAATAGTAACATAAGAAGCAATGAAATTTAATTAGAAGATGGCATCTTAAAATTAAAAAAATCTTTCAACAACCAGTCATACACACACTTGTTTTATATATATCATATATAATCTCTCTCTCTGTATATATATATATATATATATATATATATATATATATATATATATATCTATGTTGCTGTTGTTGTTTGTCTTTCGGCTTTTTCCCAGTAAGGGGTCACCACAGCAGAACTCCAGTCCGCTAATGACTGGCAGTAGATTTTTACGAAACGCCGAGGTGCCAGCTCGACACCCAACCTTCAACGAAGGCATGCCCATTTACACACGCATGTCTTTCGAACGCTACCCAACCACGGGGAGGACATGCAGACTCTACACAGAAGGCACTCCCAAGCCAAGCCGAGAATCGAATGGAAAAACCTCTTGCTGTGAGGTAACAACGCTCCTGCCATACCACCACCGCGGCATTCTCTCTCTCTCTCAATATATATATATATATATATATATATATATATATATCAACAATGACAACATGTCTTAGTACAGAGGAAATGTAGTTTTCCAGCCTTAAGCATAGTGCACACTTTACTTACGGAAGAACAAATCAACAAAAAGGGAAAGCTAGTTGTACAGAAATGACTGCTCTTGGCATATGAATTACTAAAAAGGGAAAACTTGAAGCAGGAATTGCATCTGACAAAGCTCTGGCAGGGACAGAAGTGTTCATTTCTTGTTTTAACTTAAACCGTGATTTAAACAAGCAATTCCAGCTTGAATCCTTTTTTCTTGTTTTTAATAAGAATGCAATGTGATCTTTGACATGGATCTTACATAAGAGGTGACAATGGCCCATTTTATTATTTTGTATGTCATTATCTATAGCAGTCATTCAATATCTAGAGCAGTCATTCCTGTACAACTAGTTTTCCCTTTTTTGTTGATAGTGGGGGGTGCAAGGGGGTCTTGTCCCCCTGCTTACAGCTGTTAGGTAGGTTTTTTTTGTTTTTAATTTTTTTATCTGTCGTTTTCAAAATTTCAAAAGTTCGAACATATGGGTTCGACCATATAGAGTTAAAACCTTTAAAGTTTCGATAATGTAATATGAACCCGAACTAAGTTATTAGAATAATAATCAGAAGCAGAAATAGTACAGAAGATGCAAAGACAAAGGATCAGTCTCACAGTGAATGATATAAGGAAGTCATAAAATACATGTCCATTGCTGTTACATTATATATAGTTATATTGAATTGCTGATTGTGGACATAGCATTTGCACTTAATCTAACATTGTCCAGTTGACGTGAATTGCAAGGCAAATGCACTGAGTGGTCAAATGGTAATCATAGCACAAAGGTTAAAGGATTACACAGCAAAAGCTGAAACCTGCATTTGTTTCTCATCATTTCTCAAGTGCATATTTTTTCTGGTTTTGAGAAAATCACTTAATGTCTTTTGTTCTTTGAAATGAACTTTCATATTCCAGCTAGACCAACTTCTGACATGCTTAAAACTGAAACAGAAAACTGCAGAGAAAATATGTTTTTCAGATTTAAATAATGTAAATGGAGCAAGACATTTCAAAAATCAATAGCTATGAGATGAAAATGATTTAAGCTGTATGTTACTTAGATTAATAAGGGCTACATTTCTCAAACATGAGAAGAGGCCGTGCATAAAATAATGTGAACTCTAGCTGTCCATTTAAAAGTCTTATTGATGTCATGAATATGAACTACAGAAACTGAAAAAATTAAACTAGAAGGTAATGATGAACTAAACTCTGTTTGGGTCTCTGGCTACATAATTTCACATGTTCTACACACAGACATACAAACACATGCACAACACACACGCACACACGCATGCACACACACACCCACACACACATACACACACACACACACACACACACACACACACACACACACACACACACACACTCGCACATTTATAAAGGTTTAATACTCATGCAAAAATGCGCTGCTCTTTATTTTACACTTCGTAAGGGAAACACAAATAAAATGCACAACTTAATTTTACACTTTTTATGCTGTTTCATAGCATGCTGATTGTGGACCAAATAAATACATTAAAGAAAATACAGTGTATCAATTTCCTAATCCTTAAAGAGTATTAATTGCTGCACAGAAGTTTGCAATAATACATTACTCTAATAGATGGCAAAGCTGCACAGTTGACAGAGCAACTGCATCATGGCACTTGATTCTGCACTGTTGTTCTCAGCTGGACTGTGTGTATGTAGGTTTTCAGTGGGTACTCCTGTTCGCTTCCACACTGCATGAGTGAAATGATACTTCTCTAGATTGCTCATAGGTATGTGTGTGTCTGTGTGTATGTTCTGTGATTGGCTGGGTCCCCATATAAGATTAACCTTACCTTGCACCAACTGAGTGCAAGGTTACTCTCAAGATTCCCACTGAATCTTAACTAGATTAAGTGGACGTACAGAGAATGAAAGAAAATCAAATGATTGTAGAATAGTTACATATTCTTCTTTCCTCTAACACACTAACAGTATCTAAGGTTTAACATTTGAAGAAAAAGCAGTGTTTTATCATAATGTAAGATATATATTGTAAGTTTTTTTGGATACAAAACTAGGAAGATGTTGATGATGTGGGCAAAATTCTAATAATGTTGGCATACACTTTTCCAATTTTTACTTTCAGTTTGTCTCTAATAAACTTCAAATTTACATTTGGAAACTGAGTTTGAATTTTTACTTGGATACCCGTTACTTTTACAAGACACTATGTGAGCCTTTTGATTTTCTTGTTTGGTTTACTGGTCTGCGGCTGCTACAAGTGTTTGGTGATATTCTGTATGGTGTCAGAATGAGGAAATCCATAATGGGACTTGTGAAACTCTGCATCCACCTTAGTCTGAGGTACTTCAACCTTTAAAGTACACCTCTTTAATATTTTCAGAAAAGAAAGCTCATTCACTCATTATGGACCCATTTAATATATTAATTATCATATATTAAATGCAGATTTGATGTTTGGTTTTATGCTTATCACTGCAATATAAAATTTCCAATCTGATATAATTGCAGAAGAAGAAAGAAAATAATAATAAAAATGATTTAACAAAAAAAAAAATGAAAAGGTGGATAACATATATTTTTTTCGCCTTTAAGGAAGGCTTTTTTTTACAGTGCAGCCAATATTCTCCTCCCCCTACTTCTCCCCAGTGAACTCTCCTCAATTCCCTCTCTATCGTGCTTCAAAAACAAATTTAAAGTGTTCCTCAGAACACACTGGTTATGCCCCTGTACTAAACCTGGCTAGCTATATGTCTCTAACAACTTTACTTTTCCTACCCCTTCATCTCATTAGCTGTAATCTCCTTCCTTATTAACCACAATACTATCTCCCTCTAGAACATCTTGTTTTGTACTAGCATGCTATCTTATGCCTGTACTCTGCATTGCTGAACTTTACTGTGATAACCAGTAATATGAATTGTAAATATGATTTTGTTTTTGTTAATGTTACCTTATTTTTTATCTTGTTAATATCATTGTCATATCTTACAGCTTATCTCCCCGGGCCTCTACTGAAAATGGACATGTATCCAGTTAGACTAGCCCGGTCAACAAATGTAAAATAAAATAAATAAATACATATTTACACACAGGTGTAGTGTTCTTTTAAACAGGACGCTGACAGATTTCTAAGACCACTAGACACACAGATTAGCTCTTTTTCCCAATTCTAGAAACAGGAAGCAAGAAAATACCTTCACCTTCAGTTTGAGCAAAAGACAGCAACAGAGCATCTTCACCTTCTAGCCAAGCCATTATATGTCTAACTAACTATCATCTCAAGAGTCATATACCTTCTGTCATTGGGATCCCTTCCTGGTTTCCTTCCATCCTTCCTTCATTGATTCTCCTTACCAGAGCCAAAGGACATAAACTGGCTGTGTGGACTAGAGCACAGCACTTCAACTACATACTGCTATGTGCAGTTGTCCCTTATTCACTACCCTTGCATGATTCTGGGTTAAATGTCTTAAAAGGATCATCCACCGTTAAGCTATATAACCTTTTAGGTTAGCACATTTAAGAGTACCAGGTGGTTCAAGCCACAACAAATGCTCTGTATGCTTGGAACAGGCTAATGCATTACCTTAAAACTACAGTCTTGTGCTGGTGCATTTGTATCAGAGTAGCCACTGGGCGGGTGGGGAGAAGAGGATGTGTGTGATCTGTAATCTGGACAAACTCTTTCTACAAGTTTCTGAAAGAGGCAATATTTCAGCGAGGTAAGGCCTTACTCATTGACTAAAAATACACTTTCTATAGCTTAATTACATTGTAACTAAGCTTCATAGTAATTATATGAATGTGGTGTTCTGCCTCCTCTGCAACTTGAAACAAACAAACAAAAAAATACCTACTTCCTAGACCACCATGTATGCTAGCAGTTGTTTTGAAAATTCAGGAATGGACTATGTACTTTGAGATAACAGTTAAAGGCTCGTTCTGTTGCTTTTGCCTACTTTAACTTCAGCGAAGCCTTACTATAAATTAGGTCAGTTAGGGAGTAAGCTATACTGGCAGAATCGGGAACAAACTAACAGCAATAGCAAGACCCAAAACAGCTTTGTTTATTTTTATTGTTTATATTGGTTGATATAGGCTAATACTGCATGGCGTCTACGTTTTCAGCCTGTGGTTTCACAAGCCCTTAGCCTATCACACAGCCCAAACAGCAGGTTACTGCCATTCCTAAGTTGCAGCTAGCTGGGCAAGCCATCAATCAAGCCTGATGCAGAGAGTTTAAACAATCTTGGAATTTGGATAGGTGGCTCTCCTAATCTTTATAAACTATTATAATGTCAGCCATGTAGGTTGCTGCTTATTTATTGTTCTAAGAATTTTTGCCCATAATCTTATGGAATGCTGCAGGTGCTCCAGGTGTTCCATGGAGACCAAAATGCAGCACTTTATAATAGAATAGCCCATCAAGTGTGTTAAATACCATTTTCCTTAGCAGCTTGGTCTAGGGTGGTTTGCCAAGTAGACTTTGGTTAAGTCTTAGGTGCAGAAAAAGCTACCTTGGCTAGGGTCTCAGTCAGTTTGTCAACTCAACAATATAGAGCATGAATCAATTTCAGATATGTTGTTTAGCCTCCTAATGTAATTACAAAATCATGTAGACCCAACAGGTTTGGCTAGCTGTACAATAACTCCAAGTTTAAGCATCTTTCATATTTCATCCCTAACTGCATGATGTTAGTACTCTGACATTCAAAGTGTGCTTTAAGTGTACAGTTTCTTTGTTATGCTGAAATAAACGGGTTTTACAAGTGGTAACATAGGCAGCACAGATAGCAATAGTTACAGTATCCCACTATCTGTTGCCCATTGTGACTCCATATTGTCAACCTATCTACAGATATCCTGCAAAAACAGGTTGCTAGCTGTAGGTGTAGAACACAAAATCCTGCACTGGAGAATTCACACACTCAATACAGAAGGTTATACTGGGCAAGCTCCTAACACTTAGAGAAATGAAGCCCATGTCTGACAACAACAGTGGGCTATATATATATATATATATATATATATATATATATATATATATATATATATATATATATATCTGTCAGTCACAGATGTCTGTGCACACACACCACATTGTATACCATTCATGCTTTGCACACACATTGGATAGGAATACTCACACATATCCAAGACCAACACAATATAATAGGTCAAACATACACTCACAGAGATGTGGGGAAGAGAGAGGCAGACAGTGACAAAGAGATTGCCATCATGAGTCCTGTCCCAACCACCACACATCCAATTGGCCAATATCTCATGCTGTGCTGATGTCAATCACTGTAGACATTTGCTTTTGGTAGCCCTCAGCCCTATAGTGTCTATGGTGCTTGTGATAACTGTGTAACATGATAGTACAAATCAGTATTCATCTAGCATTTATATACCCAGTCCTGTGAAATGTAAAGTTGTGTGTGAATGAGTGTTGTGTGTGTGTGTTCCCAGAGGAATGGTTTATGGCCCATTCTCACACACTGCACTTCTCATAGCCCATATTAGCAATCATGCTGATGTCAGTCACCTTGAAATAACCCTCGGTCATCCAATTATCAGCCCTGTAATCTCCATGGCATGTGTGATAACTGTGTGATGTTATACTGTAACATACTAGTTAGGCAGGAGTTTTAATCCCAGACATGGCAACTGTGAAACTCTGTGTGTGTGCAGAGATTAATGATTTTGAGGCCATTCACAGTCACTACACCCCCCATTGCCCTACTTTATCAGGCCTGCTGATGTCATTCACCTTGAAATACACCTTTGGATAAATGCTAACCCTATAAGCTCTGTGGCGCATGCAATAACTATGTAATGCTATAATATAACATGCTAGATGGGGAGGAGTTATAATCCCAAACATGGCAATTGTGAAACTCTGTGGGTGTGTGCAGAGATTAATGATTTTGAGGCCATTCACAGTCACTACACCTCCCATTGCCCTACTTTAGCAAGCTGGCTGATGTAATTCACCTTGAAATACACCTTTGGACAAGGGGTAGCCCTCTAAGCACCATGGCACATGCGATAACTGAGTAATGCTGTAGTGTAACATACTAGTTAGGTAGGTGTTCTAATCCCAGACATGGAAAGTGTGTGTTTGTAGTGAATAATGATTTTGAGGCCATTCACAGTCACTACAGCTCCCATTGATCTATTTTAGCAAGCCTGCTGATGTCATTCTCCTTGAAATACACCTTTGGGTAAATGATAGCCCTATAAGCTCCATGGTGCATGCAATAACTGTATAATGCTATAGTATAACATGCTAGTTAGGTAGGAGTTCTAATCCCAGATATGGCAACTGTAAAACTCTGTGTGTGTGTAGGGATTAATGATTTTGAGGCCATTTATAGTCACTACACCTCCCATTGCCCTATTTTAGCAAGCCTGCTGATGCCATTCACCTTCAAATACCCCTTTGGACAAGGGCTAGCTCTATAAGCTCTGTGATGCATGTCATAATTATAAAACAATGTAGTAGCAATAACTACACAGCTATGGGTTTGAATCTCAAGTGTGGGAAGTGTTTCTGTGTGTACCTAAAAGATTATGTCCCCATTTACAGCCAATACACATCTCAGAGCCTGACTTTAGTAGTCCTGCAGATATCACCCACCTTACAAGTACCTGCTGCCAACCCTAAACCATGTCAGGTCAGTGGTGCATGTAGTAAATGTGTAACATAATGATCTGTAAAGATTGTTAGATTGAGCTTTGAACCTCACCCCTGGCAAATGTAAATGTGTGATAAGGGTAAACTTATTTTTGTGATCTTTCTTGCACTACATCGCTCAATGCCAGTATTTACAAGGGGTGGTGATGTTCCTCACCTTAGACATATCTCGGGACAACATTCATCTAATAAGCTCCATTGTGCATGCGATAAATGCTTTACACTGTAGTAGCAATACATAGCTAGGTAGGAGGTCTGAATCTCAGTACTGGCAAGTGTGTGTGTGTGTGTGTGTGTGTGTGTGTGTGTGTGTGTGTGTGTGTGTGTGTGTGTGTGTGTGTGTGTGTATTTGTGTGCGTTTGTCATCAGTATCCTGTGTGGGGGTTGCTGTGATTGTGTAATGACAGGATGCATTGTGGAGGCGGGTTTTGCTAAATTATTATATTGAGGACCTACTATATGTCACAATGTCCACCTTACAAGGACAACAGATGTCAAACAGCAGACAATCCATAGCCCTAGATGTGACATTATGGATCGGTGAACAATATAGGCAACCCTTGTATTACTCAGAGAACACTCTCCACCCATATCTCATACACAAATACACTTGGCTAGGCAACAACTACTAAATTGGTAGTTCCCTGCATATTGCCCTCAGATAGTAACCACAGTGTGATTGTAGTAGACTACATGCTTGTTGACCGCAACACTGCCACTGACATCAGAAAGTACTGTGATGTGTAACATCTCCTGAATGACTGTGTGGTATCCAGCAAGTAAAAGGACATGGCACCCTGTTCCATCCCTACAATAGGCAAATAAATGCTTACAGTGGTCCTTTTGCTATGTTCCTCACTGGACGCCTGCAACAACTGTAGAGTCTGCAAATGTAACCCACAAAGGGAATACCATGCCTTATACACATGCCGTGTATAGACAGACGCCACTAACGTCACTGAATACCTACATCATGCTGTCAATGTAGGTGCAATCACAACCTCATTTCCATAGCTAGGTCTCCCCAAATGAGGTCAGGAATGCTACATCAGAAGATAACAATTTGTACACCCAACATGCCCCAGAGGCCTCACATACACATCCACATGTCAAAGAACATGTGTGTGGGACATGTGCACAACCAAGACACTGTCCATGTTATGGAATATAGCTCACGTACATGGGAAGCAGTGCACATCACTGGCCACGCACAGTAGTAACCCAGATGAGTGGATGGTGAATACAATACCCACCTGTGGGGACTACTCCAGGGACTACAACCCTGAGCCACACTGGAGACTATTGTCATGTGGCCTGATGCCAAGGTGTTCTCTTTGCCTAGCCTTGTACAGATGTCAGGCCCATTCACCTACTACACACTTGCAAAGCAATGAACTTATGCATCTCAGTACTGGCAAGTGTGTGTGTGTGTGTGTGTGTGTGTGTGTGTGTGTGTGTGTGTGTGTGTGTGTGTGTGTGTGTGTGTTTGTGTGTGTGTGAAGATTAATGATTTTGAAGCCATTCACAATCACTACACCTCCAATTTTAGCATACCTGCTGATGTCATTCACCTTGACATAACCCTTTGGCCATGTATCAGCCATATAAGCTCTTTGGCACTTGTGATAATGGTGTAATACTGTAGTGTAGCAAACTAGTTAGGTAGGGGTTCAAATCTTGATCCTGTCAACTGTGATGATGTATGTGTGTCTCCATTGACACTTGCTTTTGTGGACATTCACATGTACTACACTTCCCTTACTCCTTCTTTAGCACTTTTGCTGATGTCACTCACCTTCAAAGATACCTTTGGACAACTCTCCAACATGTAAGCTCCGTGGCATGTGCAATAACTGCATAACACTGTAATAGCAATACATAGTTGGGAAGTTTGCAACTCTGTACTGGTAAGTGTGCATTTGTGTGTGTGTCATCAATATCTGGTGTGGGTGTTGGGGTGAGTGTGTACTGACAGGATCCATTGCTGTGTGGATTTTGCTACCTCATTATATTGAGGACCTATATGTCCCATTGTCCACATTACAAGGCCAACAGTTTTCAAACACTGTAGAGGTTGTTGTAGACAATCCTCAGCCATAAATGTGTACGGCCATGTGTAATTACTATGTGACAGTATGGAGTAATAAACAATATAGGAAACTGTTATAATACCCAGATACCACGCTCCAACCATGGATCATACACAAACACACTTGTCTCTTGCTGTCTTACACCCTTCCTTTCTTACTTTGTCTGTGTCTGTGTCTCTGTGTGTCTCTGTCTCTGTCTCTCTCTCTCTGGTGGATGTGAAGATGTACATCTGTTTTGCATAGGCAGCAGCTTGAGTTTTGTAAGGAATGCTCATGATCAGCTGATGGCCTGTGCACAAATTGCAGTCTCCCACTAGTTAACTGCATGTGGAACAGCTGTGGTATCATTCCTATAGCCAATTGCATGGAAACACACTCCTATAACTAAGAACTTCATGTGGGTGTTGGCCATTTTCCTTCACTGTGAGGAGGACTTCATGTGGGTGTTTGACAAACAGCATCACAGAGGATAGTTGGAAATACCTCTTACAACATACACTGTGGAGACAGGCCAACAAACAGGAGGGGGAAGTTCCAGACATGGGGACAGAATGTAAGTATTGCTGTTCTACATTTGAAGTAATGTTGGTTTAACAGGGTTTGTGTGGATATGGCTGTTCTACATGATTTAAAGTCTGGCATGACAGTGTTATGTGGTTGAGGAAACTCTCACCTGTAGGGCTATCTGCAGACTGTCCAGAGTTTGGAGTCTTACATCTGTTGTCTTACTCACACATTTCCTATGTTTAGATATACAGTAGCATACTCTGATGATTGCAGTCAGTACATAGTGACATTCATGTGAGTTACTGACTTCATATCCCTCAGAAGAGATATGCCACTACAATCCCTGTTACAGCAGGAAATTTCTCAGATTATCACAGCAATATGTAAATATTGGAACTGTGTTTGTGCCTCTGTCCCCTACTTCTGTCACCCTTTGTCCATATGTCATGCAGTAAGAGGTGCATATGTACAGTACATCATTATTTATTAACTTCATACCTGGTAACAAGCCAGTGAGATATCAGAGTGCTAGACATGTTATGTATAGTAGGCTTCATATTTGAGGACAACAAAACCTGGACATTCTGTTGTAGTGTGTACAGTAGTGAGGTCTGTGTACTTGTTGACAGAGTGTGTATTGTAAATATGTTACTTGGCCTGTGTACAGAATGTGGTAGATGTCATTGTCCTTGGTTCTGTTCTATATGATGTTGCATGCTGCTCCAGTTTATGGTACCCTATCAGCATACATGTTTGTAGGGCCAGACTGACATATGTCCCATACCACAGTCAGGCATCAGACTACACTGTGTATTGGCCCAGTATATGTAGGGTTACTGTGTGAGTGGCTCATATGAGGGTGGTGTTGTTCACACAGTTCATATACTGTAATATTCCTGAGGTTTACCATAATGTGACTGTGACTGTGTTCGGATTGGTTGTGGGTATGCACTTCCACACTGGTGTCTGTTACTCTGTGCTGTTACATGCCTGTAGTGCCTGCTGTATTTGCAAGTACATGTGTATTCCCCCATAGGAAACTTGGCTAAGTGTTGTGGCAGTCTGCCTGTAGTTTGCACAGTGCTTTCTAACATGCCTAGCAGCTCAGTGTATTTACCTAGTGTGATGTTATGTCCAGATACTTGTTAGATGAACTGTTGCCTGGCCACCATAATTGTTGTGTATGTCCAAAAAAAAAACAGTGGGATGGTGTAAAGATGTATGTCACTAAATAGTGTGAAGTATGTGGGCTTGGGACCTCTGCTCCTCCACTTAATATGTGTTAGGACAGACAGGAGTGTGTGACTATATCAACTGCGTGAGCTTATCTGGCTGTAAGCATCCACTTTGTCAGGTTTGGTCCACACATCTTGCACTAAGGAGTTCAGTGTATACCTCTGCACTGACCACATTGTGTCAGACTGTCCACGTTTATTGGTCGTATCTCTTCTGTATTCCATAGGATCATTACTGTGATTTGTGTGGTACTTCACTATGATGATCTTATTATGTCTGTCAGTAACTGATGGCGTACATGTCAGTATCAGAAGTGACTTCCTACACATGTCTGTTGACACAACCCCTGTTACTGTAGCAGCATTCCACATTTATACCTGCAATACTTACATGACATCCCCTTGCACTAAGACACTAGGAGGTTGTGACTAGTGGTGCTGAGGTATGACTCCAGTACAATGTTATGGTGATATGTTATTTATATATATATATATATATATATATATATATATATATATATATATATACATATACACACACACACACACACACACACACACACATATTTATGTATATATATATATATATATATATATATATGTATATACACACACACACACACACACACACACACACACACACACACACACACACATATATATGTGTGTATGTATATAAATATATATGTTCATGTACATGTATACATATATATATATATATATATATATATATATATATATATATATATATATATATATATATATGCTTATGTGTAGACATAACTGTTGTATACACCTTCCCAGATGTATCACACCATATTTATCTGATATGTGTATATTTAGATATAACATACTTGATTCAACACTAATATCAATAACATGTACGACACAAGTCAAAGCAGTTGTTCAGTGCTATTCAGTATGTGTACTGACAGATATATTGGAAAAAACAGCAACCATATTTACAGTTGTGATGGCTTAGTGGTGACTGTAGTGTACAGGGTTCTGGGTTCAAGACCTCCAAGGGCTGTTTATTTTTTTGCTAGGCAGAACAAGGACTGTTGGATACAGAGTGGTTAAGGCAGTTTTGAGCAGCTTTAAGTGTGTTTGCATGGGTTTGCCTAATGGTAAGTGGTGCTAATGTACGATTAAACGAATAGGCACTTACACTGTGTAGGCTTGGCTTACCAGTACGCAAATCAGCTTAGCATTTACATTTAAGTAATGGTTACACCTGTTAAGCATAGCTTAGCCTTCGTAACCAGTGATCACATTCCAGTCTGATAAAATAGCAGGGTAATGACATCTTTAATAAACATATTTAATTCCATGTACATAACATGCTTCTAAGTGCTGTCATTACAGTAGCAGTAGCAAGCGGTGTGAGTATACTGTCTGGGACACCTGAGTATATATGGCTAGTACAACAATCTTTTCCTTTTGTATGTGTTTCATACATGGGTAAAATCCCAGGTTATATGCAGTCACACTTGCATGTATTGTATCATTACATTGCTACTGTTAAGAGTGCATTTCCAAGTAAGAGTAGATTGCAGATTGTAGCACTGGAACCATACAACCCTGCATGCAAAGCTGGACTCTGAGTACTGACTATCGTGTTCTTGGTGTATGAGCTGTGCATTATTAAATACTTGCTACTGAATATTGATCTGATATGGGGATATTAACTATAAACTACTATGTGTATAGGATATGTCATTGAGGGCTGCTGTCATGTAGTAATGGCATACCTATCAGTGTCAGACGTCTAACTGTCAAAACATTCATCCTAATGCATAACCTGTTGGCTAGCTGATTTCTGTCTGTCCTCTGTACAGATGTGCAGACGTCAGGTATGCATCTGGGCTGCTCACAGGCAATCTATGCTTGACTGACGCTGACATTTGCCCAGCTGTGTTATGAATGCCACCAGTAGAAAACCCCACCTTGTATGCCCCACATGCCATGGATACCTCAACTAGACTACCACAGTCAAAAGAACATGCTTGGGTACAGGTCTCCAACCCAGACACTGGCCATGTTATGTAATATATGTTGCATACATCTCAATTGGAGCACCTCACTGGCCCTCTGCAAGAGGCAACCAGATGACTAGATGTTGCATTTAACTGTTACCCTGAGGATCACTCACATGGCATCAGTTGATAGATGGCCTGCTGACAAATGTTAGGTGGCATGATACCACTTTACCCACATCCCCTACTCTTCTTATCTCTCCATGGACAATATCCTGGTACACACCTAGGAACACCTGCACATATGGACCCCAGTACTGACATATGTGTCAGTGTGCATTGCTGAGAATAACAGTGTGTGTTTGTAAACCTGCAGTCGATAATACCCTTAGGACCATCTTACACACTGCACTCCCCCATTGCCATAGTTAGAAATGGCTGCTACTGTAATGTACATTAAATGTACCTTGTCACACTCTTCACCCTATGGGCTTCCTGGAACTTGCAGCAACAGCACAACACTGTTGTACAAATGGCTAGATAGGCATGGGTTACCTTCTGAGTCCTGGCAAGTGTGTGTATGTGTGAAAGTGTGTATATTTGTAGGATACAGTATTCTGAGGACACATTCTCCAAATACAATATACATGGCCATACAGTATAAGGCATAGTGATGTTGCTGACATTAGGAGAGCCATGATAAGCCATCACCCTACTATCCCTGTAGCATGTGCAATAAATGCATGCATGCATCCCCGTGATACACCATGTGGGCCAGAAAAGGGTAACAGTACACATGGCTGACGTGACCTTGACATGTAATCTGCTGACATGTTCATTAACATGCATGCATGCCTGACACAATGGTGTCGTGACACATGTACAGCATCGTACTAGGAATCACATTGCGGTGTTGTCCATATGCCCTACAGATAGAATGCATGTTGAGCAAATGTGCATGGGCATGGTAGGGGACTGGGCCATCTACATTGCTGTACAGTGTGATGTACAGATACTGTGCCATTGCATGGCATCATGAGGCATCTATATTGCTAAACAGTGCATGTTATCTACACATTGCATATCCAGAACTGCATGCATACCTATGACATACCTGTGGATTGTGACCTATAATGCTGAGGTGTATACACACCCAACCATGCTGTGTCATGTAACAGGTCACTGGAGGACATACAGATGACACCCCTGCATGAGGACTACAGAGTGTTAGCTGCCTGGCAACCATGTCCACACATAGCGGACCTGTCACATCACCATTTCACACATGACATTGATATACCACGCATACATGGTGCACAGCTAACAGTGATGTCCTACGGCAGGGGGGAAAAGTACTGTTTCTGTGGCCTGGTGTCACTGTCAGTGGAATCTGTGAAGGTGACTACCATCATGCTATGACACAGACATCATGTTCAACACATTTTATGAGGTACATGTCACTGACACCTCCACTAGCTGTACACAAGCAGTTATGATGTGCAGCGTACCACATCACCTGTAAAATCGGTCTAGTACAGCTGTACTTGGACCATGTGTGGACAAACTGGGACAGGGTGTATCCACATCCCGTCTTCTGTGTGGCCATGTGTCTCTGGCCATCCCCCATGGCCATGTGTGCACATGTGTTGGTCATGTATGCGATGGCCGTCTATCACACATGTCTTTGTTGTCCCATATGACATACACCCATAGATGTTGGTTTGTCACCATCCACAGGGCTATGCAGACAACAGGTGTATGTGTGGTATGTGGGGTATGGGTTATGGGGAATTGTGACAATATTGCAACCAAAATGCTACATGTCTCAGACATGTCGGATGGAACATCACAATGTGTGAAACCATTGCAAGGGCATATAACACAATGGTGATGCCTATGGTCTGCCCATATCACAGCTCACTGTGCGGTACTGGTTTGTGTACCACACATTTTGTTTCACTGTATAGTACATATGCCTCCATTGTAGAACACCTCCACCATTGTATGCACAGCTGGACACACATGTAGCAATGACAAATACTGTAGTTTCATGTCTGTGTATCATTTCAGTTGTATATATTGCACATGGGTGGCCTGTGTGGATGATGGGTGATGTGACCTGTATATCCATGTATTAACTGGCCACATGGCAAATAGATCTATGCTTTGACATGCCTGATACTGATGATAGACTCACCTGCAATTGACTCATGTCTGTGCGGCATGCCAGAGGTACCTGTATAGGGTGACACAGCAGTATGAACATTATCCATGACTGTATGACAGCCACAGGGTGCACAGTGCAGGTTAACACATTCGCCTGTACAATAGCATATAGTCAGCACATGTGTGCATACCATACCTCTCAACCTCTTAGAACAATAAATGTGGACAAAGCCTACTATGATGGGGGACATATAGGGACAACTGTGACATATTGCTCTTACTAACCTGGATATTTGATAGACCAATAGGTTTGCATGCACATGGGTTTGCAACGGAATTTGCAGTCATAAACACAACTGTATGTCATCATTTAATGACTCCATTCCTCAGCTATTTGCCAGAAAGGGACAGATATTAAGGGGAACACACCGACAATATGAGGCAGACATCTGGACATCCTGAAATTACCTGTACAGTTCAGAGGTATGGTGCATACACAGGGTAGCATAAAGCATGTGCGTCCACATACCTTGCATATGTTGTTACATTACATGATGTACACTGACACATGCACATACGTGGGATATACTGGCCATACATTAAGTACTGACTTACCAGGCAACTCCAGGGTCATTGGTTGGGAGACACCCACCTCCACGATGGCAGCTACTGTTTGTAGGGGCTGTTCCAAGGGTGTTCCCAGACTGGCCAGTAGCTCCTCCGTGTGTGTGAGTGGAGGCTGGGTTGGTGGCCCACCACCTGTACAACCTTGTTCTCTGGTGATTGCAGTGGCACGCTGTTTTGCATGACGTATGAGGTCCATGCAGTGTCTGCGCACCTGCTGGTAGGTGCGGTTGTGGCCGCCCACTTCATTGACCCTCCTGCAAAGATCCTGCCACAGGTCATCCTGCTGCTGTGCATGCTGTGGCACGTGGCTAAATAACACCTCGTAGTTCTCATGGAGGTACGGTATTACGACATCACCCTCCTGTCGGCTATATGCTGTTAGACGTGTACGTGGCATTATCTGTAAGACATGATGAAGGTGACAGGTCACATTTACAGACATGTATAGTGATACTGCTGCACATACATTCTAGTACATTTGCATAGTTATCTTTGCAAATCAACATGACACTAACATGACTGGCATGTATGTGTCCCACACATGTAACACCCAGTATGCATTAGATATCATCCCCATATATGTGTGTCACCTCATTAGTGTTCCTACTGCATGTGATGTCAGTCTCCATGTGGACATGTCTGTTTGCATACACTGGTGTTCTTACCTATCTACCCATGCCTGATGTATCCATGGTAATGCTGTTGACCTAGACGCTGTGGATATGTCACATATCAACACAGACACAGACTTACTGGACTTGGGCAGTGACAATGCACCAAGTACGCATGGAAACCTGTACATGCATCTGTTTTTCCATAGACATCTACACTGCACAGCTGTTCAACATCCTGCCACGGATCACCTGTGTTGCACATGTGTTAGACATGGGACAATGGCTAGTCGGATGTCATTCGCAGGTAAGGTTATTGGCTATAGCATGTACGGGCTGGGTTTCCTAGCTGTATCCGACACCCATTACGCCACCACGAGGGGCATCAGTGGCACATTACTGATCCAGATAGCTGATACTACATCTACCATATGGCCATCACACCATGTATGGCAGGGGTGATATGTGCAGCTATGTGGACAGGGCTGCATGGTATGGCGGGAGTATGTCACAGGTATGGCACAGGGATCTGTCCAGCATGTGGCCATCCTAGTCGTAGGACAGTGGTTGTCCATGATGTATGTCTTTCAGATCAGGCTATGGACATGTAGCATGTCTAACAGCATAGTGTTGCATATGTCTGTATGCAAGGTGGATAGCATGCTGCATACTGGAGGTGAGTATTGTGGAGGCTGGTATCGGCCATCCATGCATGGGACCTACCCCTGGAGGGTGATGTGTATTCCAATATTGGTCACACGGGTGCTGTGTATGCCTGTTCAATGATCTCTGTGCACATGGATACCCCCCTGTCATGTCATGGGTACCTCGGATGACTACCTAAAGGGCCAGGGAGATGTCTCCAGCTCAGGGAGGTGTACTACACTACATCATTCCTAACACAGTGTCCATACTGTTGACCACAGCCTAGGTGTTTCCTAATGGGTACGGGGGTATTCCCCTACTGGTGTCATTGCTGATATCATCCAACAGAATATGCACATATGTCGCACACATCACACACACACACAGCCCATTCTGTATGTTGTTCACAATACTGTGACAACAACTGCCCATAGGTCATGGCCATTCACATCATCACATACACAGATGGCTGACATTTGTCTGTGTGGTATGGGCTACAATGCGGGTGGGGTACAACACATTAACCCTGGTTTACTGTAGCTGACACCATGTGATATGCACATGTCACTGTAGCACCTTTGGTAGTTGTGAGTCTGTCAACAGGCCTCTAGTAGAACAATCCTTTGACATGCACAGGCATCTGTAGCCGAACATCCGTACTATCTTGTACATCTGTACTGCTAACATCTACAATGATAATGATTTATGAACCTGCAGACCATACCCGACAGTGTTCTGATGCAGTGCCACCAATTATGACTGTTGTCAACACATGTGGGTTGATAGTATACAACACCCTATCTGTAATGTGTGGGCATGCTCAGCACTTGTTCAGAGTTTCTTGGCACGTTATGAGCTACTGCTTAGTTTAGCACCCATTTCACACCAGTCCTCACAGGTACACTGTCCGTCCATACATTTCCAGCTTGATAACTGTACAACAGCTGTCGTACACACATCATTCACATACCTCGTGAGACATGGTGGTTTCTACGGCCTGTCCACCTGCCACGTAGCACTTATATAAAGGCATGTCCAGCTGACATGTACGAGTGCTATTGCCTGTCACTATGATGACTATGTTGTACATGTGGCAATAGAGCTATTCTCATGTCCACAGTCAATGCAAACCTCCCAACATACAACAGTACAGACTTTGGGGGATGCACATATGCAGCCTTCCTGAGGGTTATACTGTCACCAACCCTGACTGCACCTGACAGTCATGTGGGGTTGTGCAACATTGGCAGCGCACCCCACACATCACATGTTCCCACATGATCCCCACCACAGGCCACACATATGGAGACACCTTGTACAGTACCCCTCCATACTCTGTGTGGGCACCGACAACAACCCACATTGCCAAACACAGCCACAACAACCTATAGCCCACAGACACATGTGCCCATCACATACAGCCAATAGGGTGTCATAACATACTCAACACACCTGTCTTAGGTGACTGTCGGCAATCACACTGCTGTTCCACTCAGCAGGCTACACAAGGCAATAGTCACTTACATCCTGCTGTCCAGTAACTGGTTCTGCAACATAACCTATGCACACATGCCACAAGTCAGCAGGTACGATGTGACTCCCTTTCCATGTTTGTGTGACAGAGGTTGTCACTCAGGGCACAGACTATGTGTGCAGGGACATGCAATAGCCCACCAGTGTTGTCGCCCTGCTGGTGTGGTCCACGCCCTGGGAAGCATTTTGTGTTCATCCGGACCTGTTACCACTGTACTACGAATGACTGTGTCACTCCCAACAGTTGTCCATGCTTCTGCTGTCATTCCACAGGCATCTAGTGTACGTCCACTTTGACAGACCCGGACAAGAACATGATGCTGTGGCACAGTTGACCTGCACCTGTCAGCCCTGGGAGTACGGATCACATGTTGGACTCTTGCTGCTTTTATACTGCCTGTCTTGCACAGTGCCCAATAACAGTCACCACCAGAATGGGAACAGGCTAGCGTAGCATGTGGTCATGTCACACAATGCTTGATATCATCTTCTGTGTTGCACGTAGGCAAGGCACACCTGATACTGCACCACTGCAATATCTCTGCAGTGACTGGGACCTGCCTCTTGGCTCTGCAGAGCACACCTGCAATGACTGGGTATAGACAGACCGTACCTCTCAGGCACGTACCTGGACTGGCACACCCACAGCTGAGGTGTCCCCATATTCCACTATGTTGTACACACATCCCGGCTGGTTACTTTGCACAATGCATCACAGGTGCTCCATGTGCATATGACTGTGTCCGGAACTACTGCTGCTACTAATGTGAGACTGACAGTAACCCACACCTAACTGTGATAGCCGCACATGTACTGACACATTAGGCGTACACTGTGTGTGAGTCATAACCTCCGCTCAGCTGGTTCGACCCATACACCACCTCCAAGACCAACAGTATCCTTAACATGGGCACTACCAACATGTGACTGCTGTTTGACACCTGCGGTTATCCCCTCATTGGTGGAATCTGAACATCTGCTACCCACCCTTGTTAGCCACATACCGGCACCACACACTTCACGACATACACAGTAGATGAGTACTACAACACCAACTACAGATGTCGTATGACAGCGTATGACACATGTGCAGGTGAACAATGCACATGCAAACACTGAGACATACCCCAGTGCACTTCAATAGCACATACACGACAATGTGGTTCATGCTTTTCCACACAGAGCCATGCAGGTACACACCAGAATACAGACAACACTCTGGGGGTGCAGTCCCATGGACATACTTTACAACAACAGGTGGGGGCTGTTACACAGTGGTGTACATTCCCATGGGTGGGGTGACTCACTGGTCAGCCTCGGTAGGACCACAGGATCCCATATCACATACACCATAACTAGCTGCATACACATTACTGCAACACATTCCGAGATGTACCACAGGGCATTATGGTGGTATGTCAGTAGTCGTATGCAATACCCACATCTGCTCACACATACAACTGTCACTCTGGAACATGACAGTAACAGGTGATGTTGGCAACATCCTGTCTGATGGCTTCATTGCTAACATTACTTCCGCTCACTCCCTGCAGGGCCACATTTCTTGCAGGTACATTGCGGTGTACCTGCAGTCACACCTACACAGTACTGACCTGCACTCTATATGTCCTAGGACACAGGCCCCTTGTCACCCTGCAATATCTCAGGCTGTGATGTCCACAGAACTCTGAACAGCATGTCTTCCCACTGGGACACCATATTCAGTAATAGCCTTGTACCAGACATTGTGGCCCCTGACTGGCACACAGCTACAGTAACACTCCTCACAGGTGGCACCACACTGCACGACTGGAACTATTGCCCTACACACCTCACTGGTCTGTTATGCACAACTATAAGGTACATCATCATGGACATCATTCGTCGAGTCTCTGTTGTGCTCCAGTCCTTTGATGCCAGCTGGGTTGGTCTTGTTGGGGCCACAGCATGCCTCCTACACCTGTTGAACACCTTTCCTACAGTTGCCAGAATTGTTGATGACGACACGGTTGTCCACACAGCCTGCATTGTCCTCTCGCTGCCATTAAGCACCGTTCTCCATTCTGGTATTGACTAGACTACATACACATCCACCTGCACATCACAACATATGTCTCTGGATGTTATGCAATGTGACTAATGGATGGGACACACATACTGAGGGTGGCATACCAAATCACATACTGCAATCCAGTTACACTTGGCTTACCACAGTCCTCAGTCATGGGGCCCTCATGTTCGGTATATGCTTCCTTGAGGTACAGGCTACCACTGAGGGGACTTCCCTGCCTAGCTTTACAGACCACTGCATACCCAGCACTGTTGTTGCTCCACCAGCTGATACAGACCCCATCCATACAGGTGTCACTGTGACAGATACCGATATGAACATCATGGCCTCTACCTGCATGACACTTGGTGTGAACATCACCTTTGCAGTACACCATGCTCCCACTGGTTATCACATAGGTGTTATTCCCCTACATACATGTTGCATTGTACATGTGTGCAAGACACATGTATGTCGCACACACTCCTGTGATTACCACATTGCCACTGTGGCGTAGATATCCTTCTACATGTTCACACATGACTGTCCTGGGTGTGTAGCTGGTACATAGGCACCCATTGTACCGCTGAACACTGGACATATACACACATCCATGGGTACAACACCCCGCATAGGGTGTACCTTACACAACAGCTTTACATGCCCCAACAATAAAACGCCATGATGTTTATTGAGCTACAACTGGTAACGTATGCGGCTTATGTACAGACACCACATCTGTACACATTTGTAGACTACATACTCAGGGGTGACGTCTGCTGCAAAGACAGGGCCCATGTCTGCAAATATGTTTATGGATATACGCCGCATACACGACATACACAATAGCCACTATGACCATGATGCTCATGGATATGTGCACACACTCGACTGTGTGTGGCATGTGCTTGGGGGTTGCATTCCCAGACCGGACACTCACCATGCTTTGGGACATGTTTCCTATGTACATCACGCATGGACAGTCAGTAGCAGTGTTCATGTGATACCTCGCTTGCTGGATGGTGGACACATGTACGCCAGGGATCACTGCAGTGGCTCTACTGTGCAGTGATGCAGGTTACACGTGGCTCTTCTGTTCACAGGACACTACCCTGGAGAGGTGCCACTGGTGTGCACACTTTTGTTGTTGTTACACATTGACTTGCCAGATTGCATGGTACACCACTATGAACCTGTGCAGCTATTACATGTCCTCTGTGCATGGTTACTGGTATAGCCCTTCCAGTTAGACTGGCTGTCACGCTATTACAATGTCCCGTGACTACGGGCCATATGTCTACTGTTATTGTACACGCCAATCATGTTCATGTTTGTCTGTCACATCTCTTCTGCTATTCTAGTATGGGAGTAATGTTTGCATCCTTTGCAAATGCACAGAGTGGAGTACATAGTTATTTCATCATAACTGTTTATACATACTACTCACATCACTATATGATACCTTTGTTATGCATCATATGCCTGTTCTCCTGTGTAACATATCTGACGTATCAATCTACTGTACTATACATTACACGTTTTACATAGTATCCCATAATTCAACCATTACTTGCTCAGATGGTCCACCTTAGACATGTCATTGATGTTATATGCCCATACACATGCGTACTATTACAGTATATCTACATATACTATCCCCTGCTATGGCACGTACTTATTGGACATAACCTGTCACTGATGGTGGGTTGTATGACATTGTTCTGTTTAACACCGTCATGTTGCATCCCTTGTGGTGTCTGAGCTGTTTACCATGTCGCCCACTGCTGGACGCACATCTTCAACAAACATTAGTACGATCAGCGAGACATCACTACATAAATACCATTCCCCACTTTATGCATGGCGGATACTGTTAATTACTGCAAACCAGGCTATGCATACACTGACATTATGTAATTCAGAACATACTATACATACAGTTAGTGTTATACATACCTTGATATCGTTCTGGTGTTTCATCTCTATCTCGCTCCTCTGTATCACACTTTCAACTGTTATACGGTATGAGCATACAGTTTGCATATCTGGCAATTCATCCTTATATACGTCTATACCTGCAACATGTGGTTTACTGCCGCCAATTGGTGGTCCGGTGTGACTAATTACGTGCACTTCAGCTGTGCAGCTACTCCATTTGCCAATTACGCGGCAGCAATGGGGTATAACTGAATTCTTCACCTAGGCGTTGGCCATTTGCCCTGCCTTCGGGGAGACGGCCTGTATTGTGTTTTGTTGTGTGTAATTGCAACTGCTTTGTGGAGAGCCAAGTTTATTTTGGGGTCATGTCCTCCATGGATTGTGTGTGATTCTACCTGTGACTGTACCTGTCATCCCACCTGACTGATAAAGGACTATTGCCAACACCTGTAACATCGCCGTTTGTTCCGTTATACGACTGATACAATTTTGCATGCCGCCTTTAAATGTCTCTCACAAGGTATGTCAATGGTTCAGCAGATGTAATTGTCTAACTAGATGTTTCTGCTGTGGTTACGGTTTGTATTGCTATTGTTTACAGTGTGGGGGATATAGGCGGGTGTACGTAGCATATACGGTGTTGTGGGGCTTGCATTTCTACGTAGTCCATATATATGTGTGTAGGCCCCTTCCCTAATTACAGTGCTATCACTTAATAGACTTCTATTATGGGAATTTACTGTGGGTCATTGTTAATTGGTTTCAATATGGTATGCAGGTGCGGTTGATAATTCCATACCTCCGGATGTACGGCGATATGTGCAGGGATATTTGTAAATGAACACTTTCCCGTGTATGTCTACTCCAGATATTTGCAGTCATTGCAGTGGTGTTGGTGTCAGACACTATTGTCACATGGCTTGCCACCTTTTCATATGGCCATAGTTGGACACGTGCGGGTCACACAGTGGTGTTTACAGGCTGACATATGGCCATGGTCAGTACACAGGATAGCACATACTTTTATCCTCATTACATGCCTATTGTTCTTGGTCCTTCACTACTTATCGGTTTGCATGAAACATTTCTGTTTCTTACATACAGGCATGAGCATTTCCTGCAACTATTGCATATTATGTGGGACATACTAATGTCCTACACTCACGGACAGGTGCCCTTTCTAATGTTTCATGTCAGGCCACACCTGCACAGGGGGGGCGCTGTCCCTCCCAATGTGGGACAGGTTTTTGCCGCATGCCTATGGATAGCTATACTCACACCTACCGTAATCATCTACCTCAGAGTTGCCACCTACAGACACACTATGCGTACACACATGACACACTTTAGTCACACGGGAACACAAATGGCACCCTCATCACACACATACACAGGCGACATCACACACAACCACAGTTGTACACGGTACCTACTTGGTCCGCACCGCCGACAGCGGTGACTACATGTCCTTACTAATGTCCTATTGCTTGCCTTTCATTGTGTGTTTGTCAGTGTATACTGTGTTTCCTAGACTCCGCATGTTTTTGTCTGTACCTGTCACATTACACACCTGCCATAGGTTAAGATTACCTCCCATCCCACTTTGCGAGGGACAATCCCTCTTTGTACAGTTGTGTCCTGCGAAATATTTGTGAACATAGCAAATGTCCTGCGACTTTGGGACAAACATATTCCCTATAGTTTATGTCATAGTTGCATGACACACTTATTCTGTATCTGACCCACCTACATGTTGCAGGACACGGAACACGTACCTGCGACCATTACTAAACTATAAGCTTTTTATCTATGCAAAACACTGTCATTCTGGTTTTCATCCTGGCTGGGTGTGTGTCATCCTGCTGACATCTGACGTATGTCCCACATTGGTCATTTGAACTGTGGCAACCCTACCGTACCTACATCTTGCCTAGCAATAGTGTTGGGTGATTGTGTACATGACTGCCTGTTTCACTCCTGGCAGTGGTCATTTTACCCTTCAGAGCAGGTGCTATTTGTTCAGGGGTGACTAATGCTGGTGTCACCTGTTCTGTACATCACTGACCGTGATCTGCGCAGTGGTCGGTGACACTTAGCCCTGTTTTGCGCATATCCGTATAGTCGTATTTAAACATCGCTTACCAGCTATGGGCAACGCTTATTCCCGCTAACGTGTGCTACACATATTCTGATGACCTGCATCCAGACTGCATTACCCATGCCATCGGGATTATGTTACATCCCTTGTGGGACGTGGGACCGGGAACATGCACGACTGTCACTGCATGTACCACTTGGACATCTGGGGGTTGTACACAAATTATGTCAATTTGTATGTGCAGTACACTACAGCAGTTACTCCACACTACACTCACATGGATGACTCCGTTAGTTTACAACCTGATGGGTCCAGTTAATGGTATGTCCATGTGATGTTTACTGGCTGTACTCCAGCACTGGGTATGTATATCACAATTAGGTACACCTGATAATTTGCTACACCTTCATACGACCGTGGATGCAGCATGCCGGGGTGACTACTGCCTGTCGTGGGTACATCCCCTGCCTTGACACTACATCCATGATTACATTTTGTGGAGCCCCTCAGTAATGCGGCGGGTAATCCGTGATGACTGTGTGTAGGACAGTGCTTACACACATGTGCTCCCGTGATTGCCTCTACTCCAGTAAGCGACAATTGCTTACTCGATGTTGGAGTGACTGGTGTCACTGTTTGCCCCGTTTGGTGTTTTGCCTCTGACAATCGGGCATGTACCTACCAATGTACCTGGGAACCTATACACACAGCAATGACAGATGCTGATGGGTGCATCTACTGTTCAGGTGTTGACAGTTCCATGTTCTCATGGCTGTTGCATGTACAATGTTTGAGGGCTGCCTATATAGGATTCCACAGTGGGCCACCAATACATCACAATTTACTGGTAGTCGTGTTTGTGTGCCATCCATGTTACTGTGTGCAGGTGGGGAGGGGTGTCAGTCCATGGGAGCCTACACTGTCAAGGTATGTGCTATACTTTCCCTCTTTGCCAAGGCGTAGGCATATTGGGCATGCCTCTGTCTGCCTACTGAGGCTGGCACAGTGTGTCCGTGGTCTGGATCCCTCTGTGCCTGTGTTGGCCTTGGCAGTTGCAGTGGGGTTTGAGGCCCTCCCCCATTATGACCCTGCCGCAGCTGTTTCTGCAGGATCATATTATGTAGCATGGCACATACTATGAAGATGTGGGCACACATGCCTGGAGAGTACTGCAAGGCTCCACCAGATGTGTCCAAGCACCGGAACCATGATTTCAGCATCCCGAACACACGCTCTATGATGATTCTGGTTTGTGTGTGTGCCTCATTATGGCGTTCTTGCATTGGTGTGTGTGCATTTCTGATGGGGGTCATCATCCATGGCTTCAGTGCATTGCCAGCATCACCCATAAGGTGACCTTGTGGGATGCCCCCCCTGACAAATACCTGATACAGCTGTGAGGCATGCCAGATATGGGAGTCGTGGTAGCTTCCAGGGCTGCCAGCACACACATCCATGATAATGCCCTGGGCATTGCACACGACCTGGCAGTTGATGGAGTGGAATCCCTTGCGGTTTATGTAGTGCCTACCATACTCACCGGTTGGTGACTTTATTTGTATGTGCGTAAAGTCTGCCGCACCCAGTACCTCCGGGTAGTTTGCCACACGGTGGAAGTGATGCATATTGCTGACCAACTCCTCCTGAGTTCGGGGGAAGTGTATATGCTCATTGGCATGTGGTAACATGGCATCCAGGAACTGGTGTAGTACCCTGGATGTCGATGCCTGTGAGATCCCCATTATATCTCCAGTTGGCCTTTGAAAGGTACCTGTGGCTAGTACTCGCAAGCTTACACATACCTTCATGTCCACTGGGATGGGATCCCCTCTGTTGTTTCTGGTTCTCAGGCGTGGCCGGCACAGCTCTACTATTTGCTGTAAGTTGTCCCTGTCCACCCTGTAATGCTCTACTATCTCCAGATCATGTAGTCCCTGGTAGGTTACCCTTGGTCTGAACACTCTTCTCCTCCTCCGAGGCCTACAGTGGTTGTCGGCATCATCCTCCACAACACCGTCGGTCTGTAACACATGCTGATGAATCACAGCTATGGCAGCTCCCAACATGTACATTTTAAAAGTTCCCAGTTTGCTAACACCTATGGTGCGGTGTTTGGGAATACACAGGTGTGTGTTGGGTGCTTTCACACTTTATACTGTTCTGCTGTGAACACTGATGATGTCATAGGGAGTGTACATACAATCATGGCTACAGGGTATCTTCTGTGTTTTATTTACGAAACCGCTATTGTGCTGCCTTTGGTGTTGCATTACATTTGGATGCCGTGAATTACCTCCTGCCCTTCCATTTACATTTGTGCACGTTACACCTACCATTTGCTGGCATGCATCCAGCTGCCTGCTTTCATTTGTACTTTCCTAGACCTGGCTTATCTTGTGTAATGTGTGCTATTGCCGATCTACTGTGGGTTTGCTTTGCTCTGCTATGACAGTTCTCCTATCTTTGCATTCCAGGTCCTCCACACCTTTCTTTGCAATCCTATGCCTCCCCTATCCTGTTTTGCAGGTTTCTGCATGCAGGCTTGTCTACTGCCTTCGATTGGCTGCCGTGTGTTGATTGGTGTTAATTGCTCATTACTACGCCAATTACCCTGCTTCGGCATTGCCTTCTTTTCTTCCCCTGGCCTTCCTGTTTGTGCTATTGTTCGTGGCACATGCATCCACTTACTGGGTTTCGGGCACAAGTTCATCCCCGTACACATGCGCTTTCAGAGACCATGTGTGCTCTCAGCTAAACGGTTCTATACCCTCCTCCCCACCCCTGTCCTTCAGCTTTGCTTAGCAATGGCCAGGCCACATTTGCATTGTTCCAATGTACTTACTGTTACGGTGGCACACCCCTCTGCTGATGTCATGTATCACATTTGATACACTCCTTGGTGTTATAGTGCTGCGCCGTCAGGTACATCCTTAATCTGGTGGGACGTTTGCGATTCAATATTACCTGCCTCATTTGCATGGCATTGACTACTAATTCATAGCTACAGCACCGAACACTGTTGTGGGCCCCTGGCAAACCTTACGCCTTGCTTGTAGTGTGCCATGCCTACCATTGCATATTATGGTGCAATCCTAATTTGTCTTTCTTTGCGATTTTCTGCCATTTTTATATATTTCCTTTGTATTCCTGTTTGCAGACACATGCCCTGCGGTTGTATTGTGCGTTACTGTGGACATGACATTAAATGTTGTTTTTTAGGTGTTGTGCATCTTTTCTTGTGCCATTGGCTGTGTATTTCTCCATTGGCATATGTTAACTTTGTAATACATGCATGTGGTCCTCTTCCATAACTCCGATGTTCTGTTTGGGAAAATGTAAACCGTGTTTTTTGGTTTACATTTCCATGGGCTTGCGCTACGCCTGCACCACTTCGTGAATCGCTGTATGCCTTCATTAGCATGGTGCGACACTGCACATGGGGTGATTTGCATACCTATGCCGAGGGCTGCGTAGCTCTGGCGTATGCCGGTAGTGCACGTGGGATTGGTTTGTACCTGAATCACGTGGCAGACATATTTGGCATTATGCCGCCTACGCTACACCTGCGCCTGGCGCAAGCTTCATGAATCCGGGGGTCTGACTTTCTGTAAGTAAATTATTTGACTTTTTGTAAGTAAAAATTTTGCTTCTTTGTGTTTAATCTGCCTTCTTAATAGTAGCTAACAGGCCTCTGGGTCAAAAATAGATTCAGTGAGAGTGAAACTAGCTTTGATAAGCAGGGGCCTTGTTGGAGCTGGTTTTTTTTTTTTTTTTTTTTTTTTTTGGCTGATTTGCTTACTGATTGGATTATTGTTGGTGCCAGTTAATCTTTAAATAAACTAATATAGTATGTGAGCGATGTAAATACACAAGCTCATTGGAGGCAAAAGTCTCTCTTACAAATGAGATTGTGAAGAAAACACACATTACATCTCTCAAACATATAAATCATCATGCTCTTCTTATGCTGAAACACTTGAAAGAAACCTTCCCAAACCCCCACACCTCCTAAGCCATCTAACAGCAACACCTTTCCTCAGCAATCAATAAAGCACACACCAAATCAACACAAAACGCCACACATAATCCTACACCCAATGGGCCAGAAAGAATGAAATCCATATGGCAAGCAAGCACTATACCTAATACTCTTGTCATTGGGGATTCCATTGCACAACACACAGATACCCAACTTGCCAGGTTAGACAAGGAGAAGATATGTATTAGTTGCTTATCTGAAGCCAGGATCCACAATATCACTCATGCACTCAAGTCACTGCATCCCATGAATCATTGTGTTTCTGTCATAGTCCATGCTGGTGTAAATGACCTGAGACATACCTCATTGGACTATATGAAAATAGATGTGATGGATCTCTCTGGATATGTAACAGACCAGTACAAGCCTTGCATTGAGCAGCATTCTACCTTCACCAAGGATGATTCCACAGTATGTACACGAAATCAGTGATTTTAATAATTGGCTTAGTTTTTGGTGTCACTCCATGGGAATCCAATATCTGCCAGCATGGGAGGATATGGTTAACAAATCACATTGCTTTGCCAAGCATAGTCTGCACCTGTTCCCCCTCACCTTTCTGATATTGGTTAACACTCTATCCAACCCATTACAGCCTTTTTTGGCAATGCCAAAATAATAAAATTACCAGTATAGCAAAAAAGACTCAAAACAACCTTAAGGTATTACTGCCCAGTGCTAGGAGTCTAAGCAAAAAACTTCACACCCTAAAGCCCACCGCACTATGGAAAATGTAGACATTTGTGCCATTACTGATACTTGGTTTAAAGCCTTAGAAAGTACTCCTGCAGTGAATGGTTACAGTGCCTTCCACACATTTAGACCAGCAACAGTACCAGCAGGGACTAAAAGCAGAGGTAACTATATCTACATTAGCAACAAATATACCTCCAGGTTGGTCAAACAGAATGATCCCATGGAGTTCATCCTTGTCCAGGTCACCTTAGATAAGGTCCCTTTCTATAAACTAGCAAGCTATAGGTCACCATCTATGCCACAGTAGTCTTACAGCTCTTATCTAGACCTATTAGAGGCACTCACCATTGAACCAAATACTCTCTTCATGGGTGCCTCCTTCTATAAACTGAGAAACATACACTGCCTCAAACTGACAGGCACAACCCTTCACATACTTTATTAACACAAACACCTCGGAATAGATAGTGTGTGCTCCAACCACAGGATCAGATATACTGGTTCTAGTACTCACAACATGGGAGAGTGTCGCTCCCCTTGGTTTCATGTCCGCAGTAGTGAAGTCAGATCACAAAGCTGTCGCCTTTGAAATAATAATCAACTCAGAAAACCCAAATAAACTTTTAATAGCAAGAACTATTTTCTAAGGCAAACTACATCTCATTAAGTGACAGTTTATCAAAATGAAAGGCTTACCCTAACCCTGAGACCACAGCTACCTATCCAGAATTATTCACAGAAATCCTGTAAAGCATGTAAATGACTACATAGTGGGTGCCTACCAGAAGTGAACCCAAAACAAACACCAAAAACAAACCCCACTGATGAAATACTTATATCAACAGGGTAAAAATTTAAATTAAAAAGTTATTGCCAAAACCAGAAATCGTGACTTTCATAAAGAAAAGAGCTTTCTGTTTCAACTAAACAAAAAACTTGGTGGACAAATTAAGTCTAACAGGGCCAGCTATGGGATTAGGATTACCTCTCAGGCTAAGGACAATCACAAGGCCTTTTTCAGCTAAGTTAAGAGCCTTAAAGGTAACACACACAGCAGTGTGCTAAACTTGTGGTTAATGGAACCACCTTCTTAGATCAAGAACATACCTATCAACTGTACAGATTTTCGCAGAATGTCCACATTTTTGCCTCAAATTTTTGGTCCATTTTTCATAAAAGTGTGGGTTTCTGGCAAATTAGTAACAAATCATTGAAGATGGAAGTTAGAAAATAATGACAGACATTTGAGTTTCAGACTTCATGCCCTTCAGAAAATGTATGCTAATGTAAAACCTGTTATTCTATTAACTTTCTAAGTTTGTAAGAGCAATATTTAAAAAAGTGTCCCTATTTTTCTGCCATTTTCCCATTTGTATTTATGACTTTGTCCAGGTTTCTTGCTTTAAGAGGTTGAGAGGTATGATTGGGAAGACATAGTGAATCTACTGGCCAATAAATTCAGCTCAAACTTCACCCCCACTCTCCCCCCAGCTACCCTTTGTGAAATCCCTGCAAGCATACCCCCCCCCCAACTATTAGCAGAGATCAGGTTCTGATAGCTTTCATAAGGCCAAAAATACTGTCTCAATAGACCCCAACCAATATCCCCTGGTTTTCCCCTGAATAGTCTAAAATATGACCTATCAGGACCGGCTCTATATTAGAACATCGAAGTTTCAAAACTTCGAATGTTCTAATATCAAACCCTATTCAGCGAAAGCTGAAAATATTGAAGCAACAGAAAAACAATTTTTTTTTCCGAGGGAAAGAATTCGGTTGTCCATTTCTGTTGCTTCAGTATTTTCAGCGCTGTGATGGAAAGTTACGGGTCAGGTTCAGGTAAGTGTGCGATTGAGTCCGGGTTAGGTTAGTTAGGGTTAGGGTGCTGGTTGGGTATGTGTGCAGTTGTGTGGACATGATGGTTAGGGTGGGTTAGGTGAGTTAGGGTTAGGGCGCGGGTTAGGTATGTGTGTGATTGTGTGGACGTGAGGGTTAGGGTGGGTTAGGTGAGTTAGGGTTAGGGCGCGAGTCAGGCAACTGTGCGATTGTGTGGACATGAGGGTTAGCGCGGGGTAGGTGAGTTAGGGTTAGGGCGCGGGTGAGGTGAGTGTGCGATAGTGATGGACCTTAGGGTTAGGGTTTTCGGTTAAGGTAAGTGGATAGTTAGTGGTGTGTATATAGTTTAGTGTAGGGGTTAGGTGTACGATTTTAGGTGTATGTGTGTGGATTGCTGTTTGTTTGGTGTGCTTGTGTTGTGTGTATGTGTTGTGGAACAGCAAATTTTTTTCACTAGGAAAAAATTCACTGTTCTGTATGTTCAATGTTTTCAGCTTTTGTTGAATAGGGCTCGATATTAGAACATTTGAAGTTTTGAAACTTTGATGTTCTAATATAGACCCATCAGGACCACTTGAGGCACTCTTCAATGACAGTCTCAAAACAGGTTATGTGTCAAGTGAATGGAGGACTGAACAGTCATACTCTTTACAAGGGTGGACCATCAACTGAACAAGGAATCTAAAGATCCAGCAGTCTGACAAGTCTAATATGCAAAGCCATGGAATGAATTATCAAGGACATTGGCAACCTACAGATGCTGGACATATCCCAGTTTTGTTTTGTTAAGGGAAGGTCATGCCTACTTAACCTGGTTGATTTCCTCTAGAAAGTCACAAAGGCAAAGGATGAGGACAAAACAGTGAATACTGCATACCTTGACCTGGCCAAAAGCTTTGATGCAATAATACCCCACTCAGCTATTGTTGACAAACTCTCTGATCTAGGCATAGATCCTTATATGACTCACTGGATTCCTGTCTGGCTCAGTGATAGGACCAAAGAAGTTAGGATTGGTGAGACCACCTTCACCAAGAGACCATCAGAGTACCTGAGGGCTCTATGCTGGTCCTGTTTCTGTTTATCTACTTCTCAGAAGTCAAGGCTAATTTCAAAGGACTTTGGCTCACCAAGTTCACAGATGACTATAAATTGGGAGGTATCATAGATCCCCCATGACACAAACATCTTGCAAGAGGGTCTAACACAGAGAAATGATATGTGCCTTAGCCATGGTTTAAAACTCAATGCTAGGAAGTACACTGTTATTCCATTTAGGAAATTGTCCACCTGAGTTAGTTACTCCATTGATAACACACCTCTAAGAGTCAATCCTGTAGTCGGGGATTTCAGAACATACATAGACAGTAATCTGGCCTTCGATCAACATGTAGCAAAGAAAATAAGATCTTTCTATGCTGCCCAACTTACAGGTAACTGTATGGCATCCATGTCTGGGGAATATATAGTACCACTCTACTCAGTCATTATCAGACTGATCACTGAGTACAATGCTCCCTTTGCTATGTACCTAACCAGACACTTGCATCAGTTGGAACGCTCACAAAGGTTCCTCACCAGGAGAATCCAGGGCATGGATATCCTGTCATACACAGATTACCTAAAGGCCCTGTCTCTGTTCTCAGTATCCTAAGGCATCCTCAGATCCACCACTGATGGATCTTTTGCACATCTGCAAAATAAACAGCACTAGAAACACTAGATCCAAGGATTTGAACTTCACTTGTGACATAAATAGAACATGCTGGAGGGCAGATATGTGAGTGAAATGATCTTATATTGTGGAATACACTTCCTATCCATGTGAAGTAGAGTTGATCTCTGACACTATTCAAATGAAGCCTTGACCATTGGAAAATACAAATTTTCCCTAGTCTGGCCCCCAAGTCACTGATAGACAAAGGTCATCAGGAGGTATGATGTTTCTCCAATTAACATCCCCTCCACAAGTCCCTTAGCCCTTAGCTAGCTCCATACTACCATAACCCCCAGTAGATGCCCAATGTAGTCGGAGACAACATTGGTTTTGGGGGGGGGCATAACTAGGCTTATAAAGGCCCTAGTGGTCATTAACCTAGTAACAATCAATGCACCTATGTACCTATAAACCCTGGTACCACACAGATACTTATTCCAGTATGGAAGATTACAACTACCAACCTAACTGAACTTTTCTATAACTGAAGAAATTTGTTGACAAGAAAGCAACATTTTTGCTTATGTTGCTGCCATTGTGAAAGTTAGAACAGGATTATGCAGGTGTCAGGAGTGCTGTCTGCTACTGTTGTTTCAGGACATGTTCAGATTAGCCAATAAGGTTGACATTAGAGGTAAAACATGCATAATGCACATTCGGTCACATAGTCATTGCTCTCTCTCTCTCTCTCTCTCTGTATCTATATGTATATATATATATATATATATATATATATATATATATATATATATATATATATATATATATATATATATATATATATATATATATATATATATATATATATATATATATATATATATATATATATATATATACATATATATGCCGTACTAGCATTGTGAGAAGAGATTCTACAGTAAGGGGACTGTTAAAACAATAACAGTATCACAGTAGAACATAACCTTTACTGCAGATGACTCTTAAGACATTTTGTTATATATACCGCAAATGGTTGTAAGGCTGCCTGGTAAAATAAAATGAGGAATGCACGCAGATGGCAACCAGTAAGTACATATCAAACCACTGGAAAGGGAGTGGCCAAACTTTATTTAATTTTGTAAAAAATGTATTAAAACCACCCCTCAGGCCAATAGTGGCAGTTCAGGGGCCCAAGACACATCCATTAACAGTATATGTTGACAGAACATTGAAACCTGTCTTTGGGTATTTCCCACACATTCTGAAGGACTCATAAGATTTTTTTAAGTGGATTTAAATCTCAAGTATGGGTTAAAATTTTACATTTTTAGTTATTTACTTGATTGATTTATTTAGTTGTATATCAAAAGATTTAGGATTAGAATTCTTTAATGATGTCCTTATTACCTGTGAACTTTTAATGGACAGACAAGCTAAGTTAATTTTGGATCTTATCTTATAAATCAAAGGAGTTACCATGGGTGCAGTCTGCACACTTACATTTGCTAACCTAGTGATGCTTACATGGGAGAAAAATTGCTTATTTATATTGGAACTTTCTAAGTATTGTAAATTATACTTAAGCTTTTTGGATGATATTTTTATATTATGGGATGGAACAGAGGAATGCATCTCATTATGTTTAGAATACATAGAAAGAACAACTGGAATTTTAAAGTTCATTTATGATTATAATTGAAATCAAATTAATGATTTGGATTCAGTAATAATAAAAGGAGAATCAGGATTTATATCTACCATTTATAGAAAACTGACTTTGTCAGGCATGTACTTGCATCATACAAGCTGCAGTCCTTATAGTTTTATGAAAAGCCTGGTCAAAAGGCAGTTTGTAAGGTTGGACAGAATGATTTCAGATAGGGAATTACTTAGCAAGGAGTTCAAAAATTTGGAAAAATGTTTATTGATAGAGGCTATTCCATACACAATGGTCAGAGTATAAGTGACACTATATTAAAGGAATGGATGGACTTTACCAACCATTATTGGGTAAAGAATTAGTTTGAAGTGAGACTAACAAAATAAATATGAGTAATATGGCTATTAATGATAATGAATGTAATAACACAAGGAATAAAGATTTCAAAAAAGCGCTAGTGCTCAATATAATACCAAGTAGGTCATGGTAAAGGATATAATAGAAAAAAATTGGAACATCTTTAACATTTGTGTTAAAGGTATGGTTGGAAACAAGCATTTTTTCATATATAAAAAAGCTAATAACACCAAGAATCAGTTAGAGAAAACATCTACAATAAAAATAAGAACATTGCAAGATTAATAGGGTTATTTGCCATTTTGGAGAAAGTAAATGTGAACCCAAGGGGGTGGTTCTTGGGAAACTGAAAATAAATATAGGGAATTATTTTTGACAATTAAAACTGACAGCCAACTACCCTGTAGGTTTAAATTATTGCATATCTATTTTACAGGTACTGAAATTGAGAATAACAAAATTGCGAATATCAGTTAAGGTATTTATTGTGGTTAATTTAATCTAATAAGGTACACTGTTTTTTATATTGAATAACAACACATTTTCTAAGAATCACAAGGGCTTAAGAATAGTCAGGTTTTTATATAGCTATTATAATAATTTATAATTTTCACCTATGTTAATAATGGTTACTTCTAAAAAAAATTTACATTTTACAACATCATAATCCATTTTAATAAGTTGTTGAGGTGTACGTGAAACATTGTAGAGTCACTTTAAATGAAACTGACGTCTGGCCATGATAGCTTAACTGCATTACTGCATTCATGAATTTTACATATATATATGACTTAATGGTTTAAATCTTATCTTAACAGCAGACAACAAGCAGTAATATGGGAAAACCATATCTCTTCACTCTTGCCCATTTCCATCGGAGTTCCCCAGGGCTCCATTCTTGGTCCACTTCTGTTCTCTCTCTTTATTAACGATCTACAGACAGCAATCCCACAAGCAACCTGCATACAATATGCAGATGATTCAACCCTTATCTGCTCGGCACCATCCTCTACAGAACTGATCTCACTGACCCAAAATACCTTTAATTCCGTAGAAACATGGTTTTCTAAACGGTTTCTCCTTCTAAATGCCAAAAAAACAAAACTCCTCCTCTTCTCCCCCACCCCTCCGTCCCCCCCCCTAAACTTTACCATTTCCTCAAATAATGGTACTCTCATCTCACCTGATCTCACTACAAAACTTTTAGGAATAACCATTGACAATAATCTCTCCTTCGATCAGCATATTAACAACAACATCAAGTTAGTTAACAGAAAAATAGGATCCCTTTATCGCATCAAACCTTTTCTAACCCCAGCAACTAGAATCAAAATTGCACAATCTCATCTTTTATCAACTCTCCTATATGCTTCCCCTATTTATACTAACCTTAAGAAAAGTAACCTCAACAAACTTGCAACCTGCTATAACAACATAGCTCGCTTCGCCACTAGTAACCCATTTAGGACCCACCATTGTATAAACCTAAAACAACTAGGCTGGCTCGAATTTCAAAACTACCTTAAAATTCCTCAACTCACTATTGCCCACAACATTTTACACCTACCTGACAACACCCCAATACTCTCTCAACTTCTTATCCCTTACAACAATCTCAACTCACTTCGCTCCTCTTGTAAACTCATGACAAAATCTATAAAGGCAAACAACACAGCAGGTGATTCCTTATTCACTAACACAATAGGTAGAAGCTGGAATCTCCTACCTAGTGACATAACTCTGACTACATCCCTGCCACTTTTCAAACAAAAAATTAAACACTACTTCCAAAATCATTGGCTGTGTTCCTGCAATACACCTGACTAACCATTTTCTCTTACCCTGTTTCCCCTCCACTCTTTTCTTCTCTACCCACCTCAGTTTTGTTTCTTTCACTGTTTGGAGATTAAAGTATGTACTTTTGGTACAATTATGTATATTTAATGAACTGCTTATTGTAAACTTGTTTCTTTTTTAAATTATCTTTCTTTTTTTTTTCGTAATTTCTGATCTTAGCTATTACCTTAGAGTATTAAATTTCTTTTTTATGTAATGTACTTAGTATATAGTGGAGCTTTTCTCCTCTGGCCTCTGCTGAAAATGGACATGTATCCAGCCAGACTAGCCCGGTCAACAAATGTAAAATAAATAAAAATAAAATAAATAAATATATATATATAGAGAGAGAGAGCAGATATCAATCAGCTTGTGCATGGTGAGACTGTCCACACAATAATGCTTTAAAATTTTAATATTGTGAAGGCCAAGAAAAGTTAAATGCAGTCAAGTGACATGGCACCTCTGAGGAAGATAATGCTCAATATCATGGTTACCAATGGGAAGTACAGCCTGTTAAGTTTATACTTTTGCTAAAGTTTTGGCTGCCCTTAGCAACATTCCACAATACCTCCCCTGTAACTCCAGGATTTTAGGGGAGTCAGATTCAGTGTTGGTAACACCTGCAGATTTTTTCAGTGATGACAGCACCTAGAGATACAGATTTTATACGCTTTTGAATTGCTTCACCATATGGTTTCCCTCATTTGCATCCAGTGGGTTTCACATTTTAATACTGTTGCTTATTACTGTGACATTATGCCACCATTAGCATACAACACAGGCAACTACATTGTTTAGCCTCCTCCACCCTCAGTTATTGTGTCTATCAATTGCATACATCCTGCATGTGGTCACTTATTGTACAAAGTTGCCAAAAGCAATGGCACCAGTGTTTCTGAATCCTAGCCAATATTTTCCATAATAATCAGATCAACAAAATGCTATTATTCTTTTTACAGGCACCAAACAGAAACAGAATTCAGTTAAGAACCATATTAGTCCTAGGCACAGAGTGGCTTAGCATTCCATAATATGAGGGCATATGGTTAGCTTTCATTTTTTAAAACAGTTGTATACTTTTTATAATGCAATACTGAAGGAAATACATATTGTTTTATGAAAAATACTACCTTTAAAAGCACATCATCACAAACAAGTCTAAACAGATATCTAAATAGTGTATTTAACTCATTGCTTCCAACTAGATCACAGTCATTAAGAAAGCAGCATTCATGTGTACTGTGTAGGAGTATACTCTTCTTTATAGGATGTTTCCCTGTACTCCTGAAATGAGTATACTTGCCAGTGATTTAAAAGTCTAATTTTTGAAGCCCTGATACAGATGCAGGAATAAAACTAAAACAGAAAGGTGACATCTGTAATCTGACATAATTTCTTAACCAGGCAGAGTGAAATAGTCAGAGTGGGATATACAGAACAGAAGTCAATGACCGACTGCAAAAAGTTATTAAAATATAAGATATTTTTCATGTTTACATTAATAATTCAAAAAAGTTAGTGTGACTCCATCATGTTGGGAGAGTTGTATGCAAGCAGTGTGTGTTCATAAAAAATGACATTAAACCTTGATGGTTAAAGGGAAGACATTCTGATATATATATATATATATTTTTTTAGCAAAGCAACTATGACTATTACCTCTGCTTTCATAAATCCATAAAAGTATGACCTACAGGTGGACAAATGGTACACTCTTACAGAAACTATTAAGACACTGATGCACTAATACCTGCCATCTAACAGTCCTGGTCTTGAAGATAAGTATTATTACAAAACTTTGTAAAATGTTGTATGCATACTTTGCATACGTCCGGCACTATCACAAAACAGCAGCTTGCTACCTGCTCTTGTCATACATCACCAGACAGGTGAACAATTCTCTAAAGGGGGTCTTAGATGTACCTTACACACTTACAGAGATAAAACCCTTTGTCTGAGCACTGCACCAGTACTTTTGGTAAATGAAATACCATTTTCTTTTCTAAATCAGCAATATATAATCAGCATCTGCAGACCGGCCTTTAATACTAACACCAGTGCATAGCCCATTCTCTACAGAGCGACTTTCATATTTGAAATATTTTCTTGTTCGCATTCTTTATCTGAAATTGCAAATGTTATGAAGTGGATTTTCAGGATAAAATTTGGGAGAAAACTCTTGTGGAATCAAGGTGTTTCTCAGCTTAAAAGAACTCAGGAAGTCATGACATTAATTGTCTCCCTGCTGATCAGGACTGAATAAATTGAAACATGTAAGACTTTTATATACAATTGCCATAATTTGAAACCGTGGACATCTGCTTTTTTTTCTATTTTTACTATACTAAGGTAGATAGGTACAGAGAAACTCGGATAATTATTTTTGGCTAACTGCTTAGATGACACAGATATTTTTTCTTCAGAAAATGTTTGGAATTTTAACCTACATAAGATGACTTGAAATTTTATTAATTATATATGATATGTATTCTTGATTTAGAGAAAGTATACTTTCTTAAGTGATCTCAATATTTCAAGATGATCATGAATAATAAATTACATTCTAGATCTCACCAAAAAATAGGGAAAAAACAGTTGTACAGGAACGATAACAGCATATGACATGCTCAAATAAGCTGTTGTCATAAATATTAATGTACAATCCATGTTAAAGATCACCTTGCATTGTTATTAAAAAAAAAGATTCAAGCTGGTATTTCTTGTTTAACCCATGGATTATTAAGTAAAAACAAAAGGTAAGGTTTTTCACTCTTCTCAAAGCTTCAACAGATCAAAGTTATACATGTAAGTAACAATTATTATACAATGACTGGTCAGTAATCTTCAAAAGGGATTGGTCAACCCAACCAGCATGCCCATTGTAAATCTGAAAATATACCAATGGAAAAAGGTCCAGTTGACCAGATTTTTTTTCCATTAGTATATCTCATAATATTTTTACTTTTTTTTCTTTTTTGAATAAATTTATAAAACAGAAGACCTCAAATGAATGAGGTAGATAGAGCAGAGCAAAATAAGAGGGTAATCAGGTATGTTCTGCAAAACTAAAGCAATGTACCTGATGAACCTTTTATTTTCTCTATCCCAGCTCTCCCAAACATTAAAAGTTGCCCAGTTTCTCTTTTCCTTTATAAAAAAAACAAACAAAAAAAGCAACCGAGATCTTCCTTTTTCTCTTGCTTCCTTAGCACAGCACTGATGTACTGCATAAGTGTGGGAACTCAAGTCCCATACGCATGTACAATACATCAGAAAAGCCCCAGGATACCGGAAAAATGCAGAGGGGCACCAGGGAGACATTATACAAAGACATTAAGAAAAGTAAGTATTTTTTTTCTTAAAGAATGTCATTGTATAATAGCAATAACCAACTCTGTGGTGTGATATATTGAAGATTTCCCCACTGTTGGCTTTATTTAATCACTCATGCTTCACCCTCATGATTAAACCACACCAGCCATGGATAAATCTTCAGTATACCACACTGACATCTTTGGTTATTGCTATAATATATACTTTTCAATTTACCATAAAAAGCCATGTAAATTACAATGAAGGCAGTAATCCTTGTGCACATAAACAGATCACATTCAGTGACAGTGAATAGAACACTGGTACATACTTAGTTTCCTTTTTTATTGTGATTGGTGCTGTATACTCTAAGTAAGTACAAAACCACTATGTATGTGTTAGTCAGTGTGATGTGTTTTGTTTTTACTTAATAAAACGTGGGTTAAAAATGCAATACCAACTTGAATCCAGTTTTCCTGTTTTTAATAAAAATACAGGATGATCTTTAACATGGATTTTACATTAGTTTTTATGACAACAGTTTATTTGAGCAAGTCATATGCTGTTATCATTCCTGTACAACTGGTTTTCCCTATTTTTTGGGTTGCTCTTCCTTAAGGAAAGTGTTTACTACTCTTAAGGCTAGAAAACTACATTTCCAAATTACAGGTTTTGTTGTCTGAATATTCTAGATCTCATCTTTGAACTTGATATAAATCTTTATTAGCTTAGAAAACTCATATTCTATATTGCTATTGAAATTACTTGATTTGTTTAAATTTTTCTAATCTTAATGATGAGGAAGAGATAGTAATTCTGAAGTCTCTCACTAGAACTACTACTACTATTCATTTTTGGAAGATATTGATCTGAATGTTTCTTTGCGAGGCCTTTTTTACCCCATATAGTTTGGTTAAACTGTTTAATATAATTTGCTGGAGATGCAATAAAGATCTTAAAGCAGACTGAAATCATATATTAATTTAACATAATTCAATTAGGAAATGTGGAAAGTTATTCAAGATTTTACTCATGTTCATTGTTCAGAGAATTTTAAGTTAAATAAATATGTAATAATCACATTTCCATTCTTTCTTGCATTAAAACCTATCAGCTCTCTCTTCTGGTGCCTTCTAGCCATAGATAGAAATAACAGAAAAAGCCTGTATTTCCATCTTTTACTGTCTTCATTAACCTGCTAGCATTTATAGGTTCATAGGTTCATAGGTAGGTACTAGGCTATCTGCCCAAAGGCATTTATAAGCCTAGCCAGAATGTATTGACTTTCGCCACCCCCTTAGATTAGTTCCCTGTGCCTCTGTCCAGCAGAGCCACTGAAGTGATCCCCGGAGTAAACTTTCTGTTTCCCATCCACTCGTCAAGGTTTCTTTTGAAGAGTGTTAGCAAGGAGCTCTGCCTAATGTAGATTGCAGTGGCTGATCCAGGAATTTGTGAAGGGGGGGTGCAGTCTGGAAAGTCAACAAGTGAGGTGGGGAGGCAGGAAAGCAAAACACTGGGGAAGGGGGATGTGGAAGGATCACCTTAAGATATTGTATCAGCATGTGTAAAAACACAGCAACATACAGTCATTTGCAAAACATTGGGGGTGGATTGAGCACAACGGTTAAGGTTTTCACCTCTGACACAAAGTATTGGGTTTGATTCTGATCTCATCTTATTAGCTAGACTTATAATTACCCTTCATGGCAGTTAGCCTAATATTCTCGCATGATCCAGTGAACCTGGTGTGGCTGTATTAGTGGAGGTACATAACTCCTATCCAGCACACAGCATATTAGCAGACATTACCAGTTGTTTCAAGACGTACCTGGAGGATGTTTGGCTGCCCATATGAAATCATAGTTCTTTTCTATGACATACCTGACATAAGCATTATGATAATATAGCAAAGAATCCCAGTGAAGGTGATATCACCCCAAGAATCATAGCAAATGTAAGTAATTTAAGTAAATAATGGTTTATGTAAAACCAGCAAAGCTAATTTATGTAAATAATTTTATGTGTGCAAGTGAAGTTCAGTTAAAGAACAATGCAAGTTAAGGAAATACACGTTTTATGAAAAAAGTCCTAAAAATCAGTTAAATTATATGCAATGTATAAAACCAAATTTAAGTACTGTAGCATTTTCCAAAGTACAGTAACACAACATCTACTTTAATGTCTGACCAGCCTAATATGCAAAGCCATGGAAAGCCTTATTAGGAAACAGAAACCCTCAGAACACTGTTTCCGTTTCAGTTTGGATTTGTTAAGGGCAGGTCATGCTTACCAAATCTAATGGACTTTTTTGCAAAGGTCACCAATGCAATATAGGAAGGCAAAATGGTACACATTGCATACCTCGACCTAGCTAAAGCTTTTGACACAATCCCCCACTCAGGCATTGTAGAACAGCTAAATAAACTAGGAATAAACTATGGTCACCTACTGGATTGCCACATGGCTCACAGATGAGATGCAAGAAAACAAAATTGGCAAAGTTACCTCTAGAAAGAGATGAGCTACTGGTGGAGTCCCCAGGGTTCTCTGCTGGGGCCTCTCCTGTTTAACATCTACTTTTCTGAAGTAAAAGCCAATACCAAAGGGCTCTGGATGACGAAGTTTGCACATGACTACAAGTTAGGAGCAGTCACTGAACCCCAAATTACACAGCCATCCTCCTAGACGGTTTGTCCCAAACAACTGGTGCCATGATCATGGACCAAAATGAAATGCCAGTAAATGCATTATTGTATCCTTTGGAAGTCATCTACCTCAGAGAACAACTATGATGACAATAAGACCTTAAGAATAGACTCTTGTTTGGGATTTCGGAACTTATCTGGACAGTGACCTAAATTTTGACCAGTATGTCTACTTATGTAAGAAAGTGCTTCTATATTGAACAGCTTAAAGAAATGGGTTATGTCTAGATCTAGGATGTCACTGCCCCCTTTACTCAGCACTTATTAGGCCAGTCATTGAGCATAATGTCCTCCTTTGGCCTGTATCTGTCCAGACACATGCAACTGGAATGCCCACACAGAAGCCTTACTAAAAGGATACTAGGGCTAAAAAATATGTCCTACACAGACTGACTTAAAGTCTGCCATTTGCTTTATTCCACTGACTGCCTCCCATAGCTCTCAACCCCTCATCTCCAAAATGTAGAACATAATGTGACAATATGGAGCAAGAGGCGAACATTTACAAACAACTTCATCTAGGATGCTCATAGCATGATAATTATGAGAAAACATTTATTTTATTTAACAGTTTTCCTGTTTAACATGATTCAGTATTGTATACCATGGCAACAGCTAACACTCAAACTCACAAACTGAAGAACATTCCTCATAATGAGATACAGTTGAGATCTATGCTGCCTTTTCATCCCCAGATGGCCACTTCTAGCCATCAGCTGTGATAACCAAACAGACTGATTCTACACATATATAAAATTGTTGGTTTGAACAGTTGCAACATCTATGCTGCCTTTCCATCCCCAGACAGACCGCCACTTCTAGCCATCAGCTGTGATAACCAAACAGACTGTTTCTACACATATATAAAATTGTTGGTTTGAACAGCTTCAACATTCAAATACTTCTTGGAAAGCCACTGAATTTAATGTGTTGTCAAATGTAAATCAGCCCCCTCTCTACAGTTTGAGCTGGCATCAGACTGACCATATGTACACTATTAGCCAACACGGCCTTTAGAATCCTAAATGTGGAAAAAATGTTCACTTAAACAGTAAAAATGCATGCTAACACATATCCCAACATCTTTCTAAGTTTAAAAAAGTGATATTTAAAATCTCCCAATTTCTGGGCCTTTGTTCTCCCATTTTAGATTTTGCATACACAGAAATATTTCAAGTGTGGGCAATAATGCCCTTATAGCCAGCCAATATACCAAAACAGTTGTTCCCATAATAAGTTCTAGACTGTTAAATATCTAAACTAGTACTTGCTTTAAATGTAATTTGGTAATCTCTTCCATGCATTAGTTCCTCTCTTAGAGAAGCAATTAGTACATTTCTCATTCCTATAGAATCTTCTACATAGGTTGTCTGATGTTTCGCTACTACTGTTTGATAAACCCAAATATTCCCAGAGGTAGTCTCTAAATGCCCTATATACCTGAATAAGATCACCTCTTAAATATCCGAGACCCTGTTCAGATATTTTAGTCTTTTACAGTAACTTAAATTTTCACTTCCATTGATGCTCATGGTATATTTCCGCTGGGATCTTTACAGTTCACTCATGATTTTCTTATATGGTTTCCATATAGTTATTCCATACTCAAGTTTGGGTCTAATGTAACTAAAAAAAACAATGACTGTATTTCCAATTTCCTAGACTTTCTAACCATTTTTATACTATTGTTCTATAGCTATCACTAACCAGCTGGTTGATATGATTAGAAAAACAAACCTGGAATGACCCATTTACCATACCATATATACCCTAGCCCTAAAATGTATCTACAGTTTCACTCACTGCGTGCTGTATTAAAATATTGACCATTCAGTTATGTCTTCCAATCACCAATCTTATAAGCTTAGTTTTTGATGTAATTATCAGTTTTGCTGTGCCCAAAACATCACTTTAGTGAAGGTCTTCTGCAGACATGCATTCTCCATATGTAACTGTCTTAACTATTTTCAAGTCACCTGCAATATACAGACTAGAGAACGCACAACCACACCCATTTACTTAACACTTGCACAAAAAAAATGTTTACTTAATACTTACACAGATACACTCAAAATTTGCCACTTACCTCACGTTTTTTTTTTTTTTGCAGCAGCAGCAGTAAAAAAATGATATATCTTACAGCTGCCCTCTCTCTGTACTGTAGAGTGATGATTCTGGATCAACTTAATCCCAGTTGGGGCACAGGCTAACTTTTGTGGGCTGGCTGCTTACTGTAAGGGAATGGAGCAGAAAGAAGTGTGCAGAAAAATGACCATATGTGCGGCTCATCGTCGTAAGTCCTGTCTGGTCTTAGAAAAAAAAAAAACAAACAAACTGTTCTGAAGTTCTTGGCTGTGCACCTTACTCTACGGTACACCCAATCAAATTTCAGGAGACTGTCATGTACAGTGCTCCACACACTTGATCAGAGAATGCAAAAGCATAGTTGATTTAGTACACACTGTAGTAAAATGCAACAGAGAAATCCACGCAAACCGCAGGACCACAAAGAATAGAAGTTGCTCGGCTCTTTACTCAGACCGTCTTCTGCAAACTCCAAAAGTTAGAATTAGGCAGGCAGCACCAATGACAAGAGATTGACTGCAGATGTATTTAACAGAAATTAAGCAGCCCGCCAAATACAGCTGCAGCCAATCACAATTACATCATCTGGATGGATTAGTCCAGTCATCTCCCAACCCCCTACCTTTCTCAAAAAAGCAAAGTGATATAACTGTCTTGGCTGGCTGTGAGCACAAAATGTTTATCGTTCGGTAGAGGAAGACTTTTGGGACATTTTTAAAGATTTTTTTTAACCCCTGGCTTGTCAGTATGTACACTACAATTTATGTAGTATATGCTTTCTGATGTCCTAGCCAAGCTATACCATGAGTTTAAAAAGGGGGAGGCGCATGCTCCTGCGCCAAAGCCTAAATCCGCCACTGGATTGGAATCATGTTCCAAAGCATGGAAAGTATCTGGGACAGGATTCTATCCCTCCAGCATGTCCTGTTTATTGTTGTGGTGAGGTTTAGATCCCTAGAGTGTGTGGCTCTAAGGGATAAGTTTTTTTTTAGGTGGAGCATGTCCATCAATTCTGGGTTGGACATGGCCTTTATGTCAGGCAGAGATCACCTCTGAGTAGGCTGTATGCAATCGAGTACAGCTGGAGTTTCTTCACTTGTTTATGAGAAACAAATTCATATGTTGCAGTTAAGATCTATGTATGATTTTGTGAATTACAAATATTGGCCAGAAGTGGGAATATTATCAGAAAAATATAAAATAATACTGCAATATATCTTAAGAACAATATTGAAAAATACAAAGATTTCCATTTTAATTTTTAATAGAAATAAATTAAATAAATAACAGAGATGAAAATCACTCTGGGGGAAAGCATCTAATAAGCTGTAGTAATCATAGAAGCAATAGTATACACTAGATAAATACATCATTGCCTAAACCTCTTAATTATGAAAGAAAGCAGGTTCTCAATAGTCACCAAAGATGACCATTCTAAAATCAACAAAACCAGTTTCCAATTAGGTAACTCCATTTTTCATTGTTATTTAAGTTAGTAGGCTATAATTTTAAATGTGCAAATAACACAAAAAAGATTCAAACTAATAAGAAATAAAACTTCAGGCTACTGAATAAACACATTTATTTATTATTTATTTATTTTACATTTGTTGAACAGGATAGTATGACTGGATATATGTCCATTTTCAGCAGAGGCCCAGGGAGAAAAGCTCAAGATAGCACAGAACATAACAGATATGAGTCAAACATATTTACAAAGCCCTCTAGTAGGTACTCACAATATACACAGTGTGTAATAGTATACAAAAACAACAGGTTGCAGCGAGCTATTATGAGCAAAAGAGGGGTACAAAATTATTTAAATAAGGGATTGAATAAGTAGTGATTAATCAGGGTTAGTACAGGGACAAAGCCAGTGCTCTTTAAAATGCCGTTTGAGGCCTTTTTTGAAGAAACTTAAAGAAGGTTCAAGGGTAAGGTTAGATGGAAGTGATTTCCAAGTTTTACCAACAATGTTGGCAAACAGGGAGTCACCATGTGAGTTAATGGCTTTGTGGGTTTAGACCAACAGTTTATTGGATGATTGTAGTTGCCTTGAATTACTGAATGGCTTTATGATATTTTTGAGTGCTGGAGTATTTTCAGGGTGGTACAGAATGTTGTGTGCTATTATAAGCTGATTAAACAGAAATAGGCTAGGCAGTTCTAGCCACCTGAGAAGACTGAGGTTTTGACAGTGACGTGTCCTATATGTTGAGCCTATGGCAAATCTGGCAATATATTTGTAACAGTGAGAGAGCTTATTATGTTCAGTTTTGCTCATATTGGAGAGTATGGGGGAGGCATATAGGTTCATAGGTTCATAGGTAGGTACTAAGCTATCTGCCCGAAGGCATTTATAAGCCTAGCTAGAATGTGTTGGCTTTCACCGCCCCCTTAGATTAGTTCCCTGTGCCTCTGTCCAGCAGAGCCACTGAAGTAATCTCCGGGGTAAACTTTCTGTTTCCCATCCACTTGTCAAGGTTTCTTTTGAATAGTGTTAACAAGGAGCTCTGCCTAATGTAGATTGGGATCTTGTTCCAAAGCATGGGAAGTCTCTGGGACAGGAATCTATCCCTCCAGCACGTCCTATTTATTGTTGTGGTGAGGTTTAGATCCCTAGAGCGTGTGGCTCGAGGGGATAAGGTTTTCTTTAGGTGGAGCATGTCCTTCAATTCTGGGTTGGACATGGCCTTGTATGTCAGGCAGAGATCATCTCTGAGTAGGTGGTATGCAACCGAGTACAGCTGGGGTTTCTTCAGTCGAGCTGGATAGGGCATCTGTTTGAGGCCAGTGATCCTCTTGGTGAGGTACTTCTGTAGTCTTTCCAGCTGTTTCAGGTGTCTTGCAAGGTACATCCCAAATGGGGTATTGTACTCTATGATGGTTCTGATGAGTGATGAGTAGAGGGGCACAATGACCTCTTTGAATCTGGATGCGAACCCTTTTGTGATTAGGTGGGCCACATAGAAGGATTTTCTAACCACTTTGGCAATGTGATTATCAAAGGTGAGATTACTATCTACTTGGGTCCCCAGATCCATTATTACATCTTCCGTATTTAGGGGACTACCACCTAAGTGGTAGTTTGTGGGAACTTTGTTTTTTCCAAAGGGGATGACTATGCACTTTTTGGCATTTAACTTGAGGCCATAATTTTGACACCATCTCAGTGATACCATTTTGGAGGATGTCTGTGTCAGTTGGAGAGTCAATTATAGCCCCTAGTTTGCAGTCGTCTGTGAACTTGGTCAGCCATAGTCCTCCTGTGCTTGCCTGTACCTCTGAGAAGTATATGCCAAACAGGAGGGGTCCTAGGACTGAGCCCTGGGGAATGCCACTTGTAACCGGTTTAGAGTCGGACCTAGCTCCTGCAACTCTCACCATGTGGGTTCTGTTTGTGAGCCAGATGGCAACCCGTCTTGTGATGTAGGGGTTTATGTTCAGGCTGGTGAGCTTGTCTATAATACCAGAATGGGGAATGGTGTCGAAGGCCTTAGCAATGTCTAAGTAGGCTGTGTGTACCACCTTTCCCTCATCTATAGCATTGGTAACTGTCTCAAAGAAGTCCACCAGGTTTAGGAGTCATGATCTGCCCTTAACAAAGCTGAACTGGGTAGGGTCCAGTATTTGGAGGTTTCCAATGTCTCTGTTAATGAGTTCCATGATGGTGCACTCTGTAGCCTTGCAGACCAAGCTAGTCAGGCTTATAGGGCAATAGTTCCCAGGGTCTGTTGTGGCTCCACCTTTGTGGAGTGGAATAACCATTGCTGTGCACCACTCTATGGGTACATAGCCTGTGGAGAGGCTGAGTTTGAACAGTGTGTTTAGGTGAGGGGTTAGTTCATCTTTGAGCTCATGTAGGATGCAGCCTGGGACACCATCCGATCCCATTGATGCTGTGTTTTTGGCTTTGGAGAGGGCTGTTTTAACCTGAGTGTCTGTGATTTCAGGGACTCTACATTCTTCTGGTATGGTTATGGACCCTTTTGGGGGTGAGAGGGGGGGGGTGAAGTATGCACTGAACCTGTCTGCCAGGATGTTGTCGATATCAGTCAGTTCAGTGTATTTTGTGCCATTCTGCACTAACTCCGAGCAGATCTGAGCATTGCCACTTAGATTCTTGACATAGCTAAAAAATGCCTTGTGGATATCTTTGGAGTCCTTGGCAATTTTTCTTTCAAAGCTCGCCTTGGATGATTTTATGAAGAATCATAGTTTCTTGCTGATACTGATCAGGGATGTCTTCCCTTCTTGGGATTTTACTCTTTTTCTGTACTAATTTCCTCCTTCTATTGTATAGCTTGTTTATGGCAGGAGTCCACCAGACTGGTTTCCTTTTCTTGGAGGAGTGAGTCTTGGTTTTGCTTGGGATGGCATGATCCATGAATTCTTGTAGGTGCCTGTAGAATGCATTAGTAAAGGATTTTGCAGCTTGGACAGTGTTATCCTTCAGCACGGGGGCTTTGAAACTTTCCACCTCATTCTTAAGTAACGTGAAGTTTGCTTATGAAAAGTTTTTCACGGTGGTTTTCTTGAACGGGGGTGGGGGCAGAATATGGATATCCAAAGTAGTTTGTTTATGGTCAGATCTAACCAGCAAGGGGTTGATCTCTGGTGTAGAAGACCAGTCGCCCATGTTGGTGAGGACCAGGTCCAATATGTTGTCACCTCTGGTGGGAGTGTTGACCAGTTGAACCAGGATGTTTGACTTTATAAATTCTAGGAAATGTTGGACAAGGGAGTTAGTACTTGAGTAGTTCTCCCAGTTAATGTTTGGGTAATTGAAATCACCCAATATTAGGGTGTTTGGTAGGACCTTTATGTTTCCCAGTGTTTCTAGAAACATGGAATGGTGGGACATGGTGGGTGATCTGTAGCAAGCTACAATTTGAATTTCAGTTTTTCCCATTGTTAGTTGCATGTGGATAATCCCTGAAGCATCGTGCTGTGCCACTAACCTGGAGCTGGAGATGTGGGTATCCTTGATGAATATGGATATGCCCCCTGCCTTTTGTATTTCAGTTTGGGTTCTGTGGCTGAAATGTATGGTATGAGTTGTAGCCTGGTAGTGCTGGGGTGCTCTCTGGAGCCTTAAACCAGGTTTCTGTTATTGCACATATATCGATTTTCTCCATACTAAGGAGTGCCTCGAGTGCATGCATTTTGAGGTTTAGACTTCTGGCATTGAGTAGCATTTCCCTCAGTTTTTTGTTACTTGTGCTATTTACGGTAGTGGGTTTGTCTTTTGAGCCTTGCCTAAAAAAAGGTACTATGGGGGTGGCAAGAGCCTAGGCCAGTATTCAAAAGCCTAAGGGTGACGGGTGCAAGCCGTCTCTAGTGAGGCAGCGTGGCTTGTCGAGCATGTCATCCCAGGTGGACAGACACTGGATCCACTTTGAATGACACCAGAAACTTTGCCAATTGTGGAAATCGAGAATTTTTTCTTTATACCGTGGTATCATTCTTGGTGAGGGCAGGATGCTACTCAGGGTCAGGGTCATACCGGCCTGGGCTACATGATCAGAGAGCTCTTCCATGTCTCTTTTCATGTAGTCCAGGGGGGTACGGCTCAGGTCATTCACACCAACATGGACAATGACAGAGTCATATTTGTACTTGTTCTGGAGTGACCTGAGTGCTTGTGTTATGCGGCAGATCCTGGCACCCAACAGGCAGCTAACAGTAATCTTCTCCTTATTCAGCCTAGTGAGTGGGACATCAGTATGCCTGACTATAGAGTCACCTATTACTAGTATGTTGGGTATGTTATTTTGCCTTAAGGGCTGTGATTGCATGGCACACTGGTTTTATGAAGTACGTGTTTCATGGTTTGTGTTGGAGAGTGGAGGTTGCTTGGATGTTTGCTTTTGAGGTCTTTGTTGGTTTTGCAGATTTTTATTTAGAGCCTCCGAGTATGTTTTCATGTATTTATGTATGTTTTTTGCCGGTGCTGGTTTAATAGGTCTGTGTGAGACTGGTGTGATGCAAGTATTTCCCTTCTCCTCTTGACTGTCTGATCCAGTCTTGAGTTGACAGAGCTTAGCCTCCAGTTTGGCTGTATAATCGCATCTCTTGCATGCATTAGTGTTTGATGGTAGGAGGAGGGGGTTGTCTGTGTACATGAGGCTGTTGTAACATTGCCTCAAAATGCCCAGATTCACCAGTTGGACTGGAGAGTACACCTGAAACTGCCCTTTGGACATGCCTGGATAGGTACAGTGAACTGTTTTACTGGATGACTGGTAAGGTCGAATAGAGAGCCTTGTCCTTCTGTACAGTACAGGAGGGTCTAGTGCTAGGGTTTATAAGTGCTTGCTATACTTTTTGAGCAAGTGCCGGGCTGAGAAATAAATAGCTTGAGTGCTTAAGTTGAAAGTTTGTCTAGTTCCAAGGGAAAAATTGAAGAGGAGACTTTATGGAGCTGGGAATAGTTTTAACCTAGCTAACCGGCGCTGCCCAGTGCACAAAACCAGGCAAATATGGTATTTATAGCAGGGAAATGAAAGAGATAGAAATTAGCCCAAAATGGCCAATAAACTACTAATTTCTGGGCTGAAACCACTCCTCCAGGGACAGATAGGCTGCTCAAATCTCCCCTCTCTCACAGGTGAACAGAGAAACTTCCTTCTATCCAAGTAAGGTATGGGCAAACACAGAGATTTGTAACACAGCCATGAATTCAGCATAAACCTGAAAACTGGACTATACTATCTTAGAAAGGTGGGAAACAAGTATATATATTTTTTTGTTTTGTTTTGTTTTTTTTTTTTTTTTTTTTTTTTTTTTTAGAAAATAAAGCAGATGCACTCAAAAAAACACTTTAAATGCACTAAAAAGGATACTTTATTGTTATATATCGCAGATCAGAGTTGTAGTTAATGCCCTTAGTAATAAAGTAGAAAGAAACACAAATACAGTAAAAGCAGATGAATAAAGTGCAATTTATATATATATATATATATATATATATATATATATATATATATATATATATATATATATAAACAATAGAAAACGAACAAATTGATTTAAACAATTTACCCAATTAACCAGAAAAAAAGCTCAAAACTGAGCCCTGTTCCAGCAGTTTTCAATCAGACAAGTTCTAACTGCACACTCCTGCTATTAGGGCGCAGGGGAACCTTCTCCAAAAAAAGATGGCCTAGATCAAGTTATACAAACAAAGCTAGAGTCAGCAGGCCTGAATCTGGTCTATGCTACAGCAACAAGGCGCACCCGTTTCAGAAAGAAACAGTTCAAATAAGCAGGCACAATAAGCCTGTGACCAGAAATTCCCAGCTCTCCGCCCACAAGAGTGCAGACCACAAACCTTTTTAATGTAGAATAACTGGCCTAAAACCCAAGTGCTTAAGCCAGAACTAATACACTTTTAGAATAGTAGACACTGGGCTTTCAATCAGCAATTCCCAGGTTAGAAGGATGTAAGATACCTGTCCTGCCACAACAGTGCAGACCACAAACCTTCTTAATGTAAAACAGCCTGTATGAAGCCCAAGTGCTTAAATCAAAAGACTTAGAATAACAGTTACAATTTAATTAGAAGGGTAGAGAGCAGGTGTGACCGGGAGATTGCAGTCCTAACTAATACAGTCAGAAAAGATTTGCTTCTATATAATGAGACAAGCTTCTTATTAATGGTATTTTATAGTTTTATTGATATGCAGATCAAATCCGAGATTATTGTCCACTATTACTCCTAAAAGCTTAGTATGGTCATCTGGAGAGATTGAGGTACCGTTGTTGGATGTTATGGAGAAGGATAATGAGGTGGATCTACTGGTGGGGGTAAAGAGGAACAGTTTAGTTTTGTTGGGATTTAACAACAGATGGTGATTAGACAGCCAATTTTCAACTGTGTTAAATGTGTTTTCTGTTAAAGTTTGCAGGTTTAAAGGGGAGGAGGCCATACAGATCAGGGTAGAATCATTTGCATATTGAATGCAGGTTGCATCAGGGATGGCAGCATGTAGATCGTTGATGAAACAGAAAAGAGTAGAAAACCTAGAATAGAGCCCTGAGGGACACCAAGGGTGAGAGGTAGCAGGGTGGACAGTTAGCCCTGCCATAAAACAGGCTGTTGTCTGTCATTCAGATAGGATAGGAACCACTGAATAGCATGGTTATCTAGGGAGATGGATTTTCCAGTTGAGAATCTAAAATAAATTCTGTTTATTCACACAGTGATTATCAAAAAAATATAAAATCAAGCACTTTTGTCTCTGCCTATTCAGAGACTTTATCAAGATAAAATTGACATTCCATAAGCACTTCTTTAAATAAAATAAAAACACATCCCTTTTAACCTGTCATCCAATCAATTCAAAACAATAACTACATTATTCAACACAAATATAGAGGATTAGCATATAAATACTCCATTAAGTAAATGCATAACAGACAGATAACTACAATAACAAAAAATAATAATAATAACAATATTATTAAAGGACTCAAAATATATGTGTGTACAAATGTATAAATCACTAACTAGACAATGCTAAAAGCATAAAATCAAATTAGTCCCCTCACCTTTCTGATGCCTTCAACTTCAAAAAACAAGTTAATGAAAAGACATCATTGATATCCAGCCATTGCATGGAATTAGACCAGGGTCTCCATCAGGTCCATATCCAAGGCTTCTATAATAATGAACTTGAATGTGTGTCCTACAGACTTATTACAATGCTTTGCCAGAGCGCTTGTATCCCTTTTCATTCCAATGTCCCTAAGGTGTTCATAAATATGACACCTTAGCTTTCTCTTGGTCTTCCCTATATAAAATTCGGGACAGACCATACAAAAGGCACAATACACTACCTCGTCAGTCTGGCAAGAGAATTTTTTGTTTAATTTCGCTATCACCCCATTGATACTAATTCCATGCAATGATTGGGTATCAATGATGCCTTTTCATTAACTTGGTTTTTGAACTTGAAGGCATTAGAAAGGTGAGGGTACTAATCTGATTTTATGCTATTAGCATTGTCTAGTTTGTGATTTATACATTTCTACATGCATATATTTTGAGTCCTTTAATAATATTGTCATTATTATTATTATTATTTTTATTTTTATTATTGTCGCCTGTCTGTTATGCATTTACTTAATGGAGTATTTATATGCTAATTCTTTGTATTTCTGTTGAATAATGTATTTATTATTTTGAATTGATTGGATGACGGGTTAAAAGGGATGTGTTTTTATTCTATTTAAAGAAGTGCTTATGGAATGTCAACTCTATCTTGATAAAGTCTCTGAATGGGCAGAGATGAAAGCATTTCATTTTATATATTTTTTTGATAATCACTGTGTGAATAAATAGAATTTATTTTAGATTCTCGACTGGAATTCGTTTATCCAGTAACCTAATTTTAAATGTGATTGCTATCTTTGTTTAGGTACATTTTGAAATTTTTCACATGAGCTGAGCTGTAAATATCGTCAATAAGTTAAAGCATTTGTCTTAGAATGTGCTCTGAATTAAGTACTCTTGTATTTATAAATTAACTGATTTTAGAATTCAGTAAAAATAGGTATTTAGAAAAATCCAAACTTATAGAAATGCCCACATATATACATAGGCATAACAACTAGACCCTTGTGTGCACGCACACTGGGATGCATAGTAATGCTGTCCATATAAATGCAATCAGAATAATAATAAAAAATTAAAATTACGCTTCTATCAAATTTTCACTGCATTAAAATTTAATACATGTGAGGAAGATGACTGACGGAATGCAGAACTGGATGCTTCCTACCACATTTAAACAAGTGCATTAATGTCTAATGGCTATTTCATATCACTCCATTATACTTGCAAAATGTATGAGCCTAAACTCAATAAATGCAACTATGGTTTAAAATATTGGTAATTCAAAATGTACAATATTTGTTTTCTAGCTTCATCAGACTTACATTACTGTATTCATAAAATGAAGTAATAAATAATTGCTCTGCAAAGGACACTTTGCAGTATGATCACATATTTAGTACCTAGAATGGATCTATGAATTTATGTTTCTTCACCTTTTGCCAGTTTTCATTTGTATTCACACATTTCATATTTTTTAGAAACACCCCCCTGCAAAACATCATTCTCTATTTTCTGTCATATTCATAGCCCAGTATAGATGCAATAAATATGAACACAGTTGTAGATTTATCAGTCCCATCTACCCAACTTCTCTTTCACAGTGTAAAATTAACTTTGACTTCCACATTATACTAAATACAATCTCCAAAAGTCCATATCCATAAGAAATGCATATATCCCTTGTGCATATCCCCTTTTACTTAAAACATAAAAATGTATTAAGTATACTTTTTAATAAGGCAATTGAAAGGTTCTCTACATACTGGACACATTCTTTCTTTCTTTTCTTTTACTTTTCTCCATTGCTTATCAATCACCTTCTGCTTTACAAACTTTTCTTCTAATACACTTACTTCCCATCTCAAATATATGTGCCTCCAATTTTAACTATCCCTATAACCCCTTAGGTTTTTTCCTTTATTCGACTTTATTCTCATGTATCCTAGAGGTACTAATACTTCCTTGGTTCATACTCCATTTTTTTAATTATTTTGAAATAAGCCAAAATAAGTACAGAACCCCATTCCTTCTTTTACCTCCTACTTTACTTCTCTTATTCTTCCTCAACAACTTACAATCACCATATTGACTACTAACCTAATTACAGATCTCTCAACCTCTCAGTGCACAAAATCCTTCCTTTTTTGAAAAAAATCTGATTAAATATTACAGATTTTCCTGTTATATTCATGAAAATCATTTAATCTTCAAAGAATTATTCTCTTCTAACATTTCACATTGTTCCATTATTTTCCCCTATTCCTTCTGTTCTTTCCTTCTGACTTATCTCTCACCCTTAATATATACTGTTTTATATTCTACAAACAAGAATGCTAAACTTCTATAAAACAGTTTCACTGACAAATGATCTCATAACTGTCTCTTTACGTTGAGCAAAATATCACCATAACTATATCCCTGCTAATCTCTTTATATGTGTGCCTTCTTTAATAATGTCTTCATTTTCATTAACTCTTGCTCTTGTTACCATATGACCTGAAAATTCAACTTCTTTAATCTCTTCTAATGTTTTTTTTTAATACTCTGATCATGCAAAACCACTGTCTCTGCCCTTAAACTCCTCCTTTCATAAGTGAACATCCTCTCTGTCCTTATTTCTAATTTCTCATACCTCAAAATTTCTTTCATTATTTTCACACCTTGTATAATTTTTCCTTTTACCGGAATTTGTCAGAGATTTGGAATACATGGCTAGGCTTAAAAAGGCCATTGTGGTCATTAGCCTAGTAAATAACTATGAACCTACAAGAAGGCTTTAGGTTGAGCTCACTTTCTCCCCCCCCCTTTCATTATTTTATTAATTATTACTACAGTATTCACAGTCACATGTATGTCTCATGATCCTGTTCAAATTTCCCTTTCATACATAACTCTTTTTATACTCACTTTTAGACATTTTCTTTTTAATTTTGCAGTTCCCCTCCCTGTATTTCAATCATTCTAAATTATGCCACCACTTTTCAATTTAATTTTATATACATTTTCCTTATTAAATGGTATATATTTTTAATCAGAAATACATAATCTTTCCCACACTCTTTTATGAACCTTTCAGTTTACAAAATGGCTCAAATGTGACTTTGCAATAAAGGTTCATTACCTAGATGAGGTAAGGCTCTTAATTCCATTACATTATACCTTAATGGCAAAGTTATATTGTCCAATATATAATATCTGTCAATAGTCTCTGCTTTTTTTTATATTATTCTTACCACTGGTCCTCAGAGCATCGTTGCTGTTCTCCATTGTGATTACTTGCACACTGGTAACAACCCTCATATGCTACTTAGTGATGTGAAAAGAGTACAAAACGTACCCTAGCTATGGGTCAAATTTCCCCTAGTTAGTATGCATGCCACTTCAGGTCTCCCTTGGAAAGAGGCCTCTGGTCTTGTGAGAATAACCCAGTTAACAAAGTGTAAATAATTAGATATAAATAAACAGCACTGAAAATGGTTTCTAACAGCCATATTATCGCCATTTAAAATATAAGGTGTCACCAGAAGTATAGTTTAAATCATTTATTTCTTTGCCACCTCATTTTTTCCTCTATCAGTGCTTCATTCCTACACTGAACTGTTATTTTGTTGACGCAATTAAAAAAAAATCAGTCTTTATGATTACTTTTCATTAAAAAAAAAAATCATTTACGCCACTAGTCAAAATGCACTTACTAGCATTGCTTATTGTTATAATCATCTTCAAAAGGTTATGACATGCTAATCATCAAAGTAAATAAATACCTGGATTCATCTTAACAGACATACAATCCAGTTAGTTATCTTAAGAAGCAATTAGCCCCAAGTCACACATCACAAGACTTAATTTTCTGTGTGCATGACTTTTTAAAAAATCATTTTACCAGGCAAGTTCTTAGAGGTAAATCAGAAATAAAAGCAGTTTTGCTTAATTGACTTACTTGGTTAGTGAACAATCAAACATGGTACTTCTGTTCATCGGAATTACCTTGTTAATAAACAACTAAACAAATGACAATATAACCTAATATTTAAAATGTATTCCTCAATAAACTGGCCAGCCTACTAGTTTTAATTAATTCAAACGACAGCTGATGAAACCAAACCACAGGTCCACAGAACATCACCAACTAATATTTAAAATGATTTATTTAGTGCTTTCATCAGCAAACACAGCTGACTTCATCAGAATATCCTGATGAAGTCAACTGTGTTTGCTGATGAAAGCGCTCAATAAATCGTTTTGAATATTAGTTGGTAGTGTTCTGTGGACCTGTGGTTTGGTTTCACCAGCTGTCGTTTGTATTGTTTTAGTTTTAATTAATTCCCAGTTTAAGATAATATCTTTTGTAACAAAACGCTACCCCTATATTAATCCAAAGTATTAAAGAGATCCAGAATAGAATTTACATGAAAAGAAACCCCCAGATTCATGAAACTCCATGCAGGAATAAGACTATTATTGCAAAGAGTGGATCGTGTCCTTTTAGAACAGCAGTGCACCTTTCATATTCATGAAGGTGTGCTGCTGTTTAAACTACACGGATATGAGCTGTGAACAAGTGCAGGGGTCATGTCCAAGTAGGGCCCAGACACTAAACATGCCCTCTGCACTCAGAAAGTGCCATACAGCACTTTCTAAGCTGAACTGGCATAATATAAGATCTTTGATCTAATATTATGCCAGCATTTCAGTATCCGTGGACACTGAAATAAAAACAGCAACAATAAATCAATGCAAGGGGTGTGTGACAGGTTCTGGGACATACCCCCTGCATTGCTAAAGTGCCATATGACACTTTTGTAACCTGCTAAAGCAGGAAATGTGCACAAGTGCACACATAACAGGTGATAAATCCCCCAAAAGTGAAAAAGCACAAGTACAGCTCCACAAACAGAGAAAGCTGATAGAGAACAGATCATGCATCAGCATGAATCATGTAAGGATAGAAGTCTGAAAGCAAATGAATGGCAATATTCCCTCACAGCAGTGCATGTTAACAAAGGCACAAATGATGGGGAGAATAAATACTACATTAGGGACACACCTGAAAAATTGCCTTCACAGAATTAGAAAGTTGATAAATAACAGGATATGTATTAGCAGGAGTCCCTGAGGGATAGAAGCCTGAAAGCCAAATCAATGCCAGTATTTCATGATTGCAGTCCCAAGTAGTTGTCAGAACACCACAATACACACCTATATAATCTAGTAATATAATAATAATATATATATTTTTACACTAGCCTAAGGAATGTTTAAGTGTAGCTAAGTGGGAGTGCACGTTATGGATGTCCTATTAGCATAGCTTAAACATCCCATAGACGCTAAATGCAAATAGGTAGGTGAAGTTTCCAAGCTGAGGTAGTGCAGTGCTTAGAGTCATGGCTTTACATGTAAATACTCATGGTTTGCGTCATAAGACTGGCGACATATTTTCGTATATGAAAGTAGTATTAAAATTATTTTAGTGAACTTAAATTATGTAGCAATGTTTTTTTTTGTCAACCAGGGTAGTGTAGCAGTTACAAAAGTGAGATGTCAGTGTAGAAATGATGTGAAACTCCCATATAAACACAAGTGCCCCATACAGTATAGTCACAAAAGAATATAATTTAATGAAAGCACATGGGGGATGTCATGGAAGTTAAACATAAAATTATAATGTGTATATAAATATTATTTTATACTATAAAATTGTAAGTATAATATGCTTAAATGTGCCTTAATCACTTTGTATCCATCAGACCTTGTTCTGCCCAGCAAAAAATAGTCAGCCTTGCCAAGTCTCGAACCCAGAATGCTGTCCTCTACAATCACAGCAAAACACCAATACACCATCTGAGCTGTACAAACCTGAAGTGCTTTAACAAACATATCATGCATTCTGGTCATTTAAGATTAATGAAAAAAAAAAAAAACCAGGAGCCCCAAATGTCAAACCTACAACCCTGAACAGTATAGTCAGAGGACTGTACCACTACACCATCTGAGCTGTAGGAGTTAATGTTCCATTTTCAACCATATCATGCAATAGAGGCATACAACATTTTAGGGAGAAGGTTTTGAGGAACGATTCATGTGTTGTATATCGACAATATATATATATATATATATATATATATATATATATATATATATATATAAAGTACAGTCATAATATAGATATACTTATATAAAAATATAAATGTGTGGTCAATAACACCATATACACATATGCTATGGATATAGGCAACCAGCTTCAGACAGGTGAAGTGTAAACATCACCCCCCTGTCCCCCCTTAGGTAGACGTGCATGTAGAGCACCTGCATCCCTCCCCTCATGATTAGGAAGCAGGTCTGTAATGCCCTCTCAAAGGCAAAACATAGAGGTCTCCATAGGCCTGATGCCATTCCTGGCTGCTTCCAACATGAACACAGGCATGGGCTCTCAGACCCATTCTGCAGTGTAGTCAACAACAGCCTGAGCACCGGTGTCATCCCATCTGCACAGAGGACATTAATGCTCAGAAGGATACAAGTCTGAAACTGAAATGTATGCTATTATGTCATGACAGCAGTCCTCAATGACATGGCTGAAAACCTCAGTACTCTCCATTTAATATAGTAATATAATATTAATACCTAAGAGCTGATAAATAAAAATATACAGCTCAAATCCCCAAACCAAGATAGTGTAGTGGTCCGAGTCCCAGCTGTGCTGCAGGTGTACACGGTTTGAGTAATGCAACAGGCAATCCTGATTTACATGGGAAAACAGTGTTAAAAGTGCTATGTTCATATTAAAATATGTGTTAAATTATTTTTTTCACCCAAGGTAGTGCAGATGGTGTAAAATGGATGTGTGAGTGCATATAACATGTGAAAACACCAATGTATACATGTGCCCCATACAGTATAGTCACACCCTTTGCTACTGTAATGAAAGCACATACAGCCATGTCATGTAATGGAAATCATATACACTTACTGAATAAAGTCATTTGTGTGGTATATTATGAGAATGAGCTGTGAGCAATGGTTAGCAATACTCAGCTTTGCTTAGCATGTTTAACAACACATTTATGTTGTCCTCACCCCTCTCTCTGGGGTTTGAGTGTCCAAATTCACCTCCAAATTCTGTACAAATGCAAAGCTGTTGCTGTATAAGAAATAGACCACTACTGACCTTCCGTACACCTCTCCTGCACATCCATAGCTATCTTCCATATTGTTCTTCCCTCTGCATGACCCTTATCTACCTCTTTCCTATCACACCTTTCTCTTTTCTTTTAAAGAGTTAGTGTGGGTGGAAGCATGAGTAAGCAGTTGTAAGAGCAACAAAATTATCAACACTGCCAGGTCTTGAACCCAAGAGCCTTGTACACCATAGTCAGAACAAGGTACCACTACACTGTCTAAGCTGGAAGAATTGTTGATGCTTTTTCCAACATATGCTCAGTCAACAGTAGGGAAAAGTATCCATAGAATCAGTCAGGTTTCATATTCATACATATACACATGTATATATGTATTGAGATGCATATATATATATATATATATATATATATATATATATATATATATATATATATATATATATTTATATATATATATTTAACATGTAGTGGAGTCTTACCTCAGAGCCATACCTACCAACCTGTTACTGCAAGAAATCTGGCCCAAGGCTGTCCAAATGGGGGACACTGGGACAAAACTAGGGACATATTTCAAATATCGCTCATATAAATGTAGAATGTTGCCAGAGTAACAGGGTTTGTTTCATCATGCAAGTACTGAAGTGCGTGAGTTCTGAAACTGAAATGTATGTAATCATTTACTGGCAGAAATCCTCAGATCATCACAGTGATTTACCAGGGATATGAAAAATAATGCATGTGTGGAACAGACCAGAAATATGAGCAATAAATCTGGACATACTGCAACAATCCAGACAGTCTCGAGGTAGGCTCAGAACCCCTCAGTGCAATGAACCTGGGCCAGGCCTGACAAAGTGGGGGGAGAAAGCCATGGCAATAGGGACATATCTGAAATACTGGAGTAAATAAGCTGACACAGTTGCTACAGTAACACCCTCATGTCTGTCCTAACATATATTGACTGAAATTGCAAAAGTCAAACACTCAATTACTTACCACAAGTCAGTGACTGAAATCCTTACATCAGCCCACTGATGTGTCAGAAATACACAGCACTTATGGGAGCCAGGCAACATAACTTCCTACAAATATCTAGGCATAACATCACATTAGGGAAACTACACTCAGCTGCTAAGCATGTCACCAAGCACTGTCCAAGCTACAGTCAGATTGACACAACACTAACCCAAATCTACTAGGGGAAATTTCACATGTATTGGCAAATATATCAGACACTACAAGGATGTCACAGCACTGAAAAACAGATACCAGTGTGAAAGTGCATAGCCACAACCAATTCGAACACAGTCATAGTGAGATACCAGTAAGCCAAAGGAACAGTACAGTATAAGGACTGCATGAACAAAAACATCTCCACATGTTTGCCACTCACACAATACCCCCAGATATACTACCCCAATTCACCGTGTACTATGATACCTCACTGTGGTATGGGACATGTCTCAGTCTGCCCCTACAAACATGTACAGCCAATAAACCACCAGAAATAGGAGCAGCATGCACAGCCAAATAGAAAAGGAGCCATAGCACATACATCTACACCCCTCCCTACACAGGCCAAATAACATTGGCACAATACACTGCTATACAATCCTGACAGTCTGTCAACAATTGCCAGAAATACATGTACCTCTCAGCTGTATAGAGTCCCACAGAATGTCCAGGCTTTCCCCTCATATATAAGGCCTCTTCCACATAACATCACTGGCAGTCTGATACATCACTGGGATAATGTCAGGAATGTAGGCAATAAATAATCAAATACCATGCCTATCAACCTCTTACTGCATGACATCTGGAAAAAGCCTAACATAATTGTGTGACAGAGGCCCAAAAACAGGGGCATATTTGAAATATTGCTGTTATAAATTGAGAATGTTGCTGTTGTAACAAGGTTTGTTGTAACATCTCTTTTGTGGGGGATATGAGGTCAGAAACACAAATGAATTTTAGCAGTTACAGGCTGCAATCCCTAAAGTATGCTACTGATTGTCCAAAGACAAAAAAATGTCTGAGGAACACACCAAACAAAGGAGTCCAAGTCCTGGCCATACTGCAGATAGCCCTACAGGTGAGAGTTATTTCAAACATATAACACTGGCAAAGTTAAAATCACCCAGGAAATCCATGTCTACACAAACCCTGTTAGATTAGCATTAATACAAATGTATAATAGCAATATTTACATTATGTCTCTATGTCTGGGACATTCTCCCCCATTATGTTGGCCTGTCTCCACAGTTTTGATAGTAAGAGGTATTTCCAAATACCCTCTGTGATGCTGTTGTTCACACACCTCCATGAAGTTCTCCTCACTGTCAATGTAAAGGGCCAATGCTCACATGACATACTCAATGATAGGAGTGTGTTGCCATGCCATTGGCTATATGAGTAACAACACAGCTGTCCTGCATGCAATTATCAAGTGGGGGACACCAGTTGGTGCAAAGATCATCAGCTGCTCATGAGCATTACCTACAAAAGGCAAGCTGCTGCCTGTGCAAAACAGATGTACACGCTACATCCTTGTGTGTTAGAGAAAGAGAGAGAAACAGTGAAAAGAAAAAGAAAAACCAAGCAGGACATAACCACCTACACTTGAATAAAACAAACAGGTATATCAAACAAGTTAGCATGTAATGGACTGCAGTAGGGGGTATGTAAGAATAGGACATAGTAACTGTAACATATATGTCTCAACAAGACTTAAACTGATATATTGCTTTTCAGATCCTATGGCCATAGCATCTGGGTCTGTCTGCAGTGACATAGATCATAGGTCATGCCCCTGAGTCACCCCAGGAAAAGATGGCTCACATATGATTACTACTGCAGTGTGTGTTGAACACTTTAGACTGTGAAAATGCTAGGCCAGCTACTGGTATGTCGTATATATCTATATTTTACTTGTGGATGCAACTATGATATACTTGGTTGTCTCAGAAATGTGAGACCTATACATGGTATTTGCATAGTAAAGTACTGTTGCACATGTGTGTGTTGAACTGCATGTGATATACTGAGCTCATACCATTAAACTGTCCAGTGTTATGCACACTGACCATATGTGTGCCTCATATTTGTAGTTATTTACTCATACAGTTTTTTTATGTCTGGCAAATTACTGGCAAATCTGTGAAGTCTGACATTACATCTCCTTCTTTTTCTTCTGGCTGTTCCCTTTAGGGGTTGCCACAGTGGATCATCTGTTGCCATTTCTGCCTGTCCTCTGCATCCTGCTCTGTCACGCCATCCACCTCCACGTCTTCTCTCACCACATTCAGGAACCTTATCTGAGGCCTTCCTCTTTTCCTCTTTGCTGGCAGCTTCATCCTTACCATCCTTTTCCCAATATACCAAGCATTCCTCTGCAGATCATGTCCAAACTGATGTAAGCTTGCCTCTCTGGCTTTGTCTCAAAAGTGCCCAACATGGGCTGACCTTGTCATATACACATTGCTAATCCTGCCCACCCTTGTCACAACCAGTGCAAATCCTAACATCTGTAACTCTGCCATGTCAAACTCTGACTCCTGCCTTTTTGTCAATGACATTGTCTCCAACCCATATAACATAGCTAATCTCTCTACCCTAATGTAGACCTTCCCTTTTACTTTTACTGGTGCTTGTCTGTCACAAATCAGTACTGACACTCTTCTCCAACTCTCCACCTTGCCTGTACTCTCTTCCTCACCTGTCCTCCACAGTTGTCATTACTCTGAAATGTTGATCCCAATCATTTATACTCATCCAGCTTTGCCAACTCTACTCCCTGCATCCTCAACATTCCACTACCCTCCCTCTTATTCACACACAGATATTCTGACTTAGTCCTGCTGACCTTCATTCCTTTCCTCTTTAGAGCATATCTCCACCTCTACAGTCTCCTAAATATGTACTCTACTCTCTGTACAGATCACAATGTCATCTGCAAACATCATAGTCAATGGGGACTCCTGTATGATCTTGTCTGTCAACCTGTCCATCACCATTGCAAATAAGAAAGATCTCACAGCTTATCCCTGATGTCATCCTACCTCCACTTTAAACACATCCATCTATCCCACAGCAGACCTTACCACTGTCACACCACGCTTGTATATATCCCATACTAGTCTTACATATATCTCTGCCACTCATGCCTTCCTCATACAATACCGCAACTCCCCTCTAGACACCCTGTCATATGCTTTCTCTATGTCCAGAAAGACACAAAGCAACCCCTGACCTTCTCTGTACTAATCCATCAACACTCTCAGAGCAAACATCGCATCTGTAGTGCTCTTACCTGGCATGAAAACACACTGTTGACTACTTCTGATCACCGCCTTGCTTAACCTAGCTTCCACTACGCATTCCCATGACTTCATGCTGTGACTGATTAATATTATCCCACTATAGTTACTACAGCTCTGCACATCAACCTTATTCTTAAAATGGTACACAAACACTTTCTCTCCACTCCACATGTAACCTCCCACTTTCCAATATATCATTAAACAATCTGGTGAAAAACACCACTGCCATTTCCCCTAAACATCTCCATGCTACTACAGGTATTTCATGCGGACCAACAGGGTTTCCAGTATTCATCCTCATAATAGCTATCCTTACTTCTTCCTTGTTAAGCCATTGTACTTCCTGATTCACAATACCCAGATCATCCAACCCTTTCTCCTTCTCCCCCTCATACTCTTCATTCATCAGCCTTTCAAAGTACTCTGCCCATCTGCTCAACAGACTCTCAGTCCTTGTGAGTACAATTCCCTCATTATCCTTTATCACCCTTGTCTGTACAGGGCAAATTATGAAGAGGCACCAACTTGGCATCCAGTCAGCCTTTGTCTGATCAAGCACATAAGGTTACAGGTGAAGTGTGTAAGGCTAACTGTGATTACAAATTGGACACATCCACCAAGGCCAATCACAAGGCCACCTTCACATATATCTGCAATCTCAGAGGCAACAAACCAACCCACCCTGTAGTGGTGGTCAGTCAGACCAAATACACATACAACATAGCTATAGCCAACATGCTGCAGATAGGTTTAGGGCAAACATCACCCTCTGGCTCAGCATCACTATAGGTGGATATGCACAGCAACCACAACCCTCCCCTCATCACCAGTGAGCAGCTACATATTGCCTACTGAAAGGCAACAAATGTAAGTATACTTGGGACCTGATAACATCCCTGTCCGCATCCGACATGAACTCAGCCATGTGCTCCCACCTCCATTACCCACTGTAGTTAGCAACATGAGCATTTAATCTAATCAGCCACTCTGTTTCCCTAATTTCCATATCTAGTTTAGGATTTCCACCCCTTTCATTAGTTTCTATCCTGTCAATCAGAAAAAAATAATAAATTAGATGTGGAAATTAGGGAAACAGAGTGGCAAATTAGATTAAATGCTCATGTTGCTCCAGGGATTAATGACTTTATTTCTATTAAAACAATTTTGAAGAAGAGAGCCACTATTATTTAAGTATCATAACACAGGGAATGGGCTGAATGCTCACATCCTGGAACTGTTTTTTACATCTAATATATATATATATATATATATATATATATATATATATATATATATATATATATATATATATATATACACACACACACACACACACACACACACACACACACACACACACACACACACACACACACACATGTAATATGGGGTTTAGTTATGTCATTATTTATAACATAACATATTCAACATAACACAACACATTTATAGCATAAAAATGTAATGAGTAAAGAGAGCTGATGTATAATTTTGTTTTTAACATGAACATTGCATTCTAATATGTTGGTTGTTATAGTTCATTAGGCTATAACATTGGAACATTGATGTGTGTTACATTTTATTTGACCATTCAGCTGTTTTTTAATTATTATTTTTCATTTTTTTAAACTATATATGAAGGGGCTTCTAACAGGAAATGAGGTAATTAAACTATTATAGTCTGATGTTATAAAAGGAGACATTGTATTAACTATGTTAACTCTGATGAAGCCCTGATATGGGTGAAAGAGCTTAGTTCAATGCAGAAATTTTTTATATTTATTGTTTTATTGTTTTATAGAATAAAGTGGTGCATCATTGCGATGCTGAGCGGGTATTATTTCATTTTATTTCATTTAAGTTACACATCCAAAGCTACCTAAAAATGGCTCCACCTGAACTCACTCATGGTTATGGGTTGAGAGCCTAGACCTACACCAGATAGAAAACCCCCAATGTGACCTGACAAGGGCTATGCACATAAGCTGCCTATGCAATCTGACAGAGTTGGGTTACCTTTGCATGGAAGATTGGCCAAATAATGCCAAGTCAAGATGTAGATACCTTCACAAGAAGAGTGAATGCTGTAAGTCACTTACAAGGTGCTTCAACAAAGTATCATTTTAAGGGAGTACACACTTATGCAACCACTATATTGTACATATTGCAGTCATTATATTTTACACGTAACACAATTGTTTGTTTATCGATTGGATTGCACAGGTCATATGTCACATGAAAGGTGGGTAACATATTTGAATACATTATTGTGGTCATCTTATATATTACAAGAAAATGGCATGTTAACAGGGTTGTGTACACTTATCATATCCACTGTAAGCTTAGAAGGTTGGTGGTGTAACAGGAATAGTGTGACCATACATTTACTGCTGGTTTGGAGGTCTGACACTCAAATATATGTCATGTGTCAGTGATGTCACTCCTCAGATCTTCCCAGTTATGTATCATAGAAACACATGGGGTTATGAGAAACAGAGAAACATATGAACCAGGCATCTACACATCCTGTGAGGATTTGTACAATTGTGAGGTATGTTCTGTCATACTTGTCACTGTGCTATACAGGTGAACATTAATGATGTGTACATGGGTGCAGTCTGTGCTGAGGAAGGGTCATCCCCTACTAACACTAATCGCATATCCCAGTGCTCTATATTGTAAGTTACATGTAGTAAAACTGGCTGCAATTCATGATCTTGAGGGCCTTGTGTCATGCATGTCATCATATGGGTAATGTGTGGTATGTGTAACAGATTTGTGCCACCTCACCTCTAAGCGTGTGTGTGTGTGTGTGTGTGTGTGTGTGTGTGTGTGTGTGTGTGTGTGTGTGTGTGAGTGCATACCAGCCAACCTCAAAGTGCAGGTATTAATGTGCATATGTTGTCTTCCCCTCAAAGTTGGTAATGTGGTTTGGTTTCCCTCTCGCTTGGAAACTGATGTCATTATCTCTGGAGACTCTGACAAAGATGATAGAAATAGTGAGGTACAGGTGGAGTTGTCAGGGGTTGAATCTGTGTTATTGGGTGGCATCCCATTCTTGTCCACACCATCCCCTCACACAGTGACAATGCCCACACATATCCCGTCACCAGTGGCCACAGATGATGGACAGTTGGCAGGTGGCGGCATTGAGCAGGCTTGTCTGGTGACTATGGCAGGTGTGATTGTAGACACTGGCCATAGCCAGAGTGCAGGTGAGGTCTCACCAGGCGAATAGACAGGGGTGCTCACTGGAGGACTGCTGCTTGTCAAGCCACTGTCACAAGTGCCACAGCAGGAGTCACCAGATGCATGTTTCAGGCTGTCATGGATGCACAGGCACGTAATGAATGCCACACCAGACAAATACACATCGTGGTGGATGGAACTCTTCCTGAATCTATGTGGTGACATACATGACCTTGTTGAGGCCACAGGTCAAAATACTGAGGTCATGAATAGTTGGTGGAGTGAGACCTTGGCAGTCCTTGACTGTGGCATGCCTGTGTTTGGGCATGTGGTGGGAGATGGGCATTGGCCATATGGACGTAGGTCAGCATCAACAACAGCTGAGAGTCCACGGGGACGTGCACCTTCACAATCCCATAGAGGTAGTGATACCAGCACTACCAAAGGGGGTTGCTGTCCACATCATACCAGAGCAGGCCATGGGCACGTGGTCCTGTCTGGTCCCATCAGTGGCAGAGATCCAGCAGACAGCAGTCACCATCAGGAAGCAGTACTGCATCTGGCCTTGGGCCTGGTGGTGCCAGTGATACCCCTGTCAGGACCAGTTCCTGTATCCGTGGCTGGAGATGGTGAACTGGACACACTTCCATGTACAGTCCACAGCTGTCCAACATACCCCTGTGCAGGGCAGCCACATGGCTTAAGTGTTTGGTGTCACTCTCATGGGATACAGTATCTGTCTGTTTGGGATGACATGATTGACAGACTGCAATGGCTTGCTGGAGATGGCCTGCATCTATCATCCCTGGGTTTCCAGGTACTGGCTAAGTGTCTTGCCACTCCTATAGCAGCTTTTTAGGTGGTGTTCCAAATGAAATTACCACTGTAACAGCTATATATACATGCAATCTGAGGGTCATGATGCTCAACACTAGACATGTACATCCCGAGATGCAGCCACTCAAAGCACTCCTTCTAATGAAGAACATTAACATTTGTGATGTAATGGAGACCTGGTTTATAGCAGCAGACAGCACCCCTTCACTACCAGCCTATAACTCATTCTGCACCTGTCATCCCCAAAACATGGACCACAGCTCCAAATGCAGTGGTGTCTCCATATTAATAATGGATACGCATAAATCCAGAGTACTATCTCAGCATAATGCATCTGAGATACTTCAGGTACAACTGACATTGGGTAATATTGCAATCCAGGTCTTAGCCTACTATAGGTCCCCATCCATGTCCCTAGACTCTCAATACACATTCCTAAACACCCTGGAATCTATCAAGGTCCAACCCAACACTATCATAGTAGAAGAGTTCAACTACCCCTCCATCAACTGGGAAAGATACTCAAGCACCAATACACTGGCCCAACGCTTCCTGGAATTCATCAGTTCCAATGCCCTGGACCAGCTCATTCTGACACCCAGTAGAGGAAGCAACATCCTTGACATGTGTTGATTACTAACATATGGGACTGTTGCTTGACAACAGTAGTCAATCACTACCTGATCAGATCAAACGTAGAGTAATTACCATGGAAATCCACATCTCACCCACACCCCCTGCAAAGGTAACCACCTTGAAAAGCTTCTCCAAAGCTTACTTTGGACTCATAAGAAAAGAGGTGGCTAACATCACAGCACCCATGCCAATGGAAAACACCTGCATGACTGCCGAATAATACACAAATGCACTGTACAAACATGTACATCAATGCATGGAACAAGCCATACCCAACAGAACCATGACTCCCTCCTCCAAACACTGGAAGCCAATCTGGTGGTCCCCTGCCATTAATAACCTGTACAACAGAAGGAAGAAACTGTTGCAGAAATAGGTGGAGTACCAAGAGTGGTAAAGCTCCCTTATTAGCCTAAACAACAAATTGAGATCTCTCATGAAATCATCTAAAGCCATCTATGACAGCAGAATTGCAGCAGACACTGACAACAAATACAAATCCTTTGATAGTTATATAAAAAACCTCCATGGCAATAGCCAGAAGTGATCCGAGTTACTGCAAAATCCTACCTCCTATACTGAGCCAACAGATATTGCTGATATTCTTGCCAACACATTCAGTGCCAGCTTTACCCCTCTCTCCCCCCAGGGGAACAATCAGAATGCCAGGCACCCAGGACTACTGCCACCCAGGTTACACCTGCATTGTCCACGGGCAATAATACAGCTTCCATGGGACCTCGCATTATCCCTGGCTGTGTTCTAAATGAACTACTATGATACCTGGCACCACATCTGTGTATCATATTCATTCACAGCCTCACCTCAGGCTTTGTCCCTCCCAAACGGCACACTGCTGCAGTCATCCCTCTCCATAAAGGTGAGGCAACTACAGTCCCTGGGAATTATCAGTCCATTAGCCTGACGAATCTGATATGTACAGCTATGGAGCACATCATGAATGACCTGATTGACAAACATACAGGTAATCTCCTAACTCTGAACCCCACACAGTTTGACTTTGTGAAAGGGAGATCATGCCTGCTCAACCTGGTTGACTTCTTTGAGTCAGTCACCAGGGCTGTGTATGACAGTAAGACACTGCATACAGCCTACATCAATCTGGCCAAGGCTCTTGATACCATTCCTCAGTCAGGAATTATGGCTGAAACCACCAAACTAGGCATCAACCCCTATATCATTGGAGTGGGGGTTGCAAATTGGCTGACAGAAAAAACACACAGTGTGAAAGTAGCGAGCTCCAAGTCAGACTGACAGCCAGTCATGAGCGGAGTCCCACTGGGATCAGTCCTGGGTACTTTCCTGTTCAGTATCTAGGTTTCAGGAGTCTAGGCCAACACAAAAGAACTCTGGCTGACCAAGTTCACAGATAACTGCAAGTTGGGAGCCATCATTAACTCTACAACTGATGCAGACATCCTACAGAAAGGCCTCACTGAGACTTCATGGAAACCATGGCCTGAAGCTCAACACCACAAAATGCATCATCAGCAGCATTGGTAAAATCTCAGTTCCCACTAAGTACCATATTGATGGGAGCCTACTGAACACTGTAGGCATTATTAGAGATCTGGGGACACAGGCTTGACAGCATCCTCTCCTTTAACCACCACATTGCCACTGTGGTCATGAAATCCTTCTATGTGGCACATCTCATTACCAAGGGTATTGCATCCAGGAAGAACGAGGTCATCGTCTTTGTGTACTCTTCCATTATTAGATCAGTCATCAAGTATAATGGCCATTTGGCATGTACCACACTACACACCTGCAACAGCTAGAGAGGCCACAGAAGTATCTCCCAATGAGGATCCTAGGCATTAAACACATGTCCTAAACAGACAGACTCAAAAGACTCCAGCTATTCTCTGTCCCATATTACCTACTTAGAGGCTATCTCTGTTTGACTTGCAAAGCTATGTCTGACCCAGCACTTTTACAAATGCTAAATCTAAAGACATCCCAGTCTCTCTGAACCACACACTGTAGGGACCTTGACCTCATTACCACAATTAACACAACATGCTGGAGGGACAGGTTCCTCACCCAGAGACTGCACATGCCTTGGAATAGACTTTCCATACATGTCAAGCAAAGCACCTAAATGACCCTGTTGCAGAGAGGTCTTGATGAGTGGATGAGTAATAGAAAGTTCACCCCAGTGGCTCTACTAATGTCGGGTGGCACAATGGCAGGACACTTCTATGGGCTAGGCTTGTAATGGCTATGGGGCCATTAGCCTAGTATACACCTATGAACCTATAAGGGAAGTGGCATCAGCATGACTGATAAAGTAGGCCAGTGGGTGGGAAACTTATCAAAATACTCATTCTACAAATATATACACTTTCACACACACTTCTACACCCACATTTTCCAGATCTGAAAGTAGAACCCCTGCCTATTTAATTATTTGGACTATAGTATTACACAGTTATCATACACGCTACAGAGCTTACTGGGCTGACAACTGGCCCAAGGTGCTGATAAAGGGAATGGCATCAGTATGACTGCTAAAGTATGCCAGTGGGTGGAAAACTTATCAAAATACTACTGCCTACAAACATATACACTTTCACACACACTTATCCTCCCACACTTGCTAGATCTGAGAGTAGAACCCCTGCCTATTTAATTAATTGTACTATAGTGTTACACAGTTATTGCACACACCACAGTGCTTACTGGGCTGACAACTGGCCCGAGGTGCTGATAAGGGGAATGTCATCAGCAGGAGTAATAAAGTTGGGCAGTGGTTGGGAGAGTTATCCAAGTACTTCTTACAAACATACACACACACTCATTTACCAGATCTGAGATTAGAACCCTTGTGTAGCTAGTGATCTGTACTACAGTGTTACACAGTTGTCACATACGCTATGAAGCTTACTCACCTGACAATTGGCAAAATGTGCCAAAAGGGGAATGACATCAGCAGTGTTGTGGGTGGGAATGGCCTAAAACTGTTTAAGCTACAAACAAACACACACACCCTCACTCTCAAATGCACAACTGTCACACACACACACACACACACACACACACACACACACACACACACACACACACACACACACACACTTGTCAGTATTGAGATTACAACCCCTACCTATCTAGTTATTTGTACTATAGTGTTACGCGGTTGTCCCATGAGCTACAGAGCTTATAAGGGTGATCAGTGTCCAATGGTAGTTCTAAGGTGAATAGAAGCAGCAGATCAGTGAAGTAGGGCAATGGAAGTGTACTGAATGGAATGAGTCTCCTAATACTTGGACCTATGGAGACACAGACACACACACACACGCACACACGCACACACACATGCACACATGCACACATGCACACACACACACACACACACACACACACACACACACACACACACACACACACACACACACACACACACACACATATGCAGGTGATGTGATATTATAAACTCAACCTCAGTAATGTTACACAATGGGGCTCACCTTTTACAGCAGGACATCACTGTATGCCATTCAGTGTATCCATGTGTGTGACTCACTCTATTTCCCCCTGTGCCTCTCTCTGTATCACTGTCTGTCTCTCTGTTCCCCTCATCTATGTGTCTGTATGCTTGATATATGTTATCTGTTGCCCATATATATGTGTGTGTGCATCTCATGCAACAGGTGCAGTTATATCACATACGGGCCATGTACAGCTAAATGAGGGTAATTCTGTCTGATGTGTGTGTGTGTGGTGACAGTTGAGGTGTACATACCTGTCTTTATGCAGGGACATATATACACAATACAGTCATATACTCTGATGTGGGTTCCAACATGTCCTGTAATTCTCTAAGTGTAGGAGCATGCCCAGTGTGACCTTCTGTCATTAGGGTGGGACTCCATTCCAGAGATAGTTATACTCCAGTCCAGGGTTTTGTGTGCTACTGCCATACCTCTCAGGAGTACACAGGACTTTTCTCAGGGTACTTGTTTTGTTTAGCAGACATTTTCTGACATATCTGCAGTCTGAAACTGCAATGTATTGTATCATTACCTAGTGCCAAACATCTTAAGATCATCACAGTGCTTTACCAGAGGAATACTAGTTGTATGATGCATAGGATGCATAGACCAATATTATGAGGGCAGCTATGTAAATTCTTGCCCAACAAGGCCATTTGTGAGGTGTGGCTACAGCCAGTGTAGTAATGACACATGGCTGTGTAAACAGTCCAGCAACCTGGTGATATACTGTCTCAGGATCTCCTGCTTGTGTGGTATCTTTCTAACCTGACATGTCATATCCTTGTATGTGCATACCTCTGACCTGTACATTTTTGGCAGGATGTCCAGGTGCTTGCCTAGAGGTTTCATACTTTCTATGTAAACTTGTGTTTTTATGGCAAGTTAGTTACATATAATTGAAGTATGATGTTACAAAATAATACATCCCGGGATTCACAAACACAAAATGTCCATGCAGGAGCAGTGTAGTCACTCCTGCACATAATATGGCCACCAAGCAATCCAGGAATGAGCAGTTTTGATGTGCATGAGCATCCCTATACAGTTTCTGCCCAGAAACCAGTGTGAGATGCTAATTACCTCATTTTCTGGTGAAAACCATGCAAATGAGATAAATTAGCAATCCAGGAAGCAGGTAGGTAACCATGGAGGAATAGTGTAAGCTGCAGAAATATATTTGGCTACTAGTCGAATACATTTCTGCAAAAATGAAAATAGAGCCATGACAGCCAATAAAAGCATGTACCCTACTCTGTAGGCATGCCCGTGGCCAAATATATGGCCATTGGCATATTAAAGTGTTTATTTTTTTTAAATAAAAGTTTATTATTTTTTGGCCGATCTTGGCTGTTTAAGCATAGGAAAGAACCACATAAATGGGATCATGTGGAAAATAAAAAGATTAATGTGAAATTCAATTTTAAGGGAAACCTGCATTTTGCCATTATACTCAATGTCAAGCAGAATCAAAATAATGGCAGGGAACAGTGGTTGCTAAGTGGGAAGGCTCTTAGTGTAGTGCAGTAATTATGGATTAAGGCAGTGGGGTATGTTAATGAGGGGACTTATACTGAATCACAGAATTCTTCTAAGTGCCACAATGCACCTAACTGTGTAGTTGCTTAACACCATAGTGTAGGTAGGAGGAGCAACTAACATGAAAAGGGGGTGAGTCATGCTTGCTGTAAGCACACTGGAGCTTCTTTGCTTGAGTTTGTGCTTAGCTAAGCACAGCTAAGCAAGGAGGTGTGTCTGAGGCTGTATAGTCTTATTCCATGAACTGAGGAGCATGTTTGTATCCAGGGGAGGGCCATTTCTTGCTGTTTACACTAGCTATGGGGCTTAAACAGGAAGGACATAGGAAAAAAGGAAATAGCAGAACAAGGGAAATGCAGTACAAATCAGCAATATGGAATTCTGAAACCCACAATGGTCCATTGAAAGCATTCAATAATACAACTGGCAGGTGGCTGCATAACTGAAAATGGGAGGAGATGTAAAAAAAAATAAAGGGCAACAGCACAATAAAGGAGACATGAAGTAGAAATCATTATTATGGGACTCTTGCAACTCACAATGGGCCATGCAGAGCACACAGTAATATAGATGGTAGGTGGCTGCATAGCTGAAAATGGGATGAGATGTAAGTAAAAAATAAAAAAGGGCAACAGCAGAATAAAGGCAGTCATGAACAAATTACCATTATGCCTCTAATACTCACAGTGGCCAAAACAAAGCCATGAGTAATACTGGTGGCAGCTGGAATGTATCATAGGCAGCCAATTATACAGGCAGCATTTGCAGCACAACAGTAAAAAGTATGGAAACATCTTACAGTCTGTTTTTTTTCCCACAAACTCTGGACCATTGGTGAATATATGTGGGGGAATTTTGACTGGAAAAATGTTAGGAGCTGCCATTGCTTTGATCCATCAGTATGTGCTAGAGGCTGATGGCAGAGAGGAGGGTAATGTTGACAACCACCACAGACCAAGGAAGAGAAGAAGAGTGTTCAGACCCAGGGTAACCTACCAGGGGCTACATGATATGAAGATAGTAGAGCTCCACAGGGTGGATAGAGACATACTTCAGCAAATCATTGAGCTGTGCCAGCCTCAACTCAGACCTAGAACCAACAGAGGGGAACCAATCCCAGTGGATACCAAGGTATGTGTAGCCTTAAGAATTCTAGCTACAGGTACTTTCCAAAGACCTACTGGGAACATCATGGGGGTCTCACAGGCATCTGCATCCAGGGTACTCCAAGAGTTCCTGGATGCCATGCTACCACATACCAGTGAGCACATTTACTTCCCCAACACCCGTGAGGAGAGGACCAGCAATATGCGTCTCTTCCACCATGTAGCAGAATACCCGGAGGTAATGGGTGCCATGGACTGCACACACATCCACATCAAAGCACCATCCAGTGAACAGGGTAGGGTCTATATAAACTGCAAGAGCTTCCCCTCCATCAACTGCCAGGTCATGTGCAATGCCCAGGGCATTATCATGAATGTGTGTGCTAGCAGCACTGAAAGCTACCACGACTCCTACATCTGGCATTCATCACAGCTGTACCAGGCATTTGCCAGTAGAAGCATCCCGTATGGCCATCTGGTGGGTGATGCTGGCTATGCACTGGAGCCATGGATTATGACACCCATCAGAAATGCACACACATCCACACAAGAACGCCATAATGAGGCACACTCACAAACCAGGATCATTATAGAGCATGTATTTGGGATGCTCAAGTTATGGTTTTGCTGCCTTGACATATCGGGTGGAGCCTTGCAGTACTTTCTAGCCATATGTGCACATATGGTCTTAGTATGTGCCATGCTACACATTATGATCCTGTGGAAACAGCTGCAGCAGGAACAGCATGGGGAAGGGCCACACAGCCCATCACCATTGCCAAAGCCCCCACAGGCATAGAGGGACTCACAGGAGGAGGCCTCTGAGCCTGCTCCTGTAGGCAGACAGAGGTGTGCCCAGTATGCTCATGCCTTGATAAAGAGGCAATGCACAACACACACACTGACACTCTAGGGAACCCAGGGATTGACACCTCTCTCTGACTCACACACACAGTAAAATGTATGACACACACACATCACATTACCTGTAACTTACCATGTATAGGCAGTGTACTGTGTGCATCCAACATAGGCGGCCCTCAAGCACCATCCTCACAACTGCTGCAAGTACAAGGTAAGTCAGTCTTCTTAACAATAAATGAATGGAATAGTATGTTCTGCTAGCATATCTATGGTAATGCTGCATACATGCAAAGGACAACTGACAACTATGTGGGACACCAGGAAATGTCTGGCCAAAACTGGCATACCCACATTATGCAGTAGTACCCAAGGTGGCAAATACCACTGCAGTATATGTGTGGGGACAACTAACTGGGGGTCACATGTCACAGACATGGATGTCAGGGTGGGGGGGTCCAATAACCACCCCTCACACCCACACAGCAAGTCAGCTGTAGAAAACCACAGGGAAAAGTCTGGTAAAGGCACCCAAATGGTGGCAATGTTGAATTAACCCCCTAGAGACGCACACAGTGATAGCACAGCAGGACCCGCAGTTGCAGTAAGGCTATGAAGGGTAAGAAGTCTGAAACTCAAATGTATGCCAGTACAATATGACCTGGGGTCTTTACTGATATGCCCACAGTCCCCATGACAGGGCACCAGAGTATGGTAAATGGAACCAAAATGCAAAGCAAATATCAGCACAATATGTGCAAATGTGTACAGTTGACAGGTGTGCCCCCCTCCGTATACCCACACAAATGCAGTAACATATATGTTTGAATGGAAATAGCAGCATAGCACACATTGGCAGGGCTGTACCAGTACACATGAAAATGACGGCAATATGCAGGGGTCAATGAGTTATGTGTATGTATTGTTAATACTGTCTGGATCTGGCTGGCATGTTCTCCTGGCAGTCGTCTTGACTGCCCTCGGTACAGTGCTGCATTTGACAGGGCCATGTGCAGATAACTGCAGTGCCAATTGTTATGCATGTCAGTGACACCCACTGCTCTGCCACTATCATGCCTGGAAGTCACAGTGCTATGTGGAATATACTACACATATTAGTGACATCTTGAAGGATGTGTAGCAGAGGTGTCAAGGCTTCTGTGAATATAAGTGCTTTGTGGTACTGTTGACAGTGGTCATTCTCAATAATCCTTTTACTTATGTTTGCCTTTACAAATAATGGCCATCCCTGCACAGTTGAATGCACTCTCTACCCACACCCATAACTCACAACCTCTGATAGCAAGATGTCTGGACAAGGGCAGAAATAAAAGTGGAACAAAGGCACAATGATAGGCATGTGTTGTAAATATCACCCTTACATACTGACAAAGTTGATAGGGTGAGAAATTTGCAGTAGTGGGAATGGTCTGAAGGTTATGTATTTTGAAACAGTAATGTCTGTATTATTTTGTAACATCACATTTCAATTATATGTAACTAACTTGCCATAAAAACACAAGTTTACATAGAAAGGATGAAACCTCTAGCCAAACACGTGGATAACCTGCCAAAAAATGTACAGGTGAGAGGTATGTCCACACCAGGGTATGACATCTCAGGTTAGAAAGATACCACACAAGCAGGAGATCCCCAGACAGTATATCACCAGGTTGGTGAACTGTTTACACAGCCATGTGTCATTACTAAACTGGTTGTAGCCACACCTCACAAATGGCCTCATTGGGGAAGAATGTACATAGCTGCCTCATAATATTGGTCTATGCATCATACAACTAGTATTCCTCTGGTAAAGCACTGTGATGATCTGAGGATATCTGGCACTAGGTAATGACACAATACATTACAGTTTCAGACTACAGATATGTCAGAAAATATCTGCTAAACAAAACAAGTACCCTGTGGAAAGTCCTGTGTACTCCTGAGAGGTATGGCTGTAGCACACAAAACCCTGCACTGGAGTACACCTATCTCTGGAATGGAGTCCCACCCTAATTATAGAAGGTCACACTGGGCATGCACCTACACTTAGAGAATCACAGGACATGTTGGAACCCACATTGGAATATATGACTGTATTGTATACATATGTCCTTGCATACAGACAGCTATGCACACCTCAACTGTCCTCACACACACACATCAGACAGGATTACCCTCAGCTAGCTGTAGGTGGCCCATATATGATATAACTGCATCTGTTGCATGAGATACACACACATATATACAGGTAACAGACAACATATGTCAAGCATATACACACATAGACGTGGGGAACTCTAGACAGACAGTGATAAAGACAGAGGCAAAGGGGGGCACAGAGTGAGTCACACACACAGATACCCTGAATGGCATACAGTGATGTCCTGCTGTGGACAGTGGCATACCAGTTGTAAACAGTTGCATGTGCCAGCATAAAGATGATCCCCATTGTGTAACAGTCTGAGGTTAAGTTTATAATATCACATCACCTGCCTGTGTGTGTGTGTGTGTGTGTGTGTGTGTGTGTGTGTGTGTGTGTGTGTGTGTGTGTGTGTGTGTGTGTGTGTCTCCATAGGTCCAAGTATTAGAGACTCTTCCCACTCAGTACACTTCCATTGCCCTACTTCATTGATCTGCTGCTTCTATTCACCTTAGAAGTACCATTGGACACTGATCACCCTTATAAGCTCTGCAACTCATTAGATAACCGTGTAACACTATAGTACAAATAACTAGATAGACAGGGGTTCTAATCTCAATATTGACAACTGTGTGTGTGTGTGTGTGTGTGTGTGTGTGTGTGTGTGTGTGTGCGTGTGTGTTTTTACAGTTGTGCATGTGAGAGTAAGGGTGTGTGTGTTTGTTTGTAGGTTAAACAGTTTTAGGCCATTCTCACCCACAACACTTTCCAGTGCCCCACTTTATCAGTCCTGCTGATGTCATTCCCCTTATTGACAGATTTGACCAGTTATCAGACCAGTAAGCTCTGTAGTGTGTGTGATAACTGTGCAACACTATAGTACAAATCACTAGCTAGACAGATTTTTAGTCTCAGATCTCACAAATGAGTATGTGCGTATGTTTGTTAGAAGAAGTATTTTGATAAATTTCCCACCCATTGCCCTACTTTATCACTCCTGTTGATGTCATTCCCCTTATCATCACCTTTCACCAATTGTCAGCCCAGTAAGCTCTGTAGCATGTGTGATAACTGCATAACCCTGTAGTACAAATCACTAGTTAGGCAGGGGTTCTGATCTCAGATATGGCAAATGATTGTGTGCATATGTTTGTAAAAAGAAGTATTTTGTTAAGTCTCCCATCCACTGCCCTACTTTATCACTCCTGCTGATGTCATTGCCTTTATCAGCACCTCTGGCAGTTGTCAGCTCAGTAAGCTCTTTAGCACATGTGATAACTGTTTAATACTATAGTACAAATAACTAGATAGGCAGGGATTCTATTCTGAGATCTGCCAGATGTGTGTGTGGGTGTATAAGTGTGCGTGAAAGTGTGCATGTTTGTAGGAAGGAGTAATTTGATAAGTTTCCCACCCACTGACATACTTTATCAGTCATGCTGATGTCATTCCTCTTATCAGCAACTTTGGCCAGTTGTCAGTCTAGTAAGCTCTGTAGCGCATGCAATAACTGTGTAACCCTATAATACAAATAACTAAATAGGCAGGGGTTCTACTGTCAGGACTGCCATATGTGTGTAGAATTGTGTATGTTTGTAGGAAAAATTATTTTGATAAGTTACACACCCACTGGCCTACTTTATCAGTCATGCTGATGTCACTCCCCTTATAGGTTCATAGGTGTGTACTAGGCTAATTGCCCTCGAGCAGTTACAAGCCTAGCTCATAGAAGTGCCCTGCCATTGCACCACTTGACATTAGTTCCCAGTGTCCCCATCAAGTAAAGCCACTGGAGTATCCCTGGGGTGAACTTTCTATCACCCATCCACTCATCAAGATCTCTCTGCAACAGGGTCATCTAGGTGCTTTGCTTGACATGTATAGGAAGTCTATTCCAGGGCATGTGCAGTCTCTGGGTGAGGAACATGTCCCGCCAGCATGTTGTGTTGATTGTGGTAATGAGGTTGAGGTCCGTGCAGTGTGTGATGCAGAGAGATTGGGATGTATTTAGATGTAGCATTTGTGGAAGAGCTGGGTCAGACATGGCTTTGCATGTCAAGCAGAGATCACCTCTAAGTAGGTGATATGAGACAGAGAATAGCTGGAGTCTTTTGAGTCTGTCTATTTAGGACATATATTTAATGCCTAGGATCCTCATTATGAGGGACGTCTGTGGCCTCTCCAGCCTTTGCAGGTGTCTAGTGAGGTACATGCCAAATGGGCCATTATACTTGATGACTGGTCTAATGAGGGAAGAGGACACAGAGATGATGACCTCTTTCTTCTTGGATACAAAATCCTTGGTAATGAGATGTGCCACATAGAAGGATTTCCTGACCACAGTGGCAATGTGGTGGTTAAAGAAGAGGTTGCTGTCAACCTGTGTCCCCAGATCTCCCATTAATGTGGTATTTAGTGGGAACTAAGATTTTACCAAAGTGGCTCATGAAGCATTTTGTGGTGTTGACCTTCAGGCCATGGTTTCCACACCATTCAGTGGTCTCAGTGAGGCCTTTCTGTAGGATGTCTGCATCACTTGTGGAGTTAATGATGGCTCCCAGCTTGCAGTTGTCTGTGAACTTGGTCAGCCAGAGTTCCTTTGCATTGGCCTGGACTTCTGAGAATTAGATGCTGAACAGGAGAGTTTCAAGGACTGATGCCTGTGGGACTCCACTCATGACTGGCTGCAAATCTGACTTGAAGCTCGCTACTTTCACACTGTGTGTTCTATCTGTAAGCCAAGTTGCAAACCAATAGTGATATAAGGGTTGATTCCTAGTTTGGTGGGTTCATCCATAATTCCTGACTGAGGAATAGTATCAAGAGCCTTGGCCAGTTTGATGTAGGCTCTATACACTGGTTTACTGTCATACACAGCCCTGGTGACTGACTTAAAGAAGTCAACCAGGTTTAGCAGGCATGAGCTCCCTTTCACAAAGCCAAACTGTGTGGGGTCCAGAGTTAGTAGATTACCTATATGTTTGTCGATCAGGTCCCTGATGATGCACTCCATATCTGTACATATCACAATCATCAGGCAAATGGACTGATAATTCCCAGGGTCTGTATTTGCCACACCTTTATGGAGAGGGATGACTGTAGCAGTGTATCATTTGGGAGGGACAAAGCATTAGGTGAGGCTGTGACTGAACAGGGCACACAGCTGTGGTGCCAAGTATCTTTATAGTTCATGTAGAACACAGCCAGGGATAATGTGGGCTCCTATAGAAGCTGTATTCTTGCCCGTGGACAATGCAGGTGTAACCTGGGTGGTAGTAATCTTGAGTACCTGGCATTCTCTTGACATTCTGATTGTTCCCCTGGGGGGAGAGAGAGAGGTAAAGCTGGCACTGAATATGTTGGCAAGAATGTTGGCAATATCTGTTGGTTCAGTATAGGATGTAGCATTGTGCAGTAACTCAGAGCACTTCTGGCTATCGGCATAGATGTTCTTGATATAACTATCAAAAGATTTGTGATTCTAGTCAGTATCTGCTGCAATTCTGCCATCATTGGTGGGTTTAGATGGTTATATGAGGGATCTGAAGTTGTTGTTGAGGCTAATAAGGGAGTATCACCACTCTTGGGACTCCACCTTTTTCTGCAGAAGTTTCTTCCTTCTGTTGTACAGGTTATTAATGGCAGGGGACCTCCAGATTGGCCTCCAGTGTTTGAAGGAGAGTGTCATGGTTCTGTTTGCTATGGTTAGTTCTATGCATTGATGTAGATATTTGTGCAGTGCATTCATGTATGATTCGGCAGTCATGCAGGTATTCTCCATTGGCATGGGTGCTGTGAAGTTAGCCACCTCTGTTTTTATGAGTCCAAAATCAGCTTTGGGGAAGCTTTTCAAGGTGGATATATTTGCGGGTAGTGTGGGTAAGATATGGATTTCCATGGTGATTACTCTATGTTGGATCTGACCAGGTAGCGATTGACTACTGTTGTGAAGCAATGGTCCCATATGTTAGTAATCAACAGAGGTCAAGGATGTTGCTTCCTCTACTAGGTGTCAGAATAAGCTGTTTCAGGGCATTGGAATTGATGAATTCCGAGAAGCATTGGGCTAGTATATTGGTGCATGAGTATCTTTACCAGTTAATGGAGGGGTAGTTGAAATCTCCTACTATGAGAGTGTTGGGTTGGACCTTGATAGATTCCAGGGTGTTGACAAATGTGGATTGAGAGTCTAGGGACATGGATGGGGACCTATAGCAGGCTAAGAATTGGATTGCATTATTACCCAATGTCAGTTGTGCCGAAGTATCTCAGATGCATTATGCTGGGATACTACTCTGGATGAGTGCATATCCATTATTAATATGGTGACACCACCATCTTTAGAGCTGTGGTCCATGTTTTGGGGCTGACATGTGTGGAATGAGTTATAGGCTGGTAGTGCATGGGTGCTGTCTGTTGCTGTAAACTAGGTCTTCATTACAGCACAAATGCCAATGTTCTCCATTGTGAGGAGTGCTTTGAGTGGCTGCATCTCACGATTTATTTATTTTATTTATTTATTTTCAGTTTGATTACTTGGGAAGTCCACTGGGCCTAAAAGTGCCCGTTTTCAGTGGAGGCCCAAGGAATAAAGCTCCGTAAGCAATACAAATATAATGAAGGTTACATTATGTTAAAGTAAAATACAAGAATAGAATTCATACATTCAGAAATGTAGATGCATAAGATGTAAATCAAACAACGCAGCTAATAGATAACAGAGAACACCCATTACTGGAATATCAATTCAATACAATATGATACAAATATCTGTAAGGATAGGAACATTTTTTTTTTTTTTTTTTTTTACATTGGTGGTACTGATATATACAGTATTTACAGTTTGTAGTGTTAAGGAAGAAATTCATTAGTCAGAGAAAGACTGCTGAGTCTATTTTAGGAGAGTAGAAGTAAATGCAAGCGATGTAGAATAGTCAATGGGGGCATTCAGTAGAATTTATGTAGGGTGGAAGCAGGAGCATTTCCGTTTGAATGATAGGTATAGGAATAGTTGGGTCTTGAATGATTCTATGTTGGGTATATTCCTGAGAGAAGGGGGAAGAGAGTTCCATTTCTTACCTAGTGAGAAGGAGAGAAGTAGTTGGCCAGCAGGACATTTTGGTTTGTAGATGGAGACGAAGTTTTGGTGTTCGGATCTCAGAGATCTATTCGGGATGTATGGAGGAAGGACGTTTGTTATGGCTGGGCATTTTTCAGGGTAGAATATTAATTTGTGAGCTGTGGTTAGTTGGAGATAGTCTAGGTGGTTAGATAGTTCTAGCCAGTTTTGAGATTGTAGGGAAAGGCAGTGGTGAGTTGAGGTTTTGGAATTAGTGGCAAATTTAGAGACCTTATTATAGCAAGTTTCAAGTTTAGAGATGATAGAAGAAGACAGATTAGTTAAGAGAGGGGCACCGTAGAGTAGTGTAGGTAGAAGGTAGGTAGTTGCCCGGGTATGACTAGAGGAGTTGGTAAGAAAGCGGTTGTTCCAGTAGAGCATACCTAACTTTTGGTGGGTTTTCTTTATGTTTTGTTGTATATGGATGTCAAATATCAGGTTTTTGTCTATAGTAATGCCAAGAAGGGGACAACTTCAATAGCAGTGTTGGTTTGGCTTAGGACTATGAAAGCATTTTTGTCAAAGGAGAAAGCCCTAGTAGGAGGGAAGAGTAGTATTTTAGATTTGTTAGAGTTGAGGGAGAGATGGTTTTGTTGCATCCAGTTCTCTATAGTGGAAAATGTGGTTTGGGTTTTAGTTAGTAGTTCAGGTAAGTTAGAGGTGGCACAGACTAAGGTAGAGTCATCAGCATATTGGATGACTGTTGTATCGGGGATGGCAGTGTGGAGGTTATTAATAAAGATGTTGAAAAGTAAGGGTCCTAGGATGGATCCCTGGGGAACGCCGGTTGGTGTTGGCAAGAAGGAGGAGGTAGAGTTCTTCCATCTGACGGCTTGAGATCTGTCAGATAGGTAACTGGAGAACCAGGCTAGAGAAGTGGTGGAGAGATTGAGGTTGGCAAGATGAGAGAGAAGGTGTTTATGGGTGATGGTGTCGAAAGCTTTAGATAGATCTAGCAGTAGTGTGGATACTAGTAGTCCGGAATCTTGAGCTTGATTGATTGTTTCTAGGAAGGATATTAAGGCAGTTATAGTGCTGTGGCCAGGGCAAAAGCCATGTTGGGTGGGTGTTAGGAGGTGATTCTGGATTAGGAGAGGCATAAGTTGGTGGTGAACACATTTTTCCAATATTTTAGATATAGGGGATAGAAGGGCGATTGGACGGAAATTGGAAATGTTGGTGTTTTTGCTACCTTTGTGAAGAGGTAGGATGTAGGCTGAGCACCAGAGTTTGGGTACATAAGACTCTTTTAAGGATCTGTTAATGAGGATACTGATAGGGAGAGCTATGCCTTCTACAGCACATTTAAGGAAGGAGGAGGGTATATTGTCAGGGGCATTGGAGCAAGGCTTTAGTTTAGATAAGAGCCTTTTTATAAAAATTGTTGAAACTGGTTTGATCTGGAAGTTAAGAGGGCAGTTGTTAGTGTTGTTGGGTAAAGTGGAGGGAGAGTTGGGAGAATTGTTTTTAGGGAAAATTTTTGTGAGCTTAGCTATGGATTCAGTAAAGAAAGTGTTGAAGTGAGAGCTCAGCTCCAAGTCAGTTAAACTAGGGTCAGGGCAAGGGTTATTCATGGACCCTGGATACAGAAGGGAATTGACTGATTTCCAGAATTGCTTTGGGTTTTTCATATTGTTGGTTTGTAGTTTATTATAAAAGTTTTTTTTGTCTGAGGAGATTAATTTCTTTACTTGGTTGCGGAGTTGGGTATACTGAAGTAAGGTAGAAGACGTTTTATTTTTCTGGTAAAGCTTCCAAGATTTGTCCCTGAGGTGCATGCTTTGTTTTGTTTCATTGGACAGCCAAGGAGCAGGATTGGCTTCGACATGTTTGTTTCTTAGAGGGGGCAGGGAGTTGAGAGTATTTAGGAAGACAGAGTTAAAATGTTCAACAGCATTGTCAAGGGGGAGAGAGTTTAGAATTTGCCAGTTTATTTGTTTAAGAATATTTGAGAAGATTGTGGGGTTGAAGTTGCGAAGGTTACGTGTTTGAATGTAGTGGTGTTGATATTGAATGGAGTTGGCTGAGCAGTGAATAAAGGCAGGGAGATGGTCACTGAAGGAGTCAGGGACAGTGCCAGAAAGAGTTATTTTGTGTGGGTGAGAGACTAAGATCCAGTCAATGATGGAACCAGGGGGATGTTTTTTATTAGGATGAGTTGTTGAGTGGATTACTTGGGAGAAGTTGCAGAGGTTAATGGACAGGGAGGGAGAAGGTGTGTTACTTTTATTCCAATCTATGTTAACGTCACCAAGAATGTAGGTTTCATATCTTATTTCAGAAGAGGCCCAATGAAGGATGTTTTCGAGGGTAGAGATGTTGTCGCCTGGGGAGATATATAAGGAAATTATGCAGATGTTCTTATGTTTATTTAGTCGAATGAGGCTTGCTGTAATTTCAGTATTTTTAAAGTGTGGGGTTGGGATTTGAAGGGGGATTAAGGAGAGTAGGTTAGAGTAGATTACAGCAGAGCCTCCACCTTTTTTATTTAATCAGTCACTTCTAAGGATGTGGAAACCGGGAGGTAAGATTTCAGAGTCAGCAATATGAGGTTTTAGCCAAGTTTCAAAGATGGCTAAAATGTCGGTTTGGTTATGGTTAATCCAGGCTTGTAGTTGGTGAACTTTGTTGTTTAGGCTCTGGGCATTCATAGTGAAGAATTTGAGAGTGTTAGCAGAGAGAGCAGAAGGAATGGAAGGGGGGAAAGGATTATTTGTAGTAAGGGAAGTTGGGGGAAGGGGACTAGGGTTATTTGCTGTAGGAGAAGAAGGGGGGAAGGAGGAGGGTGTTATTGGGAAAGAGGCAGGGTCCGAGGTTGGGATGGATATCTCTGGATAAGGCTAAGACATTACAGGAGAGAACTTTTAGTCTTATAGGTTTGCATAGTAGGAAGTAGTTATGGAGTAGCAGTAGTTTATGGGAGAAGGTTTTAGATGCGAAGAAGAAAAGTTTGGTTTGGAATAGGTGGAGTAGGTTAGGTGGAATGAGAGAGGAGGATATGGAGTGGAAGTGAGTAGACAGAAGTGGGGGAAGGTGAGTGCAAGGGATTATTTGAGAAAGAAGTGTGAATGGGGGAGAATTGGAAGAGTAAGAAGTAGCGTGATACAGGGGAATAAGAAGTATGAGAAGGGAGAGAGGGACTCAGATAGTATAAAGGATGTTGGAGGACATTCTTAGGTTGGGGAGGGGGTAATGAAGAGAAACTGTAGATAAGTGGATAGGTTGGTAGATGAGGATTGGAAAAGAAGAAGAGGATGGAATTATTAACAGGAGGAGAGGTAGAGGTAGAGGAGGAGTGGGAAAGAAGATGAAGGGGATGAAACCCGAAGGATGTAGATGTCTAGTGTTGAGCATCATGACCCTCAGATTTCATATATGTAGAGCTTTTACGGTGGTAATTTCATTTGGAACACTGCCTAAAAAGGCACTATAGGGGTGGCAAGGCACTTATCCAATACCTGGAAATCCAGGGGTGACAGATGCAAGCCATCTCTGGCAAGCCATTGCAGTCTGTCAATCATGTCATCCCAAGCAGACAGATACTGGATCCCATGAGAGTGACACCAGATACTTAAAGGCAGTTGTTGAAGTCATACATTTGTTGTTTGTACTGTGGTATTATTCTGGGTGACAGTGGTATATTGTTCAGGGCTACTGTCATACCTGCCTGGCCCACATAATCCGAGAGCCCCACCATGTCTCTTTTCATGTAGTCCATGGAGGTGCGTCTCAGGTCATTCACACACACAAGGACGATGACAGAGTGACACATGTAGTTGTTGTAGAGTGACTTAACTGGGTGTGTTATGTTTTTGATTCTAGCACCTGATAGATAGCTAACTGTTACCTTCTCCATGTTCAACTTAGTGAGTGGGACATCTGTGTGCCTCACTATTGAGTCACCTATGATTACTGTATCAGGCAAGGTGGTTAGCCTTTGGGGTTAGATTGAGAGGCACACTGTGTAGGTGAGATATGTGGTTTGTGCTGTGTTGTGGTGGTCAAGTGGGTGTCTGTCTTGGTGGTCTTCACTGTTTGGGTAAATGTCTATTGACTGCTTCTGTGAAAGTTGCTGTGTGGTTATTGTTTGTATTACAGAACTGTGAGAGTGGGTGTTCTGGAGGGGTATGTGTTCCATGTGGTGTGTTGCAGGTGTTGATATTTCTCCTCTTGACCAGCTATACAGTCTTCGCTGGAGAGTGCATATCATCCAAATCAGTGATATAGGGGTATCTCTCACAGGTCTGAGTGTTGGGAGTTTAGAGGAGAGGGTTGTCTGTGTACATGAGGACATTGCTACAGTGCCTCAGAATGCCCAAGTGCACCAGGTTAATGGACAAAAGCACAGAGAACTGCACTTTAATCATGTCAGGAGGGGTGATCATAACTACTAAGTACTGAAGCTAATTCCCTGAGGAATGACTACTGCTGGTGGCTCTCAGGTGTGCTAGAATAATTGATAACAACCTGTTTAAGTGCAAAGCTTTTAGGTTATTTGAAGTACAGGAGAGAAAGAACTAGCAAGATCTAAGGGAAAAACTGAAGGCAGACTTTCTGGCACCTGTGACAGTTTACCTCAGCTGTACAGTTCTCAGCACCTTTGGCCATTTGTCAGTCCAGTAAGCTCTGTAGCGTGTGTGATAACTGCGTGACACTATAGTACAAATAACTAATCTCAATACTGGCAAGCACATGTGTGTGTGTGTGTGTGTGTGTGTGTGTGTGTGTGTGTGTGTGTGTGTGTGTGTGTGTGTGTGAGAGAGTGTGTGTGTGTGTGTGTGTGTGTGTGTGTGTGTGTGTGTGTGTGTGTGTGTGTGTGTGTGTGTGTGTGTGTGTGCATGTGTGTGCGTGTGTGCGTGTGTGTGTGTGTGTGTGTGTGTGTGTGTGTGTGTGTGTGTGTGTGTGTGTGTGTGTGTGTGTGTGTGTGTGTGTGTGTGTGTGTGTGTGTGTTATACCATTTTGAGTGTACCACCCTGTAAACTCCCCATCACCCTACTTTACTAGGCCTACTGATGTCAGTCACCTTATAAGTACCTTGGGACTAGGTTAACTCATGTAAGTTCCATGGTGCATCTAACACTATAGTAGTAATAACTGGATAGGTAGGGGTTCTAATCTCAATACTGGCAACTGTGTGTGTGTGAGAATGATATACTCTGTGGGTTATATCATTTTGAGTTGTGTACCACCCTGTAAACTTCCTATCACCCTACTTTACTAGGCCTGCTTATGTCATTCACCTTAGAAGTATGTTGAGATGAGGTGAAATCATATAAGATTTGTGGCATGTCTGATAACTGTGACACACTATAATAGAAATAATTAGATAGGTAGGTGTTCTAATCTCAATACTGGTAAATGTGTGTGTGTCTTTGGGTGAAGATCATATCCTGTTTGGCTGATACCATTTTGATTTGTGTAGCATCCACACCTGTTTACCATCTCCCGATGGCATTACTTTATATAGCGTGGTAATGGCATCTGCTTCACATGCAGCATGTTAAACCATTTTGCAGGCCATACCAGTCCTCTATACATATGTCTATAGAATATCCAGATGTTTGCACCCTTTATGTGGTCTGTGTCCCTTAACAATGCCCATGCATGTGATATTGTTGCCAAATTGGCCACAGTAACTGTAGTGAGACATGTCAGAATCATGCATCATACCTGACTGAAACATAATGCTGATACAAAGTCTGCTACACTATCACTTGTCAAAGCTTGTAGGAGCAATACGTGACTTCACATCCTATTTCTGGTGGGTTATCTCACCATCCATGAATGCATTCCGAACATTACATGTTGTAAGAGGTAGTGTGTTATGTCCCATACATATAATCTATGTGGGGCATGTCATGTGTATGTAGTAGTACAGTGCATCAAGGTGTACATGTAGGTTTACTAATCTGTCTATTGCTAACTGTGTTAATGTTACTATGTGCACATCCCCTGTGTCAGTCCTTCCTGTGTGTATGCAAAGGAGATACCATTTTGTCTCCCTGTTCTACCCGGTGAACTCAGGAATACATACTACAGACCTGTCATACACAGTATCATGCATGCCCTCATCAACTCTATCAGGGTTGAGTGTATGAGAAAGAAATGGCAGGACCAATAGGTGTTGACAGGTGAATCTGTTGCAGTTAATGTAGTGGCTACACTTGTGAGGGATCTGCTGACAGTACTGCAGTAACCTGTCCTGTATGTATGAGCCAGTGGCACTACACAACACTGAGCTGACATGTCTGAAGGCTACCTGTCCGTGACAAGGGGTATGTATGCAAGACCACACTGTCTGACAACAGTGTCCCTCACACACTGTTGCATGGATACACATCTGGTACATGTACATATAAAGCTATACCTTGCCTATGACACGGTCAGTGTATTCCCACTCTGCCATACTCCCTCTTGGGAATGTCTACAGGGCCACAGCCTGCAGGCACACAGACACCTGGAACACAAAGCGAATACAGCATATCAAACTACATTCAGTCAGTGGTACTAACAGCAATAATGCATCCTGGATAATAAAGTACATACACCTGTATGTGTACTAATAACAAATGCAAGCAGACAACACCTTACATAGTATTACATAGCTACACTGTACTATATTCACCCTGTGCATCAGATCCATATTAGCATGTTCCTGCATCAATGGTATGGATTACAGAGATGTGGCACAGGTATCGTCAAATGCACAGGGTGTGGTATGGATTTGCCAGAGGCCTAGGCTGGGCCATACGGTTGACATCATGTGTGTGTGTTTGGAGGGGTATCCAATAGATGGGCTGTGCAGAGGTGTTGTGTGTGTCTGGAGGTGACCTGCCTGTGATACAGACGTGTGTGTGCATGTATGCACACGGTCATGCCATGTGGCTACCCTACACAGGGGTACATTGGACAGCTCTGGACTGTACATGGCAGGTTGTCTAATTCTCCGTCTCTGGCCACAACACAGGAACTGGTCCTGCCAGAGGTATCATTGGCACCACCAGGCCCAAGGCCAGATGCAGTACTGCTTCCTGATGGTGACTGCTGTGACTGCTGACCTCTGGATCTGTACCCATGATGGGATCAGACAGGGCCACATGCCAATGGCCTGTTCCGGTGTGATGTGGACAGCAACCCCACTTCGGTAGTGCTGGTGTCACTGCCACTATGGGAGTGTGAAGGTGCACACCCCCGTAGACTCTCAGGTGTTGGTGCTGAACTATGTCCACATGGCCAATGCCCATCTCCCACCACACGCTCAAGCACAGGCATGCCATGGTTGTGGATTGCCAAGGTCTCACCACACCATCTATTCATGACCTCAGTATTTTGACCTGTGGCCTCAACAAGGTCATGTATGTCGCCACATAAATCAGGAAAAGTTGCATAGTTGCATCCACCACCCTAAATATTTGTCTGGTGTGGCATTCACTATATGCATGTGCATCCATGACAGCCTAAAAATGCATCTGGTGATTCCTGCTGTGGTACTTGCAACAGTGGCTTGACAAGCAGCAGTCCTCCTGCAAGCACCCCTGTCCATCCGCCTGTGTGAGACCTCACTTCCACTCTGGCTATGACCAGTGTCTACACTCACACCTGCCATAGCCGCTAGACTAGCTTGCTCAATAGCACCACCTGCCATCTGTCTATAATCTGTGGCCACTAGTGATGGGATATGTGTGGGCATTGTCACTGTGTGGGAGGATAGTGTGGACAAGATTGGGTTGCAAACCAATGACACAGATTCTGCCCCTGACAACCCCACCTGTACCTCACTATTCCTATCATCATTATCAGAGTCTGCAGATGTAATGACATCAGTTTCCAGGTGGGAGGAACCCCGAACCCCATCGCCACCTGTGACAGGAAGACAACATATGTACATTAATACCTTCACACACACACAACATATACACACACACACACACACACACACACACACACACACACACACACACACACACACACACATGAGGTGGCCAAGATCTGTTACACAGATCACCCATTACCAAAATGGTGACATGCATGACACACGGCCATCAACATCATACATTGCAAGCAGTTTTATTACATATAACTAACAATATAGAGCTCTGGGATATGTGATTAGTGCTAGTAGGTGACAGGCCTTTCCCAGCACAGACTGCACCCATGTACACATCATTGCTGTTCACCTGTATAGCACGGTGGCAAGTACTATAGAACATACCTCACAACTGTACAGATCCTTGCAGGATGTGTAGATGTCTGGCTGATATGTTTGCTCTGTTTCTCATAACCCCTGTGTTTCTATGATACATAATTGGGATGATCCGAGGAGTGACCCCACTGATTAATGACATAAATTTGAGTGTTAGACCTCTAAACCAGCAGTAAATTTATGGTCACACAATTCCTGTTACACCACCAACCTTCTAAGATGACAGTGGATATGAAGTGTACACAACCATGTTAACATTCCATGTTCTTGCAATATATAAGATGAGACTGCAATAATGCATTCAGATATGTTACCCTCCTTTCATATGACATATGACCTGTGCAGTCCAATCGATAAACAAACAAATGTAAAACTCAGAAAACGTGAAACCAGAGCCAAACTCACACCAAAAAAAACAAACAGCAAAGGCTTCCAATAGTCAATAAAGACTGGAAAGTGAAAAACCTTAGCGTATAAAAAGCTTTATTCAACACTTTCATCTAAACAAGACTTCCTCAGGAAAAACAAGTGAACCACTAAATGTTGTGGTTTTTCTTTCAGCTTTTCCCGGTTAGGGGTTGCCACAGTGGAACTCCGGTCCGCTAATTATTGGCAGTAGATTTTTATGGTGCCAAAGTGCCAGCTCAATGCTCAACCTTCAAAGAAGGCATGCCCATTCACGCATGTCTTTCAAATGCTACTCGACCGCAGGGGAGGACATGCAGACTCCACACAGAAGGAGCTCCAGCCGAGAATCGAGCGGGAGCACCTCTTGCTGTGAGACGACAATGCTACCACTGCACCACCATGGCTTAATGCTGCTTAAATATGTTACAAAAGCCCATTAAAACTGGAACAGAATTTTTTTACATTCAATGAACAATTTTATAGACAATGTAAGGGGATAGCGACGGGCTCCTCTGCTGCACCAGCATATGCAAACACTGTTATGCCTTTTTGGGTGTCCACAACACTTTCAGAAATGAAACAAACGTATAACATATTTTTTTATGTCAGATTTGTGGATGATTTGATTTTTATTGTAGAAGAGGACCAAAGTATAGGTGAACAATTTTTGAGGGACTTAAATAACAAGTCAGGTTTTCTGCAATTTATTAAGAGCAGCAGTGGAAATAAAGTTAATTTTTTGGATGTGTGTTTGGAGTTGAATAAAACCACTAAGCTATTTGACAGTAAACTTTACAGAAGGGAAACATTTACTAATAGATACTTACATTACAAGAGTAATAATTTTTCTTTTATTAAGAACATTCCAAAAGGACAATCTATATGAGACTGTCATATGACAACTTCTTTATTAGAATTACAAAGAGAATTTGATAAGATAACCTCTATGTTTTTGGATAGGGGTTATGATAAAGGGTACTTTGAAGTTCTTCAACAGGACATCTGGGAAAATAGAGAGATTCTATATCCTCCAATATTAAAAGTCCCCTTCATTAGTAATAAAATAAGAGTGGCAAATAAACAGGCAGTTGGTATCATTTGTAATTTAGACATGACTGTGTGTAGTGTTGGTATAAGGGAGATTATCCAAAAAAACTGGAAAATTCTGGAAGTAAATACAGATTTAATTAATGTGTTGGGGTGTAAACCTAGTTTTGTTTATAGAAACAATAACAGTCTTAAAAAAATGCTTGAAAAGAGTTCCAATGGTACAAGTAAATTAAAGCTTAGTCAGAAAGTAGGGCTGTTCAAATGTGGACAATGTAGTTTCTGTAGATACATATCAGAGGGACCATATGTAATGTTACCCCACATTAAATGTACCTTTAAGATGCCGGATCACTTAACATGTAAAACTAAGGGAGTAGTGTATATTAGGTTATGTAGTGGATGTGAAGCATTTTATGTAGGGATGACTACATGCACCTTGATGGAATGTATGAGAGAACATAACTATAGCATTAAGAAAAAAGGTTATTCCTACTTGGTTTTATTCAGTCTGAGGAAATTGTGATGACGAAAGCGCTTACTGAATAAGCTGCTGCTGTGAATCTGGAATTAAAGCTGTTCGTATTTTATCTTTTTTGTAGAATTCATTGTGTGTTGGTTTCTCCTTTTTGCTGATTAAGAAAAAAGATGTTAATAATGCCCTATACAAACATTCTGAGGAGTGCAACAAATACAAAATTTTCTTATTTTCAATATTAGAAGTGGTTAATTCTGACCCTACATGGGGGGATTTCAAAATTATTTGGAGCAGAGAGAAACATTATGGCAGGTTAAGCTAGATGCAGATAAAAAACCTGGCTTAAACGAGGCTATTAACATTAAATGTTTTTTGAAATATAGAAAATTAATAGTTAAAAAGTTTGAATCAACTGGTTTATTAATATATGTTGTTTTAACAATTTTATTCAGTGATTGATATGTATTTGTAATGCTTGGTTTTTCATGAAATACAGAATGTGTCTTTAACTTGTTGATATTTTAATTGATACCAAGTTTGCATTTGTTAATTGGTTTTAATGGGCTTTTGTAACATATTTAAGCAGCATATTTAGTGGTTCACTTGTTTTTCTGAGGAAGTCTTGTTTAGACAAAAGTGTTGAATAAAGCTTTTTATACATTAAAGTTTTTCACTTTCCAGTCTTTATTGACCATTGGAAGCCTTTGCTGTTTGCTTTTTAAACAAGCAAATGTGTTACATGTAAAATATAATGATTGCAATATGTACAATATGGTGGTTGCATAAGTGTGCACACCCTTAAAACGATACTTTGTTGAAGCACCTTGTAAGTGACTTACAGCATTCACTCTACTTGTGAAGGTGTCTATCAGCATGGCACATCTTGACTTGGCATTATTTGGCCACTTTTCCATGTAAAGGTCACCCAACTCTGTCTGATTGAAAAGGCAGTTCACATGCACAGCTGTCATCAGTTCACACTGGGGTTTTTCTATTTGGTGTAAGTCTAGGCTCTGGCTGGGCCAATCCATAACCATGAGTGTGTTCAGGTGGAGCCATTCTTAGGTAGCTTTGGATGTATGTTTCGGGTCTTTGTCATGTTGAAGGCTGACTCACCTCCCCATCCTCACCTCAGTGTTCATGCAGATGCCTGATGGATTTCGGCCAGACGTGGGTATTATTTGGAACTGTTCAGAAATCCCACCACCATGACTACAAGGCCAGTTCTGGCTTTGGAACAGCATCCCCACAGCAGGCCACAGCCACCAGCGTGGTTCACCATGAGGATGTTGGTCTTCAGGTTAAGAGAGATGTTGCTTGTGCACCACACATACCTTTTGGTATTGTGGCTGTGAGGTCGATCCATAGTCTCATTACACCATAACACATTTTCAAACATGCCTTTGGGAAACTTGATGTCCTGTATTGCAAATTGTTTCCACCCCTGGATGTTTTTTGGTGTGGGGAAATGCTTCCATCTTCTGACCCTACCCCATAGGCCAGACGTATGCAGAATACAGGAGAGTGTTCTCACATGTAGTACACAACACCAGTACTTGGAAGAGATTTCTGCAACTCCCTCAGTGTTGCAGTATGTCTCCTGGCAGTTTCCGTGACCAGGTTTTGACATGTCTTGTCATCATTTTTGGAAGTATGTCAGGTTCTTTTCCACAGCACTGTTGTCCTATATTCAGTCCACCTTTTGACAACTGTCTCCACTGTATTCCATGCTGTACGCAGTGCTGTGGTAACATTGTAGTACACTACTCTTGACTGATACATTTCAAATATGTGATCTCTTTGCTGCTTTGTAAGCTGTCTGCAAGCCATAGCTGTTGCTGTTGCAGGCAACTGAGCAAATGTCATCAATATCTTTGTTGGACAGCAGACTGTTATTTGTTGTTACTCAGAGTGCCTTTACTATATGGCAGGTGTGCACCCAAGCAGACTGAAAGCTGTCAGTAAATCACAAGCTGCTGAAATAAACTATTATTGGAAGGGTGTGCACACATATGCATCCAACTTATTGTAAGGTTTGTATACTCCATATTTGGTGCCCAACAGATTGATTCATTTTACAAGTGAATCGTTCATGTCATAGGTCACATTACAGGTTGGAAAAGGTGTGGACTGACATACTGTGGTCTCAATTTGTATATATATCACAAACACCTGGCATCTTAACAGGGGTGTGTACACTGTTTATATCCATTGTATGAGAGTAATTTTTCACAGATGTCCCTACCTTAGGCCATTTGTCCCCTCATTTTGTTGGTCTCTGTCCAGAAGTCTTGCACTGTCAGGTTGTGAAGTTTGCTACAGGGATGTTCCATTCTCTTCTGATATGCCCCTGTGGTGACCACTGTGATGCAATGCAGTCAACCCCTCCACAAATGAACATGAACATAAAGCACTATGGCTATGAATGACAGTTGTGTTCATGGTACATTGCATGGCCTTCACATGCCAGGGGTATTGGCAAACCACAACAGAACAATTCCATTCTAACCAGCTTTAGGCTGCCATCCCACATGAAGACCGGAGGGACCTAGGTAGTTGTGGGAGAGAAGTATTGTCAGCAGACTCACGTGTAGCATTTTTACAGGATGGATGCAGCATGTCTGCACATTTACAGTACACTGTTGGAAACTTCTGGTGTTCTGGCTGGTGTGTGATTCTCAAACAATCTGGAAATATATTGCTGATTGATAAGTATATTTCTTGGCTTTTTAACCTTTCAGAGTTCTGCATTGTCTTAATTTTGTCTGACTGAATTTTTTATATATTTTCTGGCATTGTTTTCTGTTTCTCATCTGTCCTGAAACTGCTTCCCCCCTATTCCTGTGGTGAAGTTTATAAAACAGGTCTAACAGCTTTTGTGTTATCTGATTGCTTCAAGGCTTGCTGATTTAAAAATAGTTTCTGTTTATAAATTCCTGCATACACTGTTGGAAACTCCTGGTGTTCTGGCTGGTGTGTGATTCTCAAACAATCTGGAAATATATCGCTGATTGATAAGTATATTTCTTGGCAGTTTAACCTTTCAGAGTTCTGCATTGTCTTAATTTTGCCTGGCTGAATTATTTTATATCATTTCTGGAATTGTTTTCTGTTTCTCATCTGTCCTGAAACTGTTTTCCCCTCCCCCCACTCTATTCTTGTGGTGTTGTTATAGTTGGTGGCTTTGCAGTTGCCCGCCCCTACTGTAAATTTGATCTGGGACACACCTCCCAGTCTGGTGTCCACTCTACTTAATACAGAGAGAACGTTTGAGAAGGCCAACCCACTTGGTGCTTAACCTTGAATTTTTCTTCTGCTCCTTCTTCCTCTCTCCTTGCATTTTACTTTAAAAAAAATTGCACTTTATTTTGCTTTTGCATCTTCTTAAACTAACGCAATTGTATTTATTCTGCTCCATTTATTACTGATTGGTGGCAGCCTGATTAAATTGTAACTGTTATTCTAAGCCTTTTGGTTTAAGCACTTGGGCTCCAGACCAGATGTTTTACATTAAGAACATTTGTGGTCTGCACTGTTGTGGCAGGACAGGTAGCTTAGATCCTTCTATGTTGGGAATTGCTGATTGAAGGCTCAGTGTCTGTTATTCTAAAAGTGTATTAGTTCTAGTTAAAGCACTTGGACTTCAGGCCAGTTATTTTTCATAAAGAAGGTTTGTGTTCTGCACTCTTGTGGGGGGAGTAGCTAGATTCTGCCCTTTTGAGCTGGGAATTTCTAGTTAAAGGCGTATTGTGCCTGCTTATTTGAACTGTTTATTTCTGAAATTGGTGCACCTTGTTTGCAGTAGCATAGACTAGATTCATACATCCTGAATCTAGCTTTGTTTGTATAACTTGAGCACTAATCCAGGCCATCATTTTTGAAGAAGGTTCCCGTGCACTCTAGTGGCAGGAATGTGCAGTTAGAACTTGCCTGATTGAAGATTGCTGGAAGAGGGCTCAGTGTTGTGCTTTTTTACTAGTTAATTGGGTAATTTGTTTAAATCAGTTTGCTTGTTTTCTATTGTTATATAAAAATTGCACTTTATTCATCTGCTTTTACTGTATTTGTGTTTCTTCCTACTTTATTGCTTTATTTTGCTTTTGCTGCTTGTTCTTAAAAATACTTAATTGCATTTATTCTGCTGCATTTATTACTGCTTGTTAGTAACCTGATTAAATTGTAACTGTTATTCTAAGCCTTTGGGTGAAGCACTTGGGCTTCAGAACAGTTGTTTTACATTAAGAAGGGTTGTGGTCTGCACTCTTGTGGGAGGAGAGGGTAGATTCTGCCCTTCTGAGCTGGGAGTTTCTGGTTAAAGGCTTATAGTGCCTGCTTATTTGAACTGTTTCTTTCTGAAATTGGTACGCCTTGTTTGCTGTAGCATAGACTAAATTCAGACCTGCTGAATCTAGCTTTGGCTGTATAACTTGAGCACTAATCCAGACCATCTTTTTTTGGAGAAGGTTCCCCTGCACCCTAGTGGCAGGAGTGTGCAGTTAGAACTTGTCTGATCGAAGACTGCTGGAACAGGGCTCAATTTTTAGCTTTTTATTGGTTAATTTGTTTAAATCAGTTGGCTCATTTGCTACTGTTATATTAAAAAAAATACACTTTATGCATCATCGCTTAGCTAGGGTTAAACTATTCCCGGCACCATAAAGTCTGCTCTTCACATTTTCCCTTAGAACTAGCCAGTTTTTTTAGTTTTAGCACTCAAATCTGTTTCTTTGTGCTCAGCACTTGTTCAGAACTTGTTGTAAGCACTAAATAATCTATAGATTACTACAGCACTCAACTTTCCTCATTTGTCTATATGAAAACAGTTTTTACTACTTAATAAATAAGCACCTATCCAGGCATGTCTAAGGGTCAGCTCCCAGTGCTTTCTCCTGTCTGCCTGATGAATCTGGGCATCTTAGGGCAATGCAGCAATTGCATCATGTACACAGACACCCTCTCCTCCTACCACCCAACACTACAACCTGTGAGAGATGCACTTATATAGCCAAACTGGAAGCAAAGCTCTTTTCACCCAAGACTGGACTAGACAGTCAAGAGGAGAAGGTAAACACTTGCACCACACCACACTCATCACATACTCCCTCATAGCCTACACCACCAAAACAGACACATAGAAACACAAAACACACACCTACATTCACTGGGGCTCTCAATAAAAATCTGCTCAAGCAACAGAGACCTCCAAAGCAGAAATGCAAGCAACCTCCACCCGCCAACACAACCCAAATGACACGTAGCCTACAAACTCAGTGTGCCACTCAACCACAGCCCATAAGGCATAACAACGTACCCAACACTCTAATCATAGGTGACTCTATAGTCAGGCACACTGATGTTCCACTCACCAGGATAAACAAGGAGAAAGTTACTGTCAGCTGCCTGTTGGGTGCCAGGATCCACCACATAATGCAGACACTCAGGTCACTCCACAAGAAGTAGAAATATGACTCTGTCATTGTCCATGTTGGTGTGAATGACCAGAGACATACTTCCCTGGACTACATGAAAAGAGACATGGAGGAGCTCTCCAATCTTGTAGCCCAGGCAGGTATGACCCTAGCCCTGAGTAGCATCTTGCCATCACCCAGAATGATACCACAGTACAAGGACAAAATGATTGACTTCAACAATTGGCTAAGCTTCTGGTGTCATTCTAAGGGGATCCAGTATCTGTCTGCCTGGGATGACATGATCGACAGACCACAATGCTTTGCCAGGGATGGCCTACACCTGTCACCCTTGGGATTCTGGATACTGGCTGAGGCTCTTGCCACCCATATAGTGCCTTTTTTAGGCAAGGTTCAATTGACAAATTCACCATCGTAACAGGTACAAGCAAGCAAAATCTGAGGGTAATGCTTCTCAATACTAGAAGTCTAAACCTCAAAATGCATTCACTCGCGGCACTCCTTAAAATAGAGAACATCGACCTCTGTGCAGTGACAGAGACCTGGTTCAAGGCTCCAGAGAGCACCCCTGCATTACCAGGCTATAATTCATACCACACCTTTTGGCCACCTAATCTGGACCGAAACACTAAAGGCGGAGGCGTGTCCATATTCATTAGGGATATCAACACCTCTAAGCTAGTTCCTCAGCATAATGCATCCAAGAATATCCAAGTGCAACTAACTCTGGGCAAGACCACAATCCAAATTGCAACTTGCTACAGATCCCCCACCATGCCCCAGGATTCCCACTCCTCATTTCTTGATACACTGCAAAATATTAGTGTCAACCCAACGCCCTCATAATGGGCGATTTCAACTACCCCACCATTAACTGGGAAAACTACCCATGTACCAACTCTTTTCCTCAATGTTTTCTGGAATTCATAGATTCCAACACCTTGGATTAACTTATCCACACCCCGGCCAGGGGCAGCAATATCCTAGACCTGGTCATTACCAACATGGGCGACTGGTGTTTGACACCAGAGGTCAATTCCTCATTGGTCAGATTCGACCACAAGCTAATCACCCTAGACATCCACATCCCACACCCACCCCCCATTAGGGAAACCACCGTACAAAAGTTCTCCAAAGCCAACTTCAGGCTTCTTAACTCATTCCCTCAAGTACAAGGCTTTTGAGTGTGTACCTTTAACTCCTAGTGGGTGCGGCCTGAGCCTTTAAAAGTGAAGTTATCACCTTACAATTCCAATAAATACTCATTGACAGAGGTCAAATATCAGTACAATTGTGTTTGCCATCATGCATGCTTCACAATAAAATATTCCGATACCTTGCATGTAGCATGTTTTTGGAATTATTAACGCAAGTATGAACAATTAATATTTGACACCTAGTGGAGCAGTAGGAGGTAACTGCAGAAACAACTGGAGATGTCACTCGGATGTAATGAGTTAAGACAGAAATGGCAAACTTCACGACACCCATGCAGAAGAACAATAGATGTACGACTGCTGAATCCCACACAAATGCACTTTATAAGCACTTACACAAGTGCATGGCTTGTGCTATCCCAAACTGAACCAAGTTGCTATCCTCCAAAAAAAGGAAGCCAATCTGGTGGTCACCTGCCATAAACAAACTCTACAATAGAAGAAAGAAACTGTTGCAAAAAAAAGAGTAAAATCACATGATTGGAGGAACTCCCTGGTCAGCCTCAGTAAGAAGCTGAGATCCCTCATAAAATCCTCCAAAGCTAGTTACGTAAACAAAATCGCCACTGATTCTAAAGACAACCACAAAGCATTCTATAGCTATGTCAAGAATCTCAAAGGCAAAACTCAGATCTGCTCTGAGTTACAGCACAATGGCACTAAATATACAGAACCAACTGATATTGCCAACATCCTGGCAGATAGGTTCAGTGTTAACTTTACCCCCCTCTCACCCCCTGAAGGGCCCATCTCTATAGTGGAAGAATGCAAAGACCCTGTAATCATGGCTGCACAGGTAAAAAACACACTCTCCAAAGCCAAGACCACAGCATCCATGGGACCTGACAACATCCCAGGCTGCATTCTGCATGAACTACAGAATGAAATGGCACCCCACCTAAGCACCATGTTCAGTCATAGCCTTACCTCAGGCTTTATGCCCACTGAATGGTGCACAGTGATGGTTATCCCGCTCTACAAAGGGGGAGCCACCATGGACCCCGGGAACTACCGCCCCATTAGCCTAGTGAGCCCGGTCTGCAAGGCCATGGAACATATCATCATGGAACTTATAAACAAAGACATTGGTAATCTCCAAACTCTGTACCCCACCCAGTTTGGGTTTGTAAAAGCCAGATCATGTCTCCTAAATCTGATAGACTTCTTTGAAGCAGTCACCAAAGCCATAGACGAGGGTAAGGTGGCTCAAACAGCCTATCTCAATCTTGCCAAGGTTTTTGATACCATCCCTCACTCTGGAATTATAGATAAACTCACTAAACTAGGTATAAATCCCTATGTCACAAGATGGGTTGCCAACTGGCTCACTGGCAGAACCCACACTGTGGAAGCATCAAACTCCAAATCTGACTTCAGACTAATGACAAGTGGAGTACCTTAGGGTTCAGTTCCGGGTCCTCTCCTGTTTGGTATCTACCTTTCTGAAGTACAGGCTAACATAGAAGGTCTTTGGCTGATGAAGTTTGCAGATGATTGCAAACTAGGAGCCATAATCGAAACTCCTAATGATGTGGACATCCAACAAAAGGACCTCACTGAGACAGATGCCTGGTGTCAAAGCCATGGCCTCAGGCTCAATGCCAAAAAGTGCATTGTCATCCCCTTTGGTAAAAACTCTGTACCCATGAGCTACCACATAGGTGGTAGTCTACTTAACACTGAAAGTGTGATTAGAAACCTTGGGACACAGGTGGACAGTAGTCTCTTCTTTGATAATCACATTGCCACAGTAGTCAAGAAATCCTTCTATGTGGCACACGTCATCACAAAAGGTTTCCAGGAAAAAAGAGGCCATTGTTCCCCTCTACTCGTCACTCATTAGACCCATTATAGAGTACAGTGCCCCTTTTGGGATGTACCTCACAAGGCATCTACAACAACTGGAAAGGCTGCAGAAATACTTCACAAAGAAGACTACAAGCCTCAAACAGATGCCCTATGCAGACCATCTCAAAAAACTCCAGCTTTACTCTGTTGCATATTGCCTACTTATAGGTGATCTCTGCCTAACATACAAAGCTATGTCAAACCCAGAGCTGTTGGACATGCTCCCCTTAAAGAAATCCCAATCCCTCCAAGCTACATGCTCTAGGGACCTAAACCTTGTCACCACAATAAACAGAACATGCTGGAGGGATAGATTCCTGTCCCAGAGACTTCCCATACTCTGGAACAAACTACCTATCTATATCAAACAAAGTTCCTCATTAGTACTCTTCATGAAAAATCTTGATGATTGGATGGGAAATAGGAAATTCACCCTGGGACTCCCCTTTGTGGCTCTGCTTGACAGGGGCACAGGAAAATAAATTTCTTGGGTGGCGAAAGCCAGGGTACCTTTTTGTCTAGGCTTATGTAGGCCCTAGGGCCAGTAGCCTAGTACCTACCTATGAACCTATGAATCCATGAACCCCCAATACTACACAATTTGCTGTCTTTCACCATAGATGTGCACTTCTGTGCATTAAAAAATCCCACCCACAACTGCAATCTGAGCTGACACATGCATGTAGATACTCTAAAAATACAAGTATGTCTGCTACACTAGTCTAGTAATCTTTACTGGGGCTTTACCTGCACACTCCTTGTCAGTTGTCTGGGTGTCAGCCACCTCCAGCATGTGGGGGGGGTCTGTACCCTGATGTACTGGAATGGGTGCCCAAAAGTTGCCGAAGAGCTCCTCAGTGGATGTCAGTGGGGGCTGCATGGCTGGGCCCCGAACTGTGGCTGTGTGGTCCCTGGCTACTGCAGCAGTGCTTAGCCGGGCATGGCATATGAGGTCATTTGCATGATGCTGGACCTGCTCGTATGTACATGCATGCAGACCAACATCATTTACCCTGTGGACAAGGTCGTCCCACAGGCTGGTTCTCTCCTGCAGATCTTGCTGGCTCCAGCCAAACATTATGGCAAGGTTCTGTAGTATGGCTTCTATGATTATGTTTATCTCAGCCTCTGAGAAAGTTGACTTTTGCTGATGCGACATTGTACCTGGAAGACATAAAGAAGGAAACACATCACAAGACCTCATACATTTGGCAACAGTATGTACAGAACCTGCACAGCTACATTGAATACCAGTAGCCACCACTCACAACCACACCGTACCCCTGTAATCTATCAGCACTGTATCTGCTTGCATTGCACTGCTGGTCCTGGTATGTCATATTCCCCCCAGTGAGGCCTAGCTGATTTCATAATCCTCTAATCCTCATTCATGTCTGTGTAGAGGGATGACATTGGCCATCTTTCATGCAGATATGGCTTGGATGGTGCCAAGGCTTGATGTGACTACAGTGGGTAATGGAGCTGGGAGCACATGTCTGAGTTCATGTAGGATGCAGACAGGATGTTATCAGGTTTCATGGACTGTTATGTTTTTTGCCTTTCTGTAAGCAATATGTACATGCTCACTGGTGATGAGGGGAGGAGTGTGGGTGCTGTGCATATCCACCTATAGTGATGCAGAGCCAGCAGGTGATGTTTGCCCTAAACCTATCTGCAGCAAGTTGGTTATAGCTATGTTGTATGTGTATGTGGTCTGATTGACCACCATTACAGGGCGGGTTGGTTTGTTGCCTCTGACATTGCATATATATGTAAAGATGGCCTTGTGATTGGCCTTGGTGGATGTGCCCAATATGTAGTCATAGTTATCCTTACACTACTCCACCTGTGACCTTATATGCTTGTTCCAACACAGGCTGACTTGATGCCAAGTTGATGCATGCTCCTAATTTGCCCTGTACAGCCAATATAGGCACCAAGTATGTGGTTTGTGTATTGCTGTCCAGTAAAGGGGATTACTCTACTTTGGTGGATGCAGGTTTTACAAGTAAGGTATTGCTGAGTCCATACAGCTATGTTGGTGTTCATATAGCTGTTTGTAGTAGGCATGGAAACACAGTCATAACACAGTTGGATACCTTTCCAGTTTCAAAGATAATCATGCTTATTGTAGTACCCATGGCTGTGTCAGGGCAATGCAACAACCAGTAGCTGTAGAAATGCCACTCTGTTGGGTGCAAAGTAACTAAGATTACACACATGTACAACATGTACAGCTTATTTAACTGACATTTTGCATCCCATCTCTGTTGTTATGAGGTGGCCAAATACACTTACTCATACATAGATGTGCACAGGTAATACCTGATTTGCATTTCTGTTCTATATCAGTATGGCACACTGTATTCACACTCTTGCTGTCCAGTCAACCCTCTCAACCCGTTACAGCAGGACGTCTGTAGGATGCCACACATACATGGGAGTAATGGGACAAAATTTATGACACTGTGTTAATATTGCTGTAACACAACTGAGTCATTCAATAGCCCAGTAGCCTTTGCATTGACAGACATACCCTGGAGGATGTCCAACACTCATATAGCAGTAAAAGAGGACAAAGGCTAGGAGTGTGGTAGTGAGGGTAAGAACTTTTAATGTTAGCAGTATGCCTGGTATAGGGACAGAGTTAGCTGATATGATGACCAGAGGAAGGTGGATATATTGTGTGTGCAAGATACCAGATGGAAGGGGAATACAGCTAAGTGTATCAAAGGCAGGTCACAATTGTGCTATCAGGGTCTGGATGGGAGGGGAAAGGGGATAGGTTATCCTGAAGGAACAGTATGCCAAGGGTATTTTTGGAGGATGACATGAGTGTCTGATAGAGTGCTGTTTTTGAATCTGGAAACTGATGGTGTGATGATGAATGTTGTTAGTGCATATGCTACGAAAGTTGCTTGTGTGATGGATGAGAAAGAGAAATGTGAAGTCAGTTGGATGACATGGTTATAACTGTACCCAAGGGTGAGAGAGTGGTGATTGCAGCAGATTTCAATGGCCATGTTGGTGAAGGGAACAGAGAGTATGAGGAAGGGATGGCTATGTATGGTGTTAAGCAAAGGAATGGTGGACTGAGGAAGTACAGGAAAATATACAGAGAAAGCGATCGGGGATGAAGGAGTGGGATTGTCAGAGAGATGAGGAAAGTAGACAGGAGTATAAGGAGATGAGGTGCATGACAAAGAGAGAGGTGGCAAAAGGTAAGGATGAGTCATATGAAGACTTGTATGGCAGGTTGGACACTAAGGAGGGATGACAGGACTTGTACCGGTTGGCTAGACAGAGGGACTGAACTTGGAAAAATGTGCAGCAGATAAGGGTGATAAAGGATAATGAGGGAAATGTACTCACAAGTGAGGAGAGTGTGTTGAGCAGATGGACAGAGTACTTTGAGAGGCTGATGAATGAAGAGAATAAGAGAGAGAGAGGGTTGGATGATGTGGGTATGGTGAATTAGGAAGTGCAATGGCTTCCCAAAGAAGAAATAAGGATAGCTATGAAGAGGATGAATATTGGAAAGCCTGTTGGCCCACATAACATACCTTTGGTAGCATGGAGGATTTTAGGGGGAAATGGCATTGGTGTTTTTCACCAGATTGTTTAATGATATCTTGGAAAGTGAAAGGTTGCATGTAGATTGGAGAGAAAGTGTTTGTGTACCATTTTAAGAATAAAGTTGATGTGCAGAGTTGTAGTAACTACAGAGAGATAACATTAATCAGTCACAGCATGAAGTCATGGGAAAGAGTAGTGGAAGCTAGGTTAAGCCGAGCGGTGATCAGTAGTGGTCAGCAGTATGTTTTCATGCCAGGTGAGAGCACTACAGATGCGATGCTCGCTCTGAGAATGTTGATGGAGTAGTACAAAGAAGGTCAGGGGTTGATTTGTGTCTTTCTGGGCATAAAGAAAGCATATGACAGGGTGCCTAGAGGGGAGTTGTGGTATTGTATGAGGAAATCATGACTGGCAGAGTTATATGTAAGACTGGTATGGGATATGTATAAGGGTGGTGTGACAGTGGTGAGGTCTGCAGCAGGAGAGACAGAAGCATTTAAGGTGGAGGTGGGATGACATCAGGGATCAGCTGTGCTCCTTTCTTATTTGCAATGGTGATGGGCAGGTTGACAGAGAAGATTATACAGGAGTCCCCGTTGACTATGATGGTTGCAGATGACCTTATGATTTGTACTGAGAGTATTGTATAGATTTAGGA
>NC_056735.1:1072274957-1072537457 GCF_019279795.1 Protopterus annectens | reverse complement strand
TTGTTTCCTGATCATGAAGGGAGGGATGCAGGTGCTGTACATGCACGTGTGTACTTATGGGGGGACAGGTGGGTTATGTTTACACTTCACCTGTCTGCAGCTGGTTGCCTATATCCATATGTTACTGACCACCATTACATAACAGATATGTGTGTTGCCTCTGGAATTGCAGATACATATCTGGAAAGCCTAGTGAATGGCCTTGGTGGATGTCTCCAGTTTGCCGTCAAAGACAGCCTTAGGGTGCATCACCTGTGACCTTATTTGCTTGTGCAGAACAAGGTGACATGGCTTCCAATGAGGCACCTGCTCCTTCTTGGTCCATCCTGTGATTATTTCCACCTATGATGGTAGTTGTGTATTGCTGCTGACTACCACAGGCATTCAGCCTACCTTGAGGGGTTTGATGTTGTCCTGTTGTGTATTGCTGTGGCCATAAAGCTATGTAGGTGCCCACACAGTATTGTGGTGTGGCTCTGGACACTGCTGCTAGTTCCAACATATGGAACATCCTTCATGTGGGCCTTGCCAATTTTCCTTGCCTGTGTGGGGGACATTACAGAGGTGTGGGGGTAACAGCTTCAAAGACAGTAGGTAGAAATACTTCACAGGACAGGACATGTGGTGACAGCCCAACAACATGGGAATGAAGCTCCAGAATTGGGTACAGATTGTATGTCATTAGTGCTGTTATACACATGGAGGGTTGCTAGATTGACAGGGTTCATCTGGACATGCATTTACTGGGTTACTTGACATCTGACAGTGATATACTTCTGACATACCTGTCAACTGGCATGTTGTCCACAGACTGGCCAGATGTTTGCCTGTTATGCTTGGTCTGTTCCTCGAACAACGTCTGTTTTTGTGGGGTTGGTAGGATAATGTGAGGATTGTAGTCAGTAACTGTTGACATCCATTGGTGTTCCATACATCACGCCCTTCAGGGATGTTATGTTACAACACCACGTGTAACACCAGCTACTGTTTCAGTTTGTAACACCATTATGTGTGATATGTCCCTCTTTCCAGCTCCCTGTCCCACAAGTACGTCATGCGTTGTCCAGATGTCCTGCACAATTAGGTGCAGAGGTATGGTATATCATTAATTACCAACTGCACTCCAGTTATCATGCCAATAACCTGGCAGATTCTTGGCCATGGTATGCAGTGGTGGCCAGGATTATGGTTCCACACCTTGGTAATTCTGTGGAAATCTGTACATATGACAGTTATGTCTGTCTGGCCATTGTGAACAGACTGCCAAGACTGTGTACCAGTGTTGTGTGTAGATGTTTGTTGGTATGGGTAGGGAGAGTAGCAGATGTGAGTGTCATGCATCCTTTACCTGTCTGACTCTGCATGCTGCTACAGCTGCTGATGGTCTATCAGGTCTGTATGCTTGTAGGGGCTGACTGTGCAATGTCCTGTAACACCTCAGGATTTCCAGTATACTGTGAATTGGGCCAGTATATGTTGGTGTAGTGTGTGACTGGCAATCAGCATATGGGTGTTCTGACAGTCGTTCTACTCAAGAATTCATTTTGGGTACTGGTATGTTGCTGTGACTGTGGTGCAAATGTTTATGGGTGGACATTTTTGCACCACTCTCTGCTTTTCACTGCAGTTCCATCCCTGTAGTGCATACTATATTTGAATATGCATGGGTAATTGCCCAGAGGTGATGTGGGGTAGTGTCATGTTGGTCTTACTGCACTTCATAAGGTACTGGCTGACTTGTTTGGAACCTGTCAGGGGATTTCCATTCTGTTACATCACTGCAGTCATACCTCTACACTGTCCAGAGGCCTAGACACTGTCCAGATGTGTGGCTCATATGTGTGGTCTGTTCCCAGACAGTTGTTGTCCTTGGCTAATCAGTAGGATACTCTGGGGAACACAGTCAGTAAATGCTAACATCCATTGGTGTTACTGATTTCATATTCCTCAGAAAATATATGTTACAACAAAGTCAGTAACGCCAACAACTGTTTACATTTATAAAAGGAATATGTTCAATATACCCCTGTGTTTGGGCCTCTGTTCCCCAATTATGCCAGGCTTTGTCCAGATGTCATTCACTAAGTGGTTCAGCAGTATGTCTTATCATTATTTATTGCATTCATTCCTGCTACCATCCCGGTGATGTCATAGACCCCCCCCAAGACATGTAACAAGGAAACGGCCATAGATATGAGTCCTGTGCTTATACATTCTGTGGGAAACTGTACAATTGAGAGGTCTGTGTATGTCTGCCCATTGTTAAAAAACTGTCATGATTGTGTAACAGTGTAGTGTGTTCATGTTATTGTAGGGAGGGGGTAGATGTGAGTGTCATGGGCCCTTTCTATCTGACTGTGCATGCTGATCCATTTTTTGGTTCCCTATCTTCTGTATATGTTTGCACATGCAAATTGTGATATGTTCCATAACACCTCAAGATTCCCACTACACTGTGACTTGGGGCAGTACATGTAGGAGTAATGTATTAGTGGCAAATGGGATTTTGATGCTCACACAGTTATTATACTGTCACATTCAGTTTGCTTACTGGTATGTCGCTGTGACTGTCGTGCAATTATTTGGAGGTATGCATTTCCACACCAGTGTCTGTTTTCCACTAGTGTTACATCCCGGTAGAGCCTGTTATATTTGCTATTGCATGTGTACAGCCCCAGAGCTGGACTTGGGTAATGTTATGTCAGTCTGATTGTAGTCTGGACATTGCTCAGTAGCTCAGGGTAGTTTCCCTAATGTTATGTAATGGCCACATATTCGTATGATGTCTAGTTGTCTGGCCGATATCTTTGGTCTGATCCCCATAACTGTTGTGTATTCCTGACACATCAGTGTGATGATATGGGGATGACATCACTAACTAAAGAGAAGCAACTGAGTCCTGGAATTGTGATACTTCAGTCAATATATGTCAGGACATACAGTGTTATTGCATCAACTTTCTCAGCCTATCTACTGACATGTTTTGGATATGTCAGTATTTTCAGGCCTTTGTCCACCCACTTTGTCAGGCTTTGTCCAGATTCATTGCACTAAGGGGTTCTGAGCATACCTCCCATTGCCAGGATTTTCACAGAATGTCCGGATGTTTGGACCATACTTTTGTTCGGTTCCACAATTTACTTGTATTTGTCTGGTAAATCACAGTGATGATCCAAGGATTTATGTCAGTAAATAAAGAGATAACATTTCACTTTCCATCCTCATATCCTTCAGTAATTGTCTGCTGAAACGCGCACTGTTGCTGTAGCAAATATCTTCATTTGTAACAGCAATATATGAAATATGTCCATATATGTGGACCATAGCCCCTCCTTTTACAGCCTTTGTACAAGGTTCTTGCACTAACAGGTTGAGAAGGATGGTTCTGAGGTTTTATATATATATTGTTTCCTTCCTTTATATTTTTATGTATGTATGACTTTTTCATATATATGTTTCATGAAACATATATATATATATATATATATATATATATATATATATATATATAGGTGTGTGTTTGTGTATATGTCTATATACAACACATGAATGGCTCCACAAAGCTTTCTCCCTAATGTTGTATCCTGCTATTGCATGATATGTTTGAAAAAGCAACATTAATTCTTGTTTTGATGGTGTAGTGACACATTCTTGTGATTATAGAGTTCAGTATCATGGGTTTGACATTTGGGATTACTGTTTTTTTTCATTAATGTTAAATGACCAGAATGCATGATATTTTTGTTAAATCATTACAGGTTTGCACAGCTCAGATGGTGTAGTAGTATTTTGCTGTGATTGTAGAGGACAGCATCTCGGGTTCCAGACTTGGCAGCGCTGACTATTTTGTTGCTGGGCTGAACAAGGTCTGATGTGATGGATACAGAGTGAGTAAGGCATGTTTAAGCATATTATACCTATAATTTTATATTATAAAATAATATTTATATACACGTTATAATTTTACGTTTACCTTCCATGACATCCCCCTATGTGCTTTCATTAAATGATATTCTTGTGTGACTATACTGTATGGGGTACTTGTGTTTATATGGGGGTTTCACATCTTTTCTACACTGACATGTCACTTTTGGAACTGCTGCACTACCCTGGTTCACAAAAAAGTTGTTATATAATTTACGTTTACTAAAATAATTTTAACACTACTTTCACATAGGAAACTAAGCTGCTTGTCTTGGGACTTGAATCATGAGTGCCTGCATGTAGAGCCATGACTCTAAACACTACACTACCTCAGCTTAAAAAAAATTCACCTATTTGCATTTAGCTCCTATGGGATGTTTAAGCTTTGCTAAGCAGATGGCCATAACGTGCATGCCCATTTAGCTGCACTTAAACATTCCTTAGGCTAGGGTATAAATTGTATATATCATTATTATATTATTAGGTTATATGGATGTGTATTGTGGTCTTCTGACAACTACTTGGGACAGCAATCGTGAAATACTGGCATTGATTTGACTTATCAGGCTTCTATCCCTCAGGGACTCCTGCTAATACATATCCTGTTATCTATCAACTTTCTACTTGTGTGAGGGCAATTTTTCAAGTGTGTCGCTAATGTAGTATTTATCCCCCCCCTCATTTGTGCCTTTGTTAACGTGCACTGCTGTGAGTGAATATTGCCATACATTTGCTTTCAGACTTCTACCCTTACGTGTTTCATGCTGATGCATGACCTATTCTCTATCAACTTTCTCTGTTTGTGGGGCTGTACTTGTGCTTTTTCACTTTTGGGGGATTTATCCCTGTTATGTGTGCATTTGCACACATTTCCTGGTTTAGCAGGTTACAAAAGTGTCGTACGACTCTTTAGCAATGCAGGGGGTGTGTCACAGAATCTGTCACACACACCCTGCATTGCTTTCTTGTTGCTGTTTTTATTTCAGTGTCCACAGACACTGAAATTATAATTTTTTCATTTCAATGTCTGCTGACACAAAAACACTGGCATAATATTATAGCTTATGCCGGTTCAGCTTAGAAAGTGCCGTATGGCATTTTGTGAATGCAGGGGTGTGTGTTTAGTGTAGGTGCACTATTTGGACATGTCCCCTGCACTCATTCACAGCTCCTGTCTGTGTAGTTTATACAGCAACGAGCCTTCATGAATATGCAAGGCATGCTGCTGTTTTAAACAGAAACAAACCACTCCGTGCAAGAATAGTCTTATTCTTGCATGGAGCTTCCTGAATCTGGGGGACAGGCATTACTGTTTCAGAATACATAACCTTTAGACCATTCCCACTACTGCAAACCCCTCATCTTACCAACTTTCTCAGTATTTAAGGGTGATATTTACAACACATGCTTATCATTGTGCCTTTGTTCCACTTTTATTTCTGCCCTTGTCCAGTCATCTTGCTGTCAGAGGTTGTGAGTTATGGGTGTGGGTTCAAAGCACATTCAACTGTGCAGGCATGTCCATTATGTGTAAAAGCAAACATAAGTAAAAGGATTATTGAGAATGACCACTGGCAGCAGTACCACAAAGCAATTATATTCACAAAAGCCTTGGCACCTCTGCTACACATCCTTTAAGATGTCACTAATATGTATATTATATTCCATGTAGCACTGTGATTTCCAGGTATGTCAGTGGCAGAGCAGTGAGTGTCACTGACATGCATAACAGTTGGCACTGGAGTTATCTGCACATGACCCTGTCAAAAGCAGCACTGTAGCTAGGACAGTACAAGACGTCTGCCAGGAGAACGTGCTGGTCAGATCCAGAAAGTATTAACCACACACACACACACACACACACACACACACACACACACACACACACACACACACACACACACACACACACACACACACATAGCTCATTGACCTCTGCATATTATGGACAGGCAACATGTTTTCATGTGTAATGGTACAGCCCTGCCAATGTGTTCTAATCTGCTATTTCCATGCAAACATATATGTTACTGCATTTGTGTGGATATATGGGGGGCACACCTGTCAACTGTACACATTTGTACAGACTGTGCTGATATGTGCTTTAAATTTTGGTTCCATTTACCATACTAATGTGCCCTGTCTTGGGGACTGGAGGCATATCAGTAAAGAGCCCAGGTCAGCGTGTAATGGCATACATTTGAGTTTCAGACTTCTTACCCTTCATAGCCTTACTGCAACTGTGGGTCCTGTTGTGCTATCACTGTGTTTTTCAGATTTAATTAAATGTAGGTCTTCTCTCTCAGCACAACAGCTATTATTTTTTATTTTTATTATTTTCTTTATTAGTTAGGCTAAAAATGCCTATTATATAATCATACTTTGGCATGTGAATAGGAGTGTTCTGGAAGAAGGTACCAGAAGTGCATTAATGCTTCTTATCCCATGCTGTACTATGTATATGTTTCTTTAAAATGAAAAGAAACGGCTCTATGTTTACTCATTGAATGGCATTACATCATAAATGCACCCCCCCTGCTAACTATGTATACCATCTCTGAGATTGTACTACAGTGGGGAAAGGGCAAATTTCCTTATCCCTACCATAATGTAATCCTAGTCAGAACAGCTTGATGAACAACATATTCAACAATATATGTCATTTGATGCTTTGTTTTTTGATGGATAGACAATCATGGGAACAACTCTATTGCTTTTCTTGTAAATTTTGTGCTGTTAATTTGTTTATCTTGCTAACTGAATGGGTGCACTAAAAAGGCATGATTGTTCCCAAATTAATGGCACACATGTTTCTAATTGACATGGGCAACATGAAATGGTTCATCTCCCAGGCCCCTGCTAGTAAATGTTTCATCTCCCAAGCCCTTCTTAGGCTTATCATGGGGAATCAGAATTTGTCAGATATTTGAGATGTATGGCTAGGCTTAAAAAGGCCCTTGTGGTAATTAGCTTAGCAAAACCCAATGAACTAATATTATTGCACTATACTTCCTTTTTCTAAGTTGTTTGCAATGATATTGTCTTTTCCTTTGAACAAACCACTGTAATAGTGTTTTGTTAAAATGGATAATGTAATACCTTTCTGTTCACAGATGATAAAAAAGTATAGAAATTCAAGAAAACACAAAAAATGCTTCACTGCTTCATGGTATTCTCTACTGGCACAGATTAACTTTCATTCTCACAGGAAGCATAGTGTCAGGCATTAATATTTAACATTAATGGTAGATATTAATAATATATCAGCTATCCACTCTGCTATTATTAGTATACAACAGCTATCCCCTAATATAATAACTGCTTACTTTATATGAGTATTATTATTACATAATATTAGATGCCATGAACAAGAAGAAAGAAAGAATAACTAAAGCATTTCCATCAGTCTTTGTGAAACCTTATAAATGCATGTTATTTAATGCTTTTCATTTTAAGACAGCATCTGTTTGTTGTCTGTCATCATAATGGGCTCAGCAGAAGGTGTAGGGGGTTGAACACATCAATTATTCATACCATTTTCCTGTGGTAACAATAATGTTTCTGGTTGAGTGCCAAAAGTGATAGCAGCCAGTGATGTTGGGTTCTCCTCTACCCTTCTAAGTCCAGATTTCCTCAATTGATCAACATGACACTGTCAAACAACGTTAGGGTCAACTTCAACTTTCTAACACATGGGTCTTGACTGCTCCTTAGGTATAGCAGGGACCTATTTATAGTTTACTCTCTAACTTTAGGCAAGGACTGTTTGTCCACTATCAAAGCTATGTATCTGCAACAAAGCTGCTGGCTGAGGATCCTAAAAAATCAGGAAAAAAAAAGAACAAGCTCATTTGAGACTTCATAGCAATCAAACATTTATAACCTGTTTAGAGCTCAAAACGTCTTTATTAATTTTAAATTATAAAACTAGGATTTATCTAGAACAGTTTAAGATAATTAACTATTAACCCACAATCTATTCATAAGTTAGCTAACAGAACAAAACTACTTAGTAAGCCTAACCATATAAAGGATATTTATTCACATTAGAGAAAAGGAAAAGTGACAGAAATAGAAGATGTTTTAAAATAATTTAGAATTTTTTACAATAAAATCATAATATAATGTAATAACAGACTCAGAAGGGATAATCAAAACTTTTATAAAAATAAGTTATCTGATGACCAAGTGAAATTAATTGATAAACCTGTCTCAATGTCTGAAATTCAAACTCAAATTAACATACTAAAATCTAACAAAGCACCAGGTAGTGCTGGAATTATACCAGAACTCTACAAGTTACTACCTAAAGAAACTTTAAACATATCACACAATGTTTTTTCTGTAGTTAAATACTTAACAACAGCTTCTCCCTCCTCTATATACACTCTTTTTCCCCAAATTTAAAAACTAACAAAGATCCAACTGTGTGCTCTTCATACAGACAAATTTCACTTTTAAATGTAAACTATAAATTATTCATGGCAATTTATGCTAATAGATTAAAATATATTCTACATTCCATGATGAATATGGATCAAACTGATTTTAGTCTAAATAGAAATACTTATGACAATATCAAAATAATGATCACAGTAACAGACTGTGTAAACAAAACCAAAGAGAATCTAACATTAATGAATCTAGACATTCATAATGCTTTTGACTCTGAACTGGAAATATATTTTGTTAGTCTTAGAGGAAAGTAATTCTTCATGTAATTTTACACACCTTATAAATCTTCCTTATGAAAATTGTTCTGCATATGTTAAAATAGGTACTTTTATTTCTGAGCCAATACAAATTTTGAATGGAACTAAATAGGGATGTCATCTTTCACCCACACTTTTTACTCTAATTATGGAACCTTTTGCTAATTTTATTAGGTCAAATTTAGATATTAAAGGCATTAACATAACTACAAATTTGGTTTCTAAAGTCCAGTTATTTGCTGATGACATTATTCTGACATTGAATGATAGTGATAGTTCCGTTTCTACTGTTTTTAAGGCAATGGATGTGTTCCAAAAAAGTGCCCTTTCATGATAACAAAACATAAATACTAGCCATAAATGCCAATATTGATAGGATAAATGATGGATTTACCAAATACATTGTCAAAGAGAGAAAAAATAGCTATTTAGGGATAATTATAACAGATAACATTAAGAATATAATAAATTACAATTATACTAACAGCATAATCAGTATAAAGAAAGTAATAAATAAATGTTAAAATTTTCCTTCACAAAGAAAGACAGCCTGTCTATAATCAAAATGATTATTTTACCAAACAATTTATTTGTTATTAAATCATTATCTTTACCTCCATCTAAAACATGTATTAAAGAATTTAGTACATTATTTTTAAAATTTCTTTGGTTCCCCAACAAACCAAGAATTTCCTTAAATCATCATATAAGGGACTGGACAGCAGGAAGAACTGGACTACCAGATCTAGAATTATATTCTTTATCATCAACTATAAAAAACATATCTGTTTGGAAAATAATATTTACACGGCTATGTAGAAAAAGTTTCTAGGACGCCTTTTCATAAAATTTAAACATAATATAAACTCAAAGCATAATCTTATACTACACAATAGTCTGCATTGGTTGCTAAAAGCTCATTTTCAGAAAGAAGTCACCAGACAACTGACTTTTATTTTATTCTACTATATTAAATACCTTTAGAAACTTAATTTATAGAAATACAACATATAATGTATGGATCTTTCTTCTTTTCTCTATAGCATACACTCAAAATAATATTTTCACTTCAAAGTTAGATACAGTGATTACATTTAAAGAAAAAAATCTGATATATTGTTTTTGGTTAATGAATACTGAAAAACTGCACTCTGTTGATTATGTCATAAGTAAATATGATTTAAGGAAGGGTGTGGTAGGATGCACAATCTTGCAGACAATATGTAGAAAGTAAAATTAATTTAATGCAACCACGGGTAAGAGATCATATCCCAAAATTAATTGAATTTGTAATATTATTAATGCAACAAAACACACTGGGAGAGTGTCTCTTATCCAAATTATATAGAAAGGTAAGAAAAGAAACAAAATGTTGCAATGACAATTATTGGAACCATTTTACTCACACTAATAACAGACCTTCAGATGAAAGGGATAAAAAAATCATTTTTGATATTTTCTAAACAGACAACTTCTGTTAGATGGAAACTTTTTACTTGGAAATTCTTGCATAGAGCTTTCTTCATACCTCATAAAATTGAATTAATGTTTAAAAAGAAGCAAGTTTATTGGAGATGTAAACAGGAGATCAAAGCAGATTGGCAAAACATGTTCTTTGATTGTGTTGTACTTACTTCTTCTTGGAATAACATATTTTTGTAGGCTTTATTTGGAACAATTTTGTTTTATCTAAGTCATTAACTGTTTTTAATACCCCTATTTCTGTTTGTGTTGAAAGAATGATATACCTTCTTTTATGGTCCATTTTATCAATTGTGAGGAAAGTTATAAACAAGAACTGGAAGAATGAAGCTACATCTTCTTTTAAAGAATTCACAAATGTTGCAACCAAAGTATGTCATCTTGAATTATCACAATTAAATCAAGATCTGCTATAATCACCTCTAACTATAAAATGTGGAAAAATTTCAAGGCACTGCTTGATAAACAAAAATAGCAATACTCATATCAATTATAATGCATAGGATTTTTTTTTTTAGATTCTTTGTTGTTACTAGGCATTCAATTTGTTTATTTTAAATCTAATAAAAAACTTTTTCAATAAAAAACTTCTTTAGCCAAAGCTCTTTTAATGGCAACACACACACACACACACACACATATATATATATATATATATATATATATATATATGGATTCACTTCATAACACTGAAACTTCAAAATATTGAAAATGACAAAACTTCATAATACTGAAGACCAAAATACTGAAAGCTCAAAATACTGAATACTCAAAATACTGAAACTCAAAATACTGAAAATACATATTATGTGTAAACTCAGCTTAAACAACATAAATCATAACAATTTCTACCAAATATATGCAGGGGGGCAAGCCCCCCTGCACACCCCCTGCTAATTATGTATATCTACTCCAAGATTGCACTTAACTACACTATGTGCAATCTTGGAGTTGATATATTTAATTAGCATGAGGTGTGGGGGGCGCAGCCCCCCACATGGGGGGTGCAGGGGTGTTTGCCCCCCTGTATATATTTGGTAGAAATTGTTATGATTTATGTTGTTTAAGCTGAGTTTATGCATAATATGTGTTTTCAGTATTTTGAGTTTCAGTATTTTGAGTATTCAGTATTTTGAGCTTTCAGTATTTTGGTTTCAGTGTTTTGAGTTTCAGTATTTTGATATTTCAATGTTATGAAGTGAATCCATATATATATATATATATATATATATATATATATATATATATATATACACACATATACAAACACGTATACACACATATTTTTATTTTTTGCCCAATAGGTATTGCTTAAACCTTTTTTGGCATCCCTCGTAAAATGTAATCATTATCTATCAATTTAAGTATAACTTGCCACAGCTGCAGATAAGGAGCATGATACAAATGCTATAGGTCTCTCACTACCATCTTCATTGGAATGGGACATCACTGCTCCAGAACCATATGAAGAGGAATCACAAGCCATCTTCACCGGAAGGGATGGGTTATAATTTATTTTTATTATTTTATTTTATTTATGCTTGTTTACTGGGCTAATGCACTGATATCAGTGGACCATTTTCAGGCTCAGCCTGGGTGAATGGGAACACATAAGAAATTGTATTATTGATTTATTTGACATTTGTTTACCAGGACAGTCTGTCTGGGTCAGAAGAACCCATTTTCAGCTGATGCCTGGGGAGAAAAGCTTCAACAGTACAATCAATAATCATAAGTAACATTTACAGTTTCATGAGAAGGGAGACATAAATCAATATTTAAATACTATCAAAGAAAATCAAATATATATAAAGATAATACCTGTTATACAACCTGGCCTTTGGTAACTTATATAATCTGTTGAAGGATTTATTTCTATGCTATAGTCAGTAGTTGTAATTGCTGACAAGTATTTAAACGTTGGCAGACGAATAACAAGCATTTTTGCATGCAATACGATCTGGCCTTTGGATATCCATACAAAGTATAGAAGAATATTTAAGAGACAGCCGTGGAACCTATTACCTCAGAATATCTTAAAAAACACAGATCATCATAGCTTCAAAAACCTCCTAAAGGAATACCTTACTCAACAATGGCTATGCTCCTGTAATACTCCTGGCTAGTTTCTCAAGCCTTCAATCAAATATTTTCTATTCTGCTATCTTCTTGACTTACTTCTACCAAATGAAAATACCACAATGTTTTTTAGCTATAAATCTAACAAGTTTCAATTACTGTCTGTAGTAAGGCTTAGAAAATGTAATATCTTCTGTTTTACATTCCACTTTTTGTAAATTGTGATTATTGGCAACTGTCAAACCTTTCGTACATTGTTTGTAAATCTTTTAAAAATGTTTGTAATCTTTTTGTACTATTGCTATTGAGCTTTTCTTCCTAGGTCTCTGCTGAAGACAGGCTACTTTCCCATCCAGACTCTATCAGTTAACAAATGTAAAATAAATAAATAAAATAATAAATATCAGGAAGGGTAATTCCCATAAAGATAAAATCTTTATCATCAAACCAAATAGGCTAATTAGGACAAACAAAGCCAACTCTGCGGTTAAGATAGCCTCCCAGGTAAAAGATAACCATAATGCCTTCTACTGTTATGTCAGAAACCTCAAGAACAGTACACAGCAATGTGCTGAACAGGTGGTTAAGGATGCCGTATTCAATGAGCCTGGTGATAACAGCAAACCTGTTGGGTAAATTCAGTTCCAGCTTTATCTACTCTCACCCCCAACCATCCCCCCAAAAATACCCTTAAACATAACCCCTCCAACTATAGGTAGGTACCGTGTACTGGCTGGACTCACTAAAGCCAAGACCGCAGCTTCAGTGAGCCCTGATAACATCCTAGGATGCTTCCTTATCAGGACCACTATTGTCATTATTTAACTATATTATTAAAATAGGCTTTGTGCCATGTGACTGTCATCATCCTTCATAAGGGAAAACCTTCAACAGAGCATGTAAACTACAGAACCATTAGTCTGACTAGTCTTATTTGCAAAACTATGAAAAGAATTAACATGGACATTATCAACAAGGACATTGGAGAGCTCACATCTCTGGATCCATCTTGGTTTAGCTTTCTCAAAGGAAGGTCATGCTTACTAAATCTTGTGGACTTCTTTGAAAAGGTCATTAAGGCAATGGATGAAGGGAAAATGGTGCATACTGCTTACCAAAATCTGGCTAAAGCATTTTTTACAGTAACTCATCAGGCATTGTCAACAAATTTACAAGACTAGATATACAAACTTATGTCAATAGTAATCTAGACCTTCAATCAATATGCATCCAAGGTAGTAAAACAAATCCTTCTGTGTCACTCAACTTATAAGCAAGGTCATGGCATCTATGTCTAGAGAGGTCATCATGCCATTATGCTTGGCCCTCATCAGGCTTATTGTAGAGTATAATGCCCACTTTGGTATGTACCTGACCAGATAGATGCAGCAACTGGGACGTCCACAAAGAATTCTTACAAAAAGAATACAATGAGTAAACAAAATGTTCTACACTGATCAACTCAAAGTCCTGTCTCTTTATTCCATACCATAGAGACTTCTGAGAGGTGATCTTTGCCTGACATACAAGACATTCATGGACCCTGTTTTGATGAACCTTTTGCACACCACAAAACAAACTGCATCAGAACTACTAGAATAAAAGAAATACATTTTGCTTGGAAAATGAGTAGGACATGTTAGAGAGACAGATATATTTTTCAGAGCATTCCCATTCTCTGGAACATGTTCCCCATCCATGTGAAGCAGAGTTCCTTCATATCCCTATTCAAACTCACATTGGACCAGTGGATGGGTAATCAGAAATTCATCCCTGGTCGGCCACATATGTCTCTGATGGACAGAGGAAGTCAGTAACCACCCCTATATAATTAAAAGTTTGGGGTCACATTTGGATTGCACAGCTAGGCTTATAACAGCCCAGTGGTTATTAGCCTAGTATACACCTATGAACCTAAAAATGCAGTAGAGGAACAAAGTACACCACAGTGGATGTAGCAATGAACGCAGTCACAGTGCATGTGGCACTGAACACATGAAAGGAGACCATTAACTTTTATAAAGAAGATAATCAGTATGTCAAGAGAATAACTGCCAAGGAGGCAGACTGGCAGAGAAATAATTCAAGAAGAGTACAGCTGAAAGGTATTGGAGTGATAGCTGTATATTACATATGGTAGATACACAAAAGCAGTGTGAATCAGTGACTTTGGGTCTGTAAAATAATCTGGATCATGAACCAGAGCAGCCCGAGAACTAGAATTAGAAGCATTATTTAGACAAGGAGGGGCAGAGAATCAGTGATTATACTGAGAGGCAGCCTCTGTGAAAGTGGAAAAGCAGTAAGAAAAGAATATAGTACATGGAAAAGGGAAGACTAAAGAGTAGAACAGTGGGAAGATAGCTGAATGGCAGTGAACTTAGGCAGAAGGAACAACAGGTAGGTTAGGGAAAGGAAGCATCATGGCAGGGAAATTCACCAGCTGATTGCACCTTCATAGTTACAGTTGTTTTAATATCAAGTGGTGTGAGTCAGTGTGCCTAAGAAATCTACTCTTCTATTACAGGAGTAAACAAAAATCCTAGAAGGAGTTCAGTGATGGGTCAGCAGAATAATCGATAGCATGCCTATTTATATTGTGTTTTAATTTTTCATGTTTACATCTTGCAATTTTTCTTTTTTTGCATGATGTAGTGGAATTCTTGGCACACATACCCATCTATTTTAAATGACCAAGTATTAAAGCTAAAACTATTTTACCAGGACTGGGTGAACATAATCATAACATACTCTGTAGTACGTCTTCTTGTTCATTTCCTTGCATGTGAATGTGCACACCATCATAAATGTATTATTTATTTGCATTTTTCATATGCATTTTCTTCTTTTTCTACACTCAGTTCCATGAAAGCTTGTACTCACCAAATCCAGTCTTCTACCTCCCAATGTTATAAAAGTCAGTATTTCATCTTGTTTTTTATACGATTCTTTCATGAGCATCTTCTAATATGCTTACACGTTCTCATGTAAAATTTGCAATACAAAATCAGCTGGTTGTAAAACTGCATTGTAGTGCAAAGAGTTCTGAGACTGCACTCCAAAACTGGGAAAAAGATAAAACTTTTTAAGCCCTTACCTAGAGCAATCCTGATCTTAACAATGCTTAGAGGTGTTTATCAAAAACTCCTTGACAGCTATGTAATTGTAAAACAGAGTTTTTACTAGGGTCAAAATGCAGCCAGAGACTGCTGACAAAGAACAACAGGAAAAGGAAAATCATCTTTTAAAACCTGTTAGAACTTCAGTCGGCCATTTTTGTAAATTGAAATGTGGCAGAACAAAGTAACACATTTAAAACTGTTAGTTTTAGCACTTCCTTTCTGTCTACTGTCCATATTGCTCACCTGTCCTTAATTTTGCAGAATGTCCCTGCTTTGAAATTATACTTTTCCTTTGCCCAAAATATTTTGATTTTCTTGTGAATCACTAAGGATTATAGTCAGTCAGTGATGCCAGATCTTAGAGTTAAATACTAATTGTTTTGAAAATTTAGGAAGAATCAAAATCTGTAGCCAATTGTACAACAGGTCTGGTATTTTTCTAGGTGGAATTTATAGTTTGTATTACAGTGTTGTTTTCCAAGGCTATTATAATATGCATTACCAATGCTGCTTTCATTATTTTGGATATACACACCTTAATGCCACAGCAGTCTGTGTGACTTTCAACATGCATGTTTTTATTGTTGCTTCCACTGCCAGCAACAATTTTTAAGACATTCTCAGAAGTAAATAATTTTTTATTACAGCTTTTTTTTCCCACATGTTCATCATTAATTTAATATATACCCTGTCTGTCACTGTTTTTTTTTTATTTTTTTTTCAATAATTATGCTTTTTTATTTAATAAACTGAGCTACACAGTCGCAGATTCACCAAATTTACTTTTGTAAGACTTAAGTACATCTAAATTCTTCAATTTGTTAGAATGCAAAGTATTTTTCAGGTCTACTTTAATTAAACGAAAGCGGAATCCATCGAATATGAATCCGTTGACACATAAACAGCGAAATGCGATAACATTGAACACATCAAAACCGTGAAATTTAAACATCGAAACCGCAATAGTCCGCCCCACCCCACCGCCCGTAACATACTACCTACGTAAACACAACAACAAAAAACACATGCATGCACTAACCAAAACCCTACTACTAACCCTAAATTAAAGCACCAAAATCCCACTTGTAACCCTACACTAAACCCCACATACACAACTATCTATGCACTACCCTTAACTCCTCCCTAACCCTAAGGTCTGTAACTACTGCACACTTACCCTACAGAACTATACACACACAAAGTAAATATTCCACACACATACACTTAACAAAACCCTACACTTCTTCTTCTTTCGGCTTTTCCCGGTTAGGGGTCGCCACAGCGGATCATCTGTCCGCACACATGATTGGCAGTGGAGTTTTACAGTGTCGAGTTGCCAGCCCGGCACCCAACCTTCCACAGAAGGCACACACACACTCACACCTAGGGCCAATTTAGAGTATCCAGTCCACCTACTGCATGTCTTAGGGATGTGGGAGGAAACTGGAGCACCTGGAGAAAACCCACGTGACCACAGGGAGGACATGCAGACTCCACACAGAAGGCACCCCAGCCGAGGATCGAACCGGAGAACCTCTTGCTCTGAGGCGACAATGCTAACCGCTGCACCACCGTGGCTGCCCTAACAAAACCCTACAATAAACCTTACATACATTACCTATCTATGCACTTAGCTTAACCCACACCCTAACCCTAAGGTCTGTAACTATCGCACACTTACCTTACGGAGCTATACCGCACATGGGCCAACTATGATAATTCAACATTTCTGATTTCGCTATTTAGTGCGTTTGACATTTCTGCGTTTCACTGTTTACATGTTGACAGATTCGTATTCAACGGATTTCGCTTTCGTTTAATTAAAGTAGACCCGTATTTTTCATATGCATGAATTCTATTTATGCCTTTTCACTCAGTTTCACAAAAACAATTGTTTTAGGGCATTCAGAACTACAGCATTTTATTGAGCAATGCATAAAATTTACAATCAGTACATAAGCCTTCATTTACAGTGTTCCATCAGATACTAAAAGATTCACTAGAAAAATGTCAAAACTTAATAATAATCATATCACATTAGTTTAATAAATATTTATTAAACTAAAATACAATGATAGTGTATATATCATATTTGTGGGCATTTTCAAAATCTGTAAACCACGGTGTAAAATTTCAGCTGCTAAATAAGCCTAAAATCCCATATGTTGCCACTACAGTTTTTATGATTTTGAATTTTGTCTTTCAAGCATTTTATAACATTAGATAAATAATGACAAGTTGTATTGTTAAGAGGTATCTCTGATATAATTGGTATGTCATCCTGTAGCAAAGTAGTCTGGTGTACAATTAATAATTTGTATACCTAACTAACAGAAGAGTATGGTATATATGTATCAGAGGACTTGTGCTGAACCAGGATTACTGTCAGTTCAAAGTATTAAACCAGTATTACAGAAGAAACAATTATACGCCACAAGAAGCTAATTAGAATTTTCTCAGATTTTTAGCTGTTTAATACAATTTATGCCAATAAATTATAGTACTACATTTTAGTTTAATGTCATAGGTCAGTTTTTGCTATGTGATTTATTTTTTTAAGTTTAGACATTTTATACAGAATCTTTTATTTCTAATGAAACTCTGTGTACTTATTTTAAATTGTTTGTTTTGTTAATTAAATGGTTGTTGCTCTTAGCCTACAAAAGTTGTTTTTGTGAAGAGGAATCTTTGGGTTGAGCTCTGATTTGGCTGCATTAACTGCATTTGTTGTTTGGTTTCTTTTCACTCCATTTATCCGAGGTCAAGGATCCTTTCATTAAACTGTATATTTCAACTAAAAAAAAAAAAAAAACAGACAATGGCAATGAACCTGGTTCTCCTATTTCACAATATTCTTCCTGTGTGTGGCCTTTAACATTAAGGTACATGGAACTACGCTTTCCTTCTATTATTTTATTTCATCCTTCGTGTTTTTTTTTTTTTTTCCAAATTTTAAAATTCTTGTAATCTGACTTTCACCACCAAAATCATGTATTTTGTCATAGTGGATAATGATAATAATAATAATATCACTGGCAAAGATCACATCAACAGTGTGGTGGTATTTATAGTTCACTGGCTATAAACAGTGAACCTGAGACTTGCAATATCTGTGAGGACAAGGAAATTAAGTCAACTACGTATAAAGAAAATAACTATTACAATGGACAAGTTTAAAATGTTGCATAAACAGGAAATGTTTGAACAAGGCCTACATTATTGATATAATTCAGACAGACTAACAGCACAGATTGCACAGATGTAATGCTCTATGAAGATATGTGAAGGCTGCCAGCCTATCTAGATAGAATTTTGTAAATAATTCTATGTCATTGTAAATATGAATATAATCCACAGGCTTGTCCTCTTAAAATGTAAGAAAACTGTGTTAAATGTTGAACTTCAAAAATGTAAACACAGTGCACTCTGCTGGAAGAAAGCTGATGAGTCAAGCATTGTATGAATGTTTGATCTCAAGGCTCAAAACATAGTGTCTGGACTGAGGAATTCCTTCTATTGTTTTGAGACCAGAGTTAATTGCTAGATTTTACATATATATATATATATATATAATGTCTTTTATTGCTGTAGTTTCCTGGCCAGGTGCAAGATCAAAGACATGTTAACTCTGAGTTTCTGTTAGCCTGGGAACCAGGAAGAATGATGTTATCTAAAATGAGTCAGCAATGATGTATTATTTTTAAGACTTTCTCAGAGAGAGAGAATCAGAGAGCATTTTGGATTTTGAGTGAAGAACATCACTCACCAGTACTCTGCCTTTGGTCTATGTGTACGTTTATTTAGAACTGTGATTACTCTTAGCTTAGAGTTAGATAGGAATGTAGTCAGATTTAGTCTAGCTGTTTTCTTTATGTCAGACTATTCTGCAGTATTATTTTAAGCATTGTCTATGATTTTTGAACTCTTGACTAGCACTGTGTTGAATTGAGAAGACTTGTCTTGTGTTTTTATTATTTATTATCAAATATTTTTAAACCTTTTAACCATGGCTGTTTTGTGTAGAGATAATTTAAGCTCTAGAGTACATTGCATGTATATAGTGATACTGTACAAAACCACTCCAAATAAGCCTCGCTGTTCATCACACTTACTAATTAGATAATAACATTGCACAGTAATAATTGGACACCCTTTGGTAAGGGCCTTATTAGTAGCTGATATTAATGGTTGGTGGCAGCTGGTACAACTTTATAGATTGGCAGGAAGGGGCATATCTAGAGAGCCTGTGCCAGCCTTCCCTAGGAGTGTCTGTGTGTTTGTATATAACTCATATCTCAAAGTGTCTGTGTGTCAGCTACTTGGGCAGGGACACGAGGCACTGGTTAGACAGAGAGGGTGCTGGAGGTTTTAGATTGACCACTAGACTGAGATCTTTACCTTATAGCTGTGCCAGTGGGGAGTCTTATTGGGGATCTGGAGAGAAAGGGAGAAACCAGCTCCAGACTGACTGTGACCTCTATGTGCTCTTAAGGGAAATTGTACTTTACTGTGTGTGTATTTTTATCCTTCCCATTGTGGATGCCCCTCACTGTTGTTAGTGGTGAGGACTGAGGCTCCTTGATTACTGGGTCAGTGCATGGGTGTCACATCAAATATTAATTGGTTGGCAGTGGTGGGATATCCACCCCACATATTAATTGGTTGGCAATTGGCTTGTAGTGGTGTGGATAGTGAATTCCTGTAGCTTGTGTATAGTGATCACTGAAGGTATTTTTGTACTCTAAATCAGCCATGCAGTGAATATTCAGTGTTCAGATCACAATTGTTTTATTTATTTTGTTAGCTTAGTTAGTCAGGGGGTGCAGGCAAGCATGTCAGCAGAGGAGTATGGCAAACTGACAAGGTGCCAGTTGGCTGAGATGTGCCAGGCTAAGGGACTGGTGCATAGAAACCTGACTAAGGCAGACATGATTGCAGCTTTGGACACAGCTGCATCAGAAAACAGCAATCAGGAGGGCAATCAGACTGGCCAGGGAGATGTACAACACTCAGAGAATGGACAGCTCAACTTTTCTGCAGAGGACTTAAAAATCCATCTGAAGCCAAAGAGACTTAAGTTGGAGGCCAGGCATTTGTAAACAGAAGCAGCAGAGAAACTGAGACATCTACAGGCTGAGGAGAATGAGAAACTGCTATGCCTGGAAGCTGAGGAGAAAGAATGACACAGGCAGCATGAAAATGAGATGATGACTCTTCACCAGAGTCATGGAGGTAATGGGAAAGGGAGTAACTGGACCCCAGAAGCACAAACGTTCAGTAAACTTCTTCCACAGTTTACAGAGGGGAATAATTTTGATAGTTTCATTCATATGTTTGAAAGAGTATGTAAACAGTATGATGTTAACCAAAGTCTCTGGGTACGGTTCCTGACCCCCTTACTCCATGATATAGCTGTAAATGTACTTTCCAAACTGTCAATCAACGATTTCTTAAATTATACTGCTGTTAAGAAGTGCCTGTTAGAATTTTTTAAGCTAACACCTGAAACTTATAGGAAAAGGTTTCATGAGCATAGACGTATAGCAGAAGAAAGTGTATGTGAATATGTTGATGAACTGAGCACTTATTTTAATAGGTGAGTGTGTGGATGTCGGGTCACCACTTTTGAAGGGCTGGCAGGCATTTTGGTGAGGGAACAAGCCCTTAGCACTTTGCCTGAGGACATGAGGATCTGGTTAGCTGATAGACAATGTGCTACTTCAGATGAGTTGGAGAAGAAGGGAGACCTATACCAAATAAGCAGAGCATCCCTGCACAGGAAAGGGACCCCCAGTACTGCTCAAGGGCCTAAAGGAACCCATGGTGGGGAGCTCAGACTGCCCCAACAGAATCTGGCAGTATTAGAGGAAGCCACTAGTCCAGGACCTAGGGTTAAATGTTTTGAATGCAACCAGTGGGGCCGTGTGGCATATAGATATCCATGGAGGCAAGGTAGGGAATAAAAGGTGAGGATCCAGTAAGTGGGAAGGACAAAATGTCAATAGCAGGTTGCCTTGAGACAACAGGGGTACCAAACTACCATCCTGCAGATGTCCTGATAGGGAAGTATTTTGATGAGGCAGTACTATGTATTAATGCAGTTACATGCAGTCAGGCTTTGAGACAAGCATGTGGGTCTGGTAGCCTGGGGGGATAACGAAATAGACACATACTTGCAGCCAGGACTGGTGAGGTAGTTACTTCAGGGAGGGAGCTACTCTGTAGCAGTGAGACTGAAGGTGAGCCACAGCTGCTTGTGGGTACTGATGTTACCTTGGGCAGAGTGACTGCAAAGGTAGAGGTGAGTAGCAGTACCCAGGCTGACAGTGAGCCACCGCTGTCAGCTGATGCCAGACTTCATGTGGAAGGGGAGCTGGAAAGGGTTACAAAGAGAGACTTGAGACAGGCTCAGGTCTCAGACCCTACATTACAAGGCCTGAGGCAGGTAGCTAGTGAGACACCTGATTTTCAAGGGAAGGGGAAATCTGTATACTGGGACATAGGGCTACTGTATATAGAGTGGACCCCTGATGGAGGGCTAGAAGGTGAGAGGATACAGCAGTCGGTATTGCCTAGAGTCTACCATCTGGTGCTTCTAGCCATAGCCCATGATATTCCCTTTGCAGATCTTATGGGCATAAAACATACACAGAGATGTATTATGCAGAATTTCTATTGGCCTGGAATTTCCAGAGATGTAATAGAGTACTGCAGGACCTGTGAAGAGTGCCAAAAGGTAGGCAAGCCAGAAGACAAGGTGAGAGCTCCTTTGATGCCTTTGCCTGTGACTGAGATGCCTTTTCAGAGGGAAGCTATGGATATTGTGGGGCCTCTGAGTACTCCAAGTTCCACAGGGAAAAAGTATATCCTAGTGGTAGTAGATTATGCTAAAAAATAACATGAGGCAGTGGCTTTGTCCTCCATTGAAGCAGAAAAGGTGCAAATGGTTTGTTAGAGATTTTCAGCAGGGTAGGTTTCCCAAACGAAATACTGACTGACAGAGGTGCCAATTTCATGTCAGACCTGCTGGCTTGTCTGTGGAAGTACTGTGGGTGAAGTACCTGAAGACCACCCCCTACTATCCCCAGACTAATGGTCTTGTTGAGAGGTTAAGCTATACAATCAAGTCCATGCTACAGGCATTTGCAGACTAGTTTAAGAGGGAGTGGGACAAATATTTGCCCCATCTGTTGTTTGCTTACAGAGAGGTTCTCCATAAATCCATGGGGTTGTCACATTTGAGTTGCTGTATGAGCATGGGGTGAGGGAACCTCTCAATTTAATTTGATGAGTGGGAAGGTGAGTGTGAATCTCACAAGATGCCTGTTGTGGCATATGTCCTAAACCTCAAGACAAGGTTCAGGGAACTCATGGGCCTGGCCAAGGAGAACCTGGCAGAAGCCCAACAGCAGAAAAAGGTCTGGTATAACAGGAATCCTCGAACTAGAGAGTATGTGTAGTGCAGCAGGTAATGGTTCTCATTCCTGTCCAATACAACAAGCTGCAAGCAGTGTGGGAAGGACCCTAAAAGGTGTTAAGAAAGGTAAGTGATGTTAACTACATGGTGGAACTGCTAGCCAGGAGGCAGGAGCACAAATTGTACCAAGTTAACATGATGAAACATTGCAGTGGATTGCAGGAGGAGTCTGAGGGAGATTTGGTGACTGATATCCTCAGTGAGGCTCGGACTGACACCTCAGTAGAAAGGGTATCAATGTCCCAGCAGCAATCACCCACCCAGGTTCGAGAAATCAGAGCAGTGTTACAGGAATTTGGGGACATGTTCACTGGGAAACCAGGGTGCACCCACCTGTTGCAATACTAGGTGGACACAGGACCCTAATGGCCTATTAGGCAGGCCCCTTACATGGTCCTGACAGAGTCAAACAGACTCTGAGGAAGGAGATACATGAAATGTAGGAACTAGGGGTAATTCAAGAGTCCAACATTCCCTTGGCCTCCCCAGTGGTGCTGGTGCAAAAGAAGGATGGCAGCACCAGGTTCTGTGTGCACTACAGGAAATTAAATAGTAACACAGAGTCATATTCTTACCCCATGCCTAGGACGGATGAAGCCCTAGAACAGCTGGGTGGGGCTAAGTATCTTACCACCACTAATCTTACCAAAGGTTACAGGCAAGTGACCTTGACTCCCAGCGCTAGAGGTAGGTCAGCCTTTGTGACTCCTTTTGGCTTGCATGAGTTCACAAAGATGCCCTTTGGGATGAAAAATGCCCCAGCAACTTTCCAGAGGTGGGTAGATCATATTCTAGCAGGAGCAGGAGTGTTAGCCCTTGCTTACAGAGATGATATTGCCATCTACAGACATTCCTGGCAACAACCCCTTCAACATGTTGCGGAGGAGCTGGGAAGACTACAGAGGGCAGGGTTGGCCATTTAAGCCCAGCAAATGTCAGGTGAGTATGGCAGAGTTCTCCTACCTGGGACATAGAGTGGGGAGTGGTAAGATCAGGTCAGAACCTGCCAAAGTGGAAGCCATTCAGTCATTGACTCACCTGTTACCAAAAAGCAGGTGAGGGCATTCATAGGGACAATAAGGTATTACAGAAAGTTTGTCCCTAGTTATAGTACCATAACTGATCCCCTCACAAATCTGACAAGGAAGAACAGGCCAGATAAAGTAGTGTGGACCACAGCATGTGAGCAGGCATTCCAGAAGCTTAGAAAAGCTTTGGGAGGACCCCCTGTGTTAGCCAGTCCAGATTACAGCAAATAATTTGTTGTGCAGGTGGATGCTTCAAACCATGGGGTGAGGGCTGTACTTAGCCAGATTTCTTCAGATGGAGAAGAGCACCCAGTGGTTTAACCCAGTTGTAGGCTTCAACCCAGGGAGGAATGCTATGCAGCTGTAGAAAAGGAATGTCTAGCCATAACGTGGGCATTGCAGAAACTTCAGCCTTATCTGTACGGAAGAAAATTCTCTGTAGTTACACATCACAATCCTCTAACATGGTTACACTGAGCTTGCCAGCAAAATGCCAAGTTGCTATGATAGAGCCTTGGGTTGCAAGGATATGATATGTCAGTGCAGCACTGCAGTGGGGTTAGCAATGACAACGCAGATGGGCTCTCAAGACAAGGAATGGGGTAAGGTATACTCTGAAAAACTAGCTTGAGTTCCCCGGGGGGAAGATATGTGAAGGCTGCCAGCCTAGCTAGATAGAATTTTGTAGATAATTCAATGTCATTGTAAATATGAATATAATCCACAGGCGTGTCCTCTTAAAATGTAAGAAAACTGTTGAACTTCAAAAATGTAAAGGCAGTGCACTCTGCTGGAAGAAAGCTGATAAGTCAAACATTTTATGACTGATCTCAAGATTCAGAGACATAATGTCTGGACTAAGGAATTCTTTCTATTGTTTTGAGACCAGAGTTAATTGCTAGATTTTACATATATAATGTCTTTTATTGCTGTAGTTTCCTGACCAGGTGCAAGATCAAAGAAATGTTAAAACTCTTGAGCTTTTGTTAGCCTGGGAATGAGAGAAGAATGATGTAATGTAAAATGAGTCAGCAGTGATGTATTATTTTTAATTAAAGAAAGGATAAACCCAACCAGGGTTTAATACAGTAACTAATCGAAAAAATTCGGACCACTGCACACCGAGGTTAAGGCAGACAGGTGAACCTTTAATACAAGAATAAGCGCTTTCACCATACAAATATGGCTTCCTCAGAGTCAATATCTACAATAGGACTCATTGGTTTGCCATAATGGTTTTACTTTTATATTGGATAATTGAATTATTGTCTAATTGTTTAATTGTTTTTGGTATTTATAAGGTTTTAAAATGTTGTAGGTATTGACTCTGAGGACGCCATGTTTGTATGGTGAAAGCGCTTAGTCTTGTATTAAAGGTTCACTTGTCTGCCTTAACCTCGGTGTGCAGTGGTCCGAATTTTTTCGATTAGTTGATGTATTATTTTTAATTATTTATCAAAGAGAGAGAATCACAGAGCATTTTATATTTTGCCTGAAGAACATCACTCACCAGTACTCTGCCATTGCTCTATGTGTAAGTTTATTTAGAACTATGATTGCTCTTAGAGTTATATAGGAATGTTGTTAGATTTAGTCTAGCTGTTTTCTAAATGTCAGACTATTCTGAAGTATTATTATAAGCATTTTCCTATGATTTCTGAACTCTTGACTAGCACTGTGTTGGACTGAGAAGATTTGTCTTGCGTTTTTATTATTTATTATTAAATATTTTTAAACCTTTCAACTGTGGGCTGTTTTTTGTAGAGATAATTTAAGCTCTAGAGTACATTGCATGTATATAGTGATACTGTACAAAGCCACTCCAAATAAGCCTTGCTGTTCATCACACTTACTAACTGGATAATAATATTGCACAGTAATAATTGAGCACCCTTTGGTAAGCGCCTTATTAGTAGCTGATATTAGTGGTTGGTGGCAGCTGGTACAACTTTATAGATTGGCAGGAAGGGGCATATCAAGAGAGCCTGTGCCAGGCTTCTCCAAGAGTGTCTGTGTGTTTGTATATAACTCATATCTCAAAGTGTGTGTGTGTGTGTGTGTGTGTGTGTGTGTGTGTGTGTGTGTGTGTGTGTGTCAGCTACCTGGGCAGGGACACAAAGCACTGGTTGGACAGAGAAGGTGCTGGAGGTTTTAGTTTAACCACTAGGCTGAGATATGTACCCTATAGCTGTGCCAGTGGAGAGTCGTATTGGGTATCTGGAGAGAAAGGGAGAAACCAGCCCCAGACTGACTGTGATCTCTGTGTCCTCTTAAGAGAAATTGTACTTTCCTGTGTGTATATTTGTTATCCTTCCCAATGTGGATGCCCCTCACTGGTGTTAGTGGTGAGGATTGAGACTCCTTGATTACTGGGCCAGTGCACAGGTGTCACATGCTCTACTAGTGAATAGCAAGTAGATAGGTCTGAGAGACAGAGTTTTTTTGTGAGGTTGCATAACAATGGATGGAAGATAGACCTGACAGATGGGTGGGGCAATATAGTCAGGAGGATAACTTACAGAGCAAATGATGGAAGTCATGGTATAGTAATATCTTTGTGGCACTCAAGTCATGGTTTGGCAAGTGAGCAAAGACTTAATTGAGAGATTGAATCAGAGAAATAGTATGAATGAATAAAAGGACTGGATCAATATTATATAGTCATGAAATTAATTTACATTTTATTACTGCACTATTATTTGTTTATTTTTTTATTTTATCACCACTGTCTGGTACATGATAAATCTTAGAATGCATCCTTTATTATCATATAATAGTGAAATATTGAACATTTTCTCCTAATCTGACCTTGATATGCATGCTTCTTTAAGATTTTAAGGTAGATCCTCCCAACATGACTTCTGTTTTAAATCAGGTAGAAGAAGATACTTTTTTACCTACTCTTTGTTAATTTCAGCTTCTAGTAATAGGTTTGTTCTTCAACACATTCTGTTAATATTCCCGCCCTACCTCATGTGACATCCACTATGCCCATGAGCTGAATCTCACATTTTATATTTATCTGACTGACTTGCCTAACCCCCCCCCCCCCCGCATATGCCTCCCTAGTACCATGACTTAATTTATGCCCTTTGAGTATTTTTTTACACTGAATTAAAAGGTCACAGTTCTTTTGAATGCACACTAAACAAAACCTTCTGGTCTAATTTGTCTCCCTAGATGTTAATCCAAAATGCTACATGTAATGTCCAAAAGGTTCTTTATCCTTATGCCCACAGCTGAGAGAATTATAACATGGTACAAGTGTGCACTCCATAGCAATGATCTGCATGCATTATAAATAAATAAATAAAAAGCAGCTCTTCAGCATGAACAAAAAACTTGAGATGTAAAATGATTTATCCAAATATGATAATTTTCCAGTTATAGCAGATTATTTAGAGCTACAGTCTTTTCAGCTGTTGCCCTGAGATCTGTTATTAGATGTATTTGATAATTTGTAGACATTTTATGCCAGTTGTTACATGTACCGCTGCAGGATGCTCTTAGGGTGAGCATCTTGCTGCATTAAAGAAATCTATTGTGAAGATCAGTAGTAAATATGTCATCTTTCTTCTATTTAAAATTTTGACTAGGCTTGTAAGACATATTTTCTTGATGAGCAGTGAAAATAAATAATATCCATACATTTTGTTATGACAGCATGTCTCTAGCAGATTTTTTTTTGCAGAGAAATTTATGGGGATGACATACTTCACACATTTTAAATAGGTGTAATGACCAGTAACCTGAGATTGCTTGCAGGGTTAAACATTAACCTTCAGGGTAAATGCAAATTTATGATATGTGTGGGATTTTGTGGACTAGCAGTTGAGTGCATATCATTGCCGAATATCAAACTGGCACGAAACGTAAAATGGTGCCAGTCAGAAATTCATGAAGACAGCTTGGTTAGACAATATTAAAAACAGATATAAGGGAATACAACACCTGCATGTAAAATATTCAGCAATAGATTCTTTTGCATTTTATGGAGGATTATAGCAACATATTAATGGCCATTTCAGGAAAAATATCAAGTAAATGTATGTAAAGGATTTGCTTATCAAGTACATTTAGACTGACTCATCTTATATGCTTCTCATCTACATTTTGTTATGTAATAACTAACATTTTCATTCTTTTTGTCCTGAGAATGAGGCTATATTTTGTGACTAAGCACCTGTCAGTTGCTTTCTTATGCTGCTCTCTATCATGAACAAGTATGCTATGTTTTTCATCTCACCTACCTCCTGATTAATACTAGTCTTTACATCTCATGCATATAGTATTGGACAATGAATTTTCAGAAAAGAAAGCTTATCTAATTAAATGCTCTTTTCTGAGTCTGTTAGGAACAACTGTATACTGGAAAAATACTATAAACCATTCTGATTGGCCTTCAGAATAATGCGTTTTACTTCTAAAACTAATCTCTCCTGGCCTGAGCCAGTATTCCTTTCTGTGCACTTGTTTTGTACTTTTTAAGTCTTCTGTCAACAGCAGGATCTGCTGTAAGGGCAGTTTGTTCTTCAGGTCACCTTTCTGAATGACATACGAAAGAATCTGTGCTCACCACTGGTATCCATAAGTGCAATGCCTGCGACAAAAGGCTGAAATGACAGCACTTTGACTCACTTCTACATTGTGTTTATTTAGGAAGGCCCTAGAAATTGTATTTCACCTACCACATTTGCTATCAACACACAATTATCTGGCTTAATCATGTGGAACACTAGCAAATTCACCTGGGGCTTAAGAACTAATGACATTCTCGTCTGAGCTGCTTTAGTGAAATGGCCTAGCACCTGAAGCAGGAACAGCAAGATTGCTCAAGAAAATTTGGTTTTCTTTTTTCATTTCACAGCATAGGGGTTCTGCTCAAATCAACAGACACTGCTGATTAAATAGCTGTAGTAGTTGACTTATTTGCACTCATGTGTTATGGCTCTGAATGTACAGTCTGAATTCCAACTCTCTAAAAGAAAATAAATACAGGACTTTTTTTGAATGCACTATGCTTCTGCTAAAATATAGTCAAATACATTTACAATGTATAATTAAAATATGGAGCTTAGCGTGTGGTACGTATATCTAATACACACATATGAACATATACATTTATAGTAAACATATAAACACATTAACACTGAAAATGCTCAGATTTTGAAGTTTGCATAGCCCTCATACTGTTACAAAGAAATACAGCTATATTTTGCTATTTAAGATTTTTAAGCAAAAAGACCTGACCTTGGACTGAGTTGCCTGTAGTGCAGGAACTATTACAGAGCTGCCATTCGTGTTTCTTATAGAAGTCTCTGTGCAACATTCGACAGAAATCCTAATCTGTGAAGGGAAAAGTCAGACTACAGAACAGCTGTACTACATTATAGAATTTAGTGCAAGAAAAAACCCTGTGCCAGATCATGATGCATTACCTTAGTACTCATTCATTATAGTAATGTGACACAGGTTTTTGGTGGTTCCCACATATTTTGTTGAACAGTTTAGTGCAGATGATTAAGGCTATATCTTGCGATTGAGCTTTAGCCTGTACTGCAGGATTAGATTTCTTGAGTGTTCATTTGTCTTCTGTGTAAATATGAAGAAATCATTTGACCAGACAGTGCTTTTGCATAGCCCACAAAAAGTATAGGCATGTATCTAGCTGGTTGCTTAATAAGTTAAGAAAGTAAAATGATATTAACTGCATATATATATATATATATATATATATATATATATAGAGAGAGAGAGAGAGAGAGAGAGAGCTAGAGAGAGAGAGATACGTATCTGTCATGAAGCAGATAAAAAAAGTAAATAAAATGAAACAGACCTTGATTTGTAACATTCAAGGTGTTTTAAACAGAGGTCCAACTTACATCCTTTTTATCACTGCTCCACTCCCACTAAGCTATTGGAACTGCTGGGGTTTGTCCTGGCTGTGGAGAACTATCTGTCCATCATACAACTATGTTATACAGAAACAATGGAAGCAGAACAGCGGGGATGCAGCAACACTTATTCCCTCATTTCAGCTGCAGGAGCAAATTTGTATCATCAATGCAGTGCATCAGGTAGTGACTGTGTCCCCATGCTGACTTTTAATCATAGCTCCGATAAAGCACTTTATCAGTCATATGCTTTTAGAGGCAAAAGCCCTGGTCTAAACTCAGCTGCACAACATTAAAGAAGGAACCATTTAAGTTAACTTTGTTGCTCCAGATTCAAAATAGTATGTACTCACTTCCTGTAATCAACATATTAACTAATGCTTTATTTAAATTAGTTAGCTCACTGCAATTCCATTAGTGCCTATTTTTTCTGTGATATCACAGGCATATTCCTTCTGAAACCATTGTGTTAGCTTGTTCTTTTGACTGATCGGTCTACTTCCTGAAATGTTAGCACTGTATATTTGTACATGTAATACTAGTAAACTTTTGTGTGTGCGTGTGTGTGTGTGTGTGTGTGTGTGTGTGTGTGTGTGTGTGTGTGTGTGTGTGTGTGTGTTATTTTCCTTTTTCTTGGACCTCCTCTACTGATAATTGGCTATACGGTCCAGTTACAGTGGACAATTCAGTTAACAAAGTAAAAATAGGAGCAGATTCTTTTCATTTTTAGTTTCTGCCATGCTTCTTGCAGCTGTTCTACTAGCAGAAGTCCTGCTCCAACTCCACAACTGTATCATTTCTTATTGAATCCCTTATCTATGCATCCTGTAAAGGTTGTAAAACAGATTCCATTATACAGACCCACTTGATGGACTAAATGAACCAATGCAAAATAGTAGAGTGACACATCAAAAATGATGTCAAAGGAAACTTCACAGAAAAAGGTATATTGGGATTTTGCTCGTGATTAAAGATAGATGAAGCATAACAGCAGTCTGTGATCTGTCTTTCTGCCTGCCCCTAAATACCATGTAGCATCATCAGATGATCTATTATTTTGCACACTGGATAACATTCATTTTATGAGTTCTTTTTTTCAGATGTATGGTTACTACTGGTGTTAGTACCACACTGCTTGTCCAACATGAGAAGACATTCATGATAGACTTTCTAACTTGAACAGAAGCAAGGTATCAACTTTCTATATTTTTTTAACTTAACAAGAAAATGCAAGAAAAAAAAAACACTTCTAATGGTCTTGTTCTCTACTGAACACTTACTCAGCTGACACCCATATTCCAAATTAGATCCCTGCATTCATCAATTCTGAAAAAAAATAGCTTTCTTAATAATCCCATGCCATCTAAGGTAGAAAATCTGACATAACCTAAAGAACTGTGAGACCATTTAATTGGTAGTTGTTTAGGACCCAGAAGTATGCCACTGTCTATATGTAACTAGAGCTACCATATAATTGAGATGTCCTTTTGAAAGTGTAAGAAAGTTCCAAGCAACATATTCTTTTTAAAGTGCTCTACTACAGGTTTCATTAAGAATATCACTATTTCACAGGTGATCATGCTGAAGGTGGTCCTGCAAAGGTGTAATTTTACCATGATCTTGCATAATATCATACTGTGACAATAACTAGTGTGACGCCCACCACTGCTACCAATGTGTGATGGGCACCAATATGTGTCACCCCCACATGGGGCCATTAATCAAGGAGCCTGAATCCTCACCAATGACACTGGAGAGGGACGTGCACTTCTAATACAAATGAGTACATTCAGTGTTTCCAGATGCAGACCTCTCTGCATCAAGTACAGTTTCCCTTAGGAGCACACAGGGAACACACTCAGCCCAGGGTCTGGATGTCTCTATATTTGTCTCTCTCCAGTTCCCCAATAAGCCTCCTCACAGGTGCAGCTGTAGGATTAGGTCCTCAGCCGAGTGTCCATGCCAAGTCCTCCAGCACTCTCTCTGTAAACCCAGTGCTTTGTGTCCTTGCCCCAAGACACACACTCTTTAAGATTTCATTTTTATACACACACACACACACCTGGGAAAGGCTTGCACAGATTACTCGCTCTACCAACTTTGCTCGGACTCTAAGGTAGTTATCACTGCCACCAGTAAGTTACTATACAGCTCTCAAAAGGGTATCCAATTATACTGTGTAATATTAATACTAATATATATAGTAGTAGTAGTTCACCAAGACAGCTAGGCCTTCTGGAGTGGCCCACAGACTGTCAACAAATAAATATAAGTACTTTCAAAGTTTAGATACTCCCTACAAGAACCAGCCATGATAAAAGTATTAAATATATTTAATAATAAATAATAAAAGTTCATGGGAATACTGAATATATATTCACATTAAACCACAGAGTTCAAATCACAGAAAATATTGAAAACAACATTCAAGGACAGACTCAGACAAATAAAGAAAAAACAATATCTAAACTAAGTTTCACTGCATTCCTGACTGAATCTAAGAGAATTTACTGCTCCCTAATAACTTACTTGGGCAAGGTGAGATGAAATACATGAGCAGTCTTTCTAGCTAGGCTTCCCAAATAGAAAACTCTATATTATGAGATTACTCCCTGTAAACTATAATATCCAAGATGACTTGCAGAATGACTTCTTCTGGTCACCTGACTCTAGGTTCCCACAATATCTTCTTTTTAAGTTTGAGACAAGACTTTAGCAGACTACTGCAATATACATTTAGAGCTTTTATGGCAATCCTAGGAGCCAGAAACATTTACAACATTTCCCCCTTCTTTACAAAGCTAACAGATAATGGCTGCTCGTAGACCTACTGTCTCCGGGCCTACTCAGCACTGTGGTATGCCGTACAATGATTTAACAGCTCATTTACATTTCCCTTATTTTTCTTACAATAAGCCAGCTGGTTAACCATTACTGTGCCAGTGTCCTCTATTAAAACATATACATTTAATTTAGATACCATAATACATGTACATTTCTTTTCATTTCATCAGGGTGCACTGTTGATGCATTTTAACACAGTTAACACAAGCAGAGCTCACAAATACATTTTTAGCACAAGCATCTGAACAGATCAGTTTGGTATACTAATGACATACAATTATTTAGAAAATTCCAGCCAGCTGCGCTGGCACAAGTCATACATCAACTGCCCTACTTCTCCCTGGCATGGCTGGCAGTATCCCTTATCATCACAGCTAGTTTTAGGTAAAAAATAGATTATAGTTCATCTTATGGATATTTTATTTTATTTGACTATCATGGTGGTGTACACACTGATCATAACTGGCCATTTGTAATTATTGCCTGGGTAAAATAATTCACAAAAAAAAAAAGAAAAGGGAACAGACAGGCAGTAAACTGTACATATCAAAACCCCAAAAGACAGTAACAATATATAACAAAAGCTGTACAGTTGCAGTTAATAGATATAGCAGCAACTAAGAGAAAAATGCACATTTACAATTCACATGATTATATTTCACGTATACAACATGATGGAAATGCTGTGGGTTAATGAGAGTCAGGGCAGTTAAGGGTGGATTTGTATTAATGATTTTGAGTAATGAAAGTAAGGAGTTAACTGTCTCTGCTGTAAGTTTTACCTGAGACACAGAACAGATTCTCCCTTCCTGAACACAAGGTAATATAGTGGCCACTCTCTTTAAAGATTTACCAAAAGCTTTTGCCATTGTAGCTCACAAACTACTTCTAAAACAGCTAGCCACTTTGGATCTGTCAATCAATAAACAGTGGACTGGTTTAAGACTTACCTGTCTGATAGATTACAGTCAGTAAGCTGGCAATATATGTGCTAATCATTCCAGACTGCGTTACACCAGTGATCTATTCCAGTCTCATTACTTTTTTACATATTTATGAAGGATATGCGCAGAGTAGTTGAAGCTGTCTGTACTTACAATATGCAGACAGTTCCCTCTTTATTTGCACAGCCAAATCTATATATCAGCTGCAAAAAATTGCTCAGAAATGTCTACATACTGTGGAACAGTGGCTAATAGACTTGTGTCTTCTGTTGAAAGTGTTTAAAACTAGCTTAAACATCTCTGATTTCCACCTTAACTCACTACAAGAAATTGCTGAACAAAAAGTATCAGATACTAAACTTTTTGATGTGATCATAGATTATGGATTAAAATTTGATCAGTGTATATTATGTTCTTTCAAAAACCAGTAAAAACCAGGAATATATATGTAATTTCAAACATTTCCTAAGGAAGCAAAGTAGATAATCAGAAGCCAGGATTCTACTACTATCAAGTTTAAAGTATGTATCTCTTGTGCTAATGCACATAAACTGTACCTGAAAAGACATGTGCAATCGTACAATTACATATCTAAATTTACTGTAAATATTCCCAGTACAGCATACTACTGTCTTGCATTATGGACGCATTCCTGGATAAAATTAAAAAAAAATAACATATTATCATAACTCTCTGCTTAAGAATTCTGGGCAAATCAAAAAGTAGAGGACCAATTTTAAATGTTACTCTAACTGACTAAGACAATTAATAGAGCAACATGGATTTTCTGAACAACATGAAGTATAAAAGTTTAATGTCTGGCATTATTCACTGACTGCAGTCTTCAGCAACTTACCTGAAAATCAAAAATTTTACAAAGGACAGGGTAATAACATATAGGGGAAATTGAGAGGTATGCATATTGTATTCTCAGCTTGAAATATTTCATGCAGCAGTCTTTAATAAACCAAATAAATATGCATCAATAAACTATTTAGTCAGCCTCTGTACTCCACTTAGATGTCAAAGAGCTCTTAACTAATAACAGCTGAGTGTCAGCTCCAGGTAAATCTGTAGTTACATCCTTCTCTAGGTGTCAAATATTGCTTGTTCATATTTGCATTAATATTTCAAACGCCATAGTACATACAAAGTATAGAAAGATTTCACCTTAAAGCTTACATAATGACAATCAGAACTGTTCATAGGTTCATCAGTGTTTACTAGGCTAAGAACCACAAGGGCCATTTTAAGCCTAGCCATGCATCCCAAATCCCTGACAAGTTCATATACCCTTGATAAGTGTAAGCAGGGGTTTGGGAGATGAAACATTTGCAAACAGGGGCCTGGGAGATGAACAATTTACAGGTCAGCTGTGTCCATTAGAGACATAGGTGCCAAACCAGGGATGAAATTCCTGTTCCCATTCCAATTGTCCAAGTTATACTAGAAGGTAAAAAAGAATGTAAACCAAATAGAAAGATACCGATACAGTACCAAATAGCTCGAGCAATGTAGAGCTGATGAATAAAGAATCCACTTGTTTCACAGATTCGCTGAATATAATCCAATTTTATTTCACAAACAAACCTATACACGATAGCAAATAATCCAATATCAGAGGTTAAGCGCTTTCATCTGTCTAAGCCAGACTTCTTCAGAACCACCAAAAAAAGCATAAATCTTGCTAATATATACCAAAAAATGGCGCCAGACTGATTCAATTAATCAATCAATAAAACATTAAAGTTTTTTAGCAGCTTGAATCTATATGTATCATACATTAAAATATATCATATTACAATATTAATAGGTGACAAATAACAAAATGTCAAAAACACATACAAGTTCAATCTAATTTTTTTGGTATGTATTAGCAAGATTTATGCTTTTTTTGGTGGTTCTGAAGAAGTCTGGCTTAGACAGATGAAAGCGCTTAACCTCTGATATTGGATTATTTGCTATCGTGTATACGTTTGTTTGTGAAATAAAATTGGATTATATTCAGCGAATCTGTGAAACAAGTTATACTAGAATTGGGTTAGGGGAGAACTCTGCTTCACATGGATGGGGAGCCTGTTCCATAGACGGGGTAAACTTTTTGATGCATACCTGTCTGTCCTGCAGGTTGTATTTATATCACAGACAAGGTTTAAGTCTTTAGAATGGGTAATTCTGGTGCTGTTTGTTTTGTGGATATACAGGAGATCCATCAGAGCGGGGTCTGACTATGGCCCGTATGGCAGGCATAGATCTCCCCTCAAAAGCCTGCAGGAGACAGAATACAGGGATAGGGCCTTGAGGTGGTCTGCATTGGACATTTTACTTAAGTCCTGAATTCTTTTAGTGATGAACCTTTGCGGGCATTCCAGTTGTTGGATATGCCTGGTTAGGTACATACTAAAGGGGGCATTGTACTCAATGATAGGTCTGATGAATGCCAAATACAGTGGAACAATGATTTCCTTGGACTTAGATGCCATACCTTTGTTTATAAGTTGTGCAACACAGAATGATTTCCTCACTACTGTAGACATGTGATGGTCATCGTCTAGATTACTATCTATGTGTGCTCCTATGTCCCTGACTACTGATTCAACTCAAAGGGATGTGTTGTCAATATGATAGTTACCAGGGGTAGATGACTTCCTGAAGGATACTATTATGCATTTCTTGGCATTTAATTTTAGTCCGTGGCTACGACACCAGCTGTTTGTCTATGTCAGCCCCTCCTGGAGAAAATTTTTGCAGTGTGGCATTCAATGACAGCTCCTAATTTGCAATCATCTGCAAATTTAGTCAGCCAGAGACCACTGACATTGGCCTTGACTTCAGAGAAGTAAATCCCAAAGAGGAGTGGTCCAAGGACTGATCCCAAGAGACTCCACTTGTGACTGGCCTTATGTAGAGGTCGACTCCCCAGTTCTAACTTCCTGGGTACTGTCTGTGAGCCAGTTGGCTATCCATTGAGTGACATATAAGTTTGTACCTACCCTCTTGAGTTTATCAAAAATGCCTGAGTGGGGTATTGTGACAAATGCTTTGGCCAGTTCAAGGTAGGCAGTGTGAACCATTTTACGCTTATCCATTGCTTTGGTTACCTTTTCAAAGATGTCCACCAGGTTGGGTAGGCATGATCTGCCCTTGACGAAACCAAACTGGGTTGGGTCCAGTGTCTGGAGGTTTACTATATCACTATTGATAATTTCTGCGATAATTCTTTCCATAGCTTTACATATGAGACTAGTAAGACTTTGGGTCTGCAGTTACTGGGTCTGTAGATGGCCCAATTTTGTGCAGAGTGATGACTTGCCTTTCTCCATTCACCAGGCACAAAACCTGTTTGGAGGCTACAGTTAAACAGTAATTCCAGAGGTCCTGATAAGTCATGTTTCATGCTATTTAGAAAGCATCCTGGGATATTTTCTGGGCCAATTGATGCAGTGTTCGTGGCCTTAGAGAGAGCATTAAGGACCTGTTTCCTAGTGATAGCAGGGGGAGTCATATTTGATGGTATTTCCTGAGGGAAGGTTGAGAGGGAGAGAAGGGTAAAGATGGAGCTGAATTTATTGGCCAGTAGGTTTGCTATATCTTTTGGCTCAGTATAGGTGGCTCCATTTACAATGAGCTCTGCATACAAATGTGTATTGCCTTTGAGATTGTGGACATAGCTAAATAATGCCTTGTGGTTGCCCTTGGCCTATTGATATTTAATCTCTGCCTAGTGCATGTAAGTGACATTAATTGTTGTTCATAGAATAATTATTGATATTGTCATAAATTTCATGTTTTTTTCTAAATATCTTGACAACAAAATAACACAGACAGAACTGCTTAGCGTCATATGAAAGCTCTCATCTGGATGAAGAAATGAGGTTTGGGACAAACCAATTTGTCCAGGAATCTCTTTGCAGGACCAAGGGGGGGTGGTTTAGTATAGGAAGAATGGGGAAGGAGGCAGGCTGGGGGTAGTGTGGGCTAGACAGGTAGCTGGGCTCTGGGCATCAAGGGGTTAATGGTTTGGGGAATTAGAGGAAGTGATGTTGGTTTAGGGAGGGACTTTGCTTTTATAGTTTGGCAGCAGAGGAAGTGGGGTCACATTTTGGCGTGAGTTGTGAAAGCTAACCCACATTCAGGATGACTTGTAGGTATTTCAGTGGAAGGTAGGCCTCTGATGATGAGTGTGTGGGATGGTGTGCATGAGTAACAGGTTGGTAAGGATGGTGGGGAGTGTATTTACTGTTTTGGGCTAATTTTTTTGTTACACTCAAGGAGTGGAGTGGGGCGATGGGGCATGTGTGGATGTGTGGAGTGTAGGGTTAAAAGGATGAGTGGAGAGGACCCCGGTACTAGAAGTAGGTCCTGGAGGGGGGAGTAGGGCAGCATGGCTGGCGTGTGTGTGTGTGTGTGTGTGTGTGTGTGTGTGTGTGTGTGTTACTATCTTGCTGGTGCTTTTAGGTTAGGGATGGTGCCTCTGGACTAATTGCTGAATTTTCCCTGGATCCACTTTCTTACCTTATATTTCTCCTCACTTCCTGGGCCACTCCTGGTGACCTTGTGGCATGTAGATCCTGAGGGGAGGGGGAACAGGGTCTTCCAGGTGGTCCTTTGTGTTCTCCATCACTTCCCCATGTTAAGGGTGGTTTTGAGCTGACCATGGGTGGGGGAGTCGAAGTCAACGATCAGTAATCCTTTCCTGGTGGTAGGTGTTTGGGAATATTTTTTTTTGGCCATTTTCCGAGTTGGGAACTGTTCATTCACAAGGGTTGAGGCTCTACACATATGCTGTGGGGTGCTGAGCCGTTATTTCCACCTCGATGCGATGGAGCTTTTCTAGTCGAGAAAAAGAAAAAAATACATATACTATAAAGGAATTCCCTGAATCTGGACTTGGTTCCATGGGCAAACAAAAGACTTAATACCACACTCTGCTTGACTATATAGCTGTACTGTTGCTTTCTTAATGTTATACTTTTGATTGCTGCATAGAGATAACACTCGTGCATTTTGAAGGAACATTTTAACTTGCTTATTTCTTGAGTGATAAAGGAAGGTGAATAATACATAAATATAACATTAAATGTTACAAAGGTATTTTGTGAAATTTATATTAGACAACTAGGTTCCCCAACATCGCTCATGGGATGAGTCTGAAAAAAAGTCCATGGCAATCTCTGCTCTACCAGTTAAGAAATATAAATTGGTGTAAAAGGGGAAAGCACATAGAAGGAGAGGGTTTCCATACTCATGGTACCAGATGACCACTCATTTGGGAGGACTGTCTTAAGCTGGCCAATAGCTTGCAGCTTTCTAATCATGCCAGACTGTTTACAGAAATATTTTGCCAAGGGGATGAGTGTGAAATAGCTTAGAGGGAGCTATTAATCCAAAAAAAAAAAAAACAGGGACTTTCACAGTCCAGTCAGGGTCCAGGTGTGGGGTGGGCCTGAGAGCTCTGATGTGAATGCTGGCTTGGCAGATGTATTAAGAATAATGAAGATATATAGGCCTCTTTTACTTCTGAAAGCTATAGTATAGAGCTAATATTTTTAAAGTGTCTCTGGCTGTCCCTGATTTTCTCAGTTTGTTCCTGATTCTGTGGAAATTGGAATAGATTAGTTGAGGCTGGTGGAGTAGCCTAGTGGGCTAATGCACTGTGCTGTTGTTGAGGGTTCAGTACTTGGCAGGGGTGTAAGTCTGTGAAACAGAGATGAGTTGGTTTAGTGGGAGTCGACTAACAGTAAGGATTAGTTGGCTGCCTTGGCTGCACTGGGGAGGAAGATGGTAGGTAGAATTTGCCCTAGGACATGCAATAACTGAGTAGTAGTTTTCGCTTTTTACATGGTGGTGTGCTGGAAAAGGACAGGACATTGGCTTTACCACTTTTGGCAGCATTTATGGCCAGGGAACACTTGGTTATGGTATGATCAGAGGTTCCGGAAGTGGAAAGCAGTAGACCCTTCTCTTTGTTGGGAGTTGTGGCATCCCGACATTTGGTTGGCTACCATGATGGACAGTTATGGGGGGATTGGTAGATAGGAAAAAGTGTGAGAAGGGGTTGGTGTCTGTTGGGCCTTTAATGGTGGAAGTCGTGTATGGGTAGGCTACAAGTTCTTTCATGCTTGTTCAAAGTGTGGGGGGAATCATCCTGCTGTTCAATGTGGGCGCTGTGAGATTAATTCAATGACTGAACTTTGCATCAGGGGAGGGCAGCTTTCCTCATGCACAGGGGTTTCAAACCCTTAGGGGTAGAAGTCATTTTTGTGGACTCTGGGGAGAAGGGCTCTTCAGAGGGGGTAGGGGAAGGGTCGCTTTTTCCCATTAAGGTGGAGGTTTTATGACAGATGCTCCAAGGCTTTTCCGATCTTGTGGTTAAGAAGGAGATATTAGATGGGTTTCATCATTGGTTCTCTATTACATCTAGGGTAGTTGGAGATGGGGTGGTTTGCAAGAATCTGTGATCAGTGTGAGGTATTTAAGACATTTTGTGGGATTTCGGCTGAAAAGGAGTCCCAGGTGGGTCGACTACTGGGCCCTTTTGACAGTCTGCGATTTGATGCCTTTAAGGTTTCTCCATTGAGTCTGGTACCAAAGAAACAGGTGGGGGAGTTCAGGTTGATTCACCACTTGTCGTATCCTGAAGGGGGCTCAGTTAACAATTTTATTGCAGGTTAGGATGCCAGGATTAGTTATGCATCCCTAGATGATGCTGTCCAGGTCATTAGGGGTTTTAAGGAGCCATGGTTAGTGAAGGTGGATATTGAGTCTGCCTTTTGTTTGCTGCAAATCAGGCAGGAGGACTGGCCATTACTGTGCATGGTAGTAGGTAATACATTTTATTTTGACAAGGCTATGCCAATGGGTTGTTCAGCTGCATGTGCAACATTTGAGAAATTCAGTATAGTACTTCATTGGGTGTGGCAGCAGAGCGTTGGTAAGCAGAAGGTAATACATAACTTGGACAATTTTTGTTAGTTGGGAAGGGATGAGAAGGTGCACAAGAAGGGTTGTGGGAATTTCAGCATATGTGAGGATTTACGGGTCCCTTTGGCTCAGCATAAGTTGGAAGGTCCAGCAAAGGCTTTGGAATTTTTGGGTTTATTGGTGGATGCAGAATGGGAATTGTTTTGCCTGCCTATGGATAAGATAGACAGATTATAAGTTGCTATAAGGTTGGTTGTGGCTAAGGATAAGGTATGGATTTGGATAGTTGTGGAGTTGTTAGGGTTTTTGAATTTTGCATGTCGGGTGGTCTAACCAGGGTGTACTTTTTGTAGGTCAGTGGCCTTTTTGTTGAAAAGGGGTAAGAGTAAACACCATTGGGTTAGGGTGAATAAGTTGGTTTGGGAGGATTTGTTGCTTTGGTTGCGTTTTTTGGATTTGTTCAATGGGATTTCTTTTTGGCAGGCAGATTGGATGGGACAAGAGGAACTTCAATTACTCATGGACACAGCAGGGGGGCTTATTTTGGGGGACAGTGGCTTGCAGCTAGATGGCCTCTGCATTGGAAGGAAGAATGGAAAAGAGAAGTTGCATCTTTAGAATTGATGGCGATTTGGGCAGCTTCGATAGTTTGGATGGAAGGAGCGTTTACAGGAGGAGCGGGTGGCTTTCCATTTGGATAACATGGCGGTGGTGCAGGTGTTACAGAAGAAGGCAGCCAGGTCAGAATTACTGTTGTTAATTTTGTGTAAGTTAGTTTTACAGAGTTTGTTAATTAACTTTTCATTTAAAGGGGTGCATGTGCCAGGGGTGAGTAATGCCATTGCTGATAGCTTGTCCCAATTTCAGTTTTCCAGGTTTTGGCTGTTGGTGCCAGAGGTGGAGGAAGTGCCAGTACCATTGCCAGAGGAGCTATGGAACCTTGGGTCGAGGTAACCAGGAGGTTGGTGAGTCAGTCTTGGCTGGTGTCTACAAGGAAGGCTTATGGTAGGGCTCTTTGTGAATTTGATCAGTTTATTTTACAATTGTCAGAAGACGAAGGGGTTTGGTCTGAGGAGTTACTGCTTCATTATTTAGCTCGAGCCTGGGGTTTAGGTAAAGCTTTACAAACAGTTAAGGTGCATTTAGCTGCAATTAGCATATTTATGCAGGTATCGGAGTTACATGACTTTACAAAGTCTTAGACGGTAGGACATATGTTGAAGGACCGGGGAAGGGTGGCTGGGGAGCGCCGTGATATGCAATGGCTGTTGACGAGGGCATTGTTGAAGGTTTTGCTAAAGGGTTTAACTTTACTTGAAGGTAACTCCTTGGATTATGTTATGTGGGTTATGTTGTGTGTATGGTTATATTTTGGTGGCTTCCGATGGTCTGAGCTGTTAGGATCATTACTTTGGAGGGATGTAATGATAGGCCCTGGGATGGTTATTGTTGGGTCACAGAAGATTAAGACAGATCAGTTGGGGAAAGGTGCATCAATAGTGCTCATAGAAGATAGGAATGTTAGGCTTTGCCCAATAAAGTGAGCTAAGGAATTAAGGCAAACTCAGGATGGGGGCCCATATGACTTGGTTTTCCGGTCAGTGGATGGCAGGAGGGTGACAAGTGATCAGCTAGTTCATGTTATCAGGAGGGTTCTTTGTTGCATGGGTTTTCCAGTGGAGAGGTTTACATCTCATTCTTTAGGGATTGGTAGGGCTTCAGATTTGGCTAGGGGCGGCAGTTCCAGTGAGGTTATTAAAGAGCGGGGAGGTGGTCTTTTAATGCATTTTTATTGTATATTAGATAAGGTTTGCATTGTATATGCTATTCATTTTCTTTTCTTTCTCTTTTAGGGAAGAAGATGGAAATTCCTGGGCCATGCCTACGTCCAGTGGGCAGAGAAATGGGCAGCAGTTAGAGTAGATGGACAGAATTTGGGTTTGTTTCAGCTAGGTTGGACAGTTACTTGGCATGGGGTTAGAGGGCTTAGATGGGAGCAACTGATGCATGTGTTTGAAGTGGTAAGGTTGAGAGTAGGCTATCCATGAATATTAGTGGTGCATTTGTGGGGTAATGATCTGGCAATCTTGTCAAATAAACAGATGCTGGATATTATAGCAGAGGATTTGTTTAAGTTGCAGAATTTGTGCCCTGGTATGTGTATAGCATGGTCAGAGATTGTTCTGCATTTGACGTGGAGGAATGCCATCAGTTATCGGGCTATTGAGTTGGTTTGGAGGCTTGTTAACCAGAGGTTGGCCAAGGAATTGGGAGATTTAAGCATGTATACAATAGAGCATAGGGATTTCAAAGATAGTGATGATGTTTGGTTTCGATCGGATGGGGTGCATTTGAGTGATGTGGTCTTGGATTTGTTTAATGTTCACTTGAAATTGTTTCTTGATGTATGGTAAAGGTTATGGGATAAGAGGAAGAACAGCCTGGGAGCAGGCTTGTGGGCAGAGAAGAGGGACAGGATTGCCCTCTTCAGTTCCCCTTCTAGGTGAGGGTGTTGATAGGATTGAGTTTGGAGCTGCTTGATAGTAAGTGGGCTTATTTGGACACTGCTTAATTTGAAAGGGGTGAGTGGGTATGCTACCCTTTTAATTTTTGGTCAGGGTGAGTAGGTTTGCTGCCTTGATGGATGATTGAACAGGGTGAGTGGGTACACTGCCTGATGAATGACTTGGCCAGGGTGAGCAGATACACTACCCTGAGTTTGTTTGAAAGAATGTAAAGTTTCCAGTTATTCATTGTTTTATGTGAATAAAGTTAATAACTGGTTATATTAGTAAAGGCCGCCAACTTTCTTTTGGTGTTGGTGTGAGTTATTTAAAAGGAGACCGGGAAAAATAGGTTTGGGACAAACCAATTTGTCCAGGACCCTCTTTGGGGGACAAAATGGAGGGAGTGGGGTAGTATAGGAGGAATAGGGAAAGAGGGAGGGAGGGTGGGGGGATTGGTATGGGCTAGACAGGTATTTGGGCTCTGGGCATCAAGGGGTTAATTGGTTTGGGGAGTCAGAGGAAGTGATGTAGGTTTAGAGAGGGACTTTGCTTTTATAGTTTGGCAGCAAAGGAAGTGGGGTCACATTTTGGCGTGAGTTGTGACCCTCCCTCCCGTTTTCATGTTGTGTTAGCTTGTCGGTGGTTAGTGCAGTGGTGGAAAAGAGGGACATGATTGTCCTCTTCTGTTCCCCCTCTAGGTGAGGGTGTTGATGACATTAAGTTTGGTTTGGGGGCTGGGACAAAAAGCTGATGACAGTGTGTGCGTAACTTGAACAGTTAGTCTTTAATCTGTTTACTGTGACTTATAAAATCCTGTTTAAGACCTAGAAACTAAGGAATAAAATCACAATAAAAATAGTTTGTTCTGAAGAGTTTGAAATTTATACTTTCTTAGTAATCCCTGTAGCTCTAAAGATAGAAACATGTGTTTGAAATGTGAGGACATCATTTTATTCTATCATAAAAGCTTAGACTCGGCTCTCTGAAAGTTAAAGTGCAAACTTCCAGAGCTCCATTGGAGGGAATTGCTTAATAAAAACAAAGTAGCATTTGTCAAGTCAGGTATTTTTTGTTGTTAGTTAAAATAACCACACTATGGAATCACATCCTGTTAATATTAGAGTTATAACTACCAGGATGTAATTTTTAACACTGCTGAAACAACAACAAGCCTAAATTTCCATTTATTTGACATAACATTCTGACATAACTCTTCACACATAGATTCTGCTTTAACCTTCATGATGTAACTTTAAAAGTACTGCCTTCACTAATCTTGTGTGTTGTACAACTGAATATTTTTATATAATATACAATTTTTGTGATTGCATTTGTTTTTGAGAATGCTTATTAATGTTTGTTTCTTTTATTGTTAAATCATTTATTCTGTTATTGTGCTTCACATTCTGTATATTGTGAAGCTTTTCTCACTGGGACATCACTGAAAAGGGGCTTTATGAGTTGTCAGATTATGCCAGCAAAAGAAAATCACAAAATAAATATATAAATAAAATATTAGAGCCAAGTTGGTTCTTGGAGTACTGAAGTTATGATTGCTGCCTTTGCTAGAATTAAGTGGCCTTGGCTATGCTCTTCTATAAATGACTGGGGAAGAAGAACCATATGTGCCCCAAGGATTCCCTTTATTACTTTTTCTTCCATTCCTTTACAAACTTAGAGACCTTTTCACATTCACAAACCATAACGACCGTCTGGTAGTCTTAATAACCCTAGACCACAAAGGAAAAGAAGAAATCCACTAGTCACAAAGCCGAGTTCACCAGTTTATTTGTGAGTGCTTTCATGCACCTTCAGTACGTGCACTTCTTCAGACAAATAGATCAAAAACATGGCTTACTTAAATACAAAAAAATGTGATCATCAATTATCCTATTAAATAATTAATTAAACTAAATTATACAATTAACCTACTCAAGCTTTTGTTAAAAAGACAACACCTAAAATATCACCTAAAATGCATACAAATGCAGTTATACATCCTACAAATATATATGTGTATATAAATATATACATACACATATGCTAATAATTATAAAATACTTAAATTTATCTCATTTCAAGTTATAAAAAAATTATTATTTTAAAAAAACAAAAATGAATGTATATCAAGAATAAATATCATATACTAAATATTATTCAATAAACTTAATAACAAATTTACCTATTGGAATTATCTTTCCAGGGCTTTTAGTCTAAGTATACATTTTATGGAACACATATCATTGATACCAGGAAAAGCATATGCATTTGTACGTAGTTGCCACAACAATTCTTGTTCCTCTAGTTTGAGATGCCATAGTCCACCTCTTGGATTCTTAGAAACACTTTCAACTACCACAAACTGAAAACTATGTGTGTTATACTCATTAATATGTCTTGGTAATGCATTAGTCTGAATATTTTTGGAAATCAAATAGACATGTTCATATATACGTTGTTTAAGTTGTCGCTCTGTTTTCCCTAAGTAAAACACTAGACACAATTTACATTTTGCTAAGTATACTATACCTTGACTTTCACAATTATATTTATCCTGCACAGAATACTGGTATCCATTAATGCAGAATGAAGGCCCTATTAAAATATATTTACAGTATTTACACCTCCCACATTTGAACATACCTTTAATGTTCTTAGACTTTTGGTATGGTGTCTCAAATAATCTCTTAATATTAGGACCATTTCTGTAAGCTATCAATGGTCTATTTCCAAGAATTCTATTTAGAGTTGAATCTTGTGTAATGAGACCCCAATTCAAATTTAATATTGCTCTAAATTCATGTGAAATGTCATTAAATTGTGTTAAAAAACTGGTTATATACCTATTAGTTTTATTTTTGTTCACATTTGTTACCTTCTCATCATTGTAAATGCTTAGTATAGAATCATCATTACCTTCATGTACCATGGCCCCAGTGTTAGTAAAAATGGGGCCCAAAAGTTTTTTTGACCTTTTACAAGTAATTTCCTGGATAAGACCATTAACCAACGATGTAGGATAACCACGATTATTAAACATATTAAATAAGACATTACATTCTTTAATAAAGTCATCGTCATGAGAGCACATTCTTGACGCTCTAACTAATTGGCCCATCACCACACCTCTTTTTTGGAAATATGGGTGGTTGCTTGCAAAATGTAAAAAAGAATTACTATAAAAGGGTTTGCGATATATTAAAGTCCTGTAACAATGATTAAATGCATCTTTACACAAGGAAATATCCAAAAAATTAATTATTTCACTGTTAAAATTAAACGTGAACTCTAGGAAAGAGGTAAATGTAGACATAATTTTAACTAAATTTTGGGCATCTTCAGAATTACCATGGATAATAAAGAACATGTCGTCTTGGTAATGGTTGTACCAGACAACTATATCTTTAAAAAAATGATGATGAAAAAGATAGGTACGTTCCCAAAAAGCCATCAGAGAATTGGCAAAACTGCCACCACAAGGCGATCCCATGGCAACACCTGATTTTTGTACAAATAACTCACCTTGAAACATAAAATAGTTGTTATTGAGTACAATATCTATGAGTGAAATGATCAGGTCCACATCTTTGCCTGGAGTCTGTTTCAACAATAAATAATCTCTCACCCATTCCATGCCTAAATTGTGTGGAATAACAGTATATAGATCTTTAATGTCCACAGTAAGAAACCCGTATGATGCATCAAATGGTATCCTATTTAGATGTTCCAATACATGCCATGAGTCACGACAAATTTGGGTTTCTGTTTTTAATATTTCTTTTAATTTTGTGTTGACCAATTTTGCGCATGCATAGGTAATAGATTTACGTGCATCTATTATTGGTCGCAAAGGGGGATCACTCATATTCTTATGGAGTTTAGGTACTCCAAAAATTACTGGTGTCAAAGGGGTAGGCATAGTTAAATAATGATATGTGTCTATGGGTATAACCCCATCAATGAACAGGTCACTTAATTGTGATTTTACACGTTGATATGCCTGATTGAACTTATTTAACAAAACTTTATCATAGTTAGATGTAAGTAACATCTTATACATTCTATTCACGTAGTCATCATCGTCCATAAACACTGTCCCCCCTCCCTTATCAGGTTGCATAACACGAATGTTATGAGCCTTTACATACTCAATGAACTGCTTTTGTTCCATTAAAATGTTACATTTATGGGTTTCAGGTTTACTATAATAGTTAGTTACCAAAGACCTAAGATGAATCTTTGTAATTTTTTCAAAGGCTGCCAAGTTAATGTCCAAAGGAGGATTAAAAACACTGGACATATATTCATTTGTTGAAAAATGGCTAGAATTATTAAATAATGTACTTAAATTAAGCTTCTAAACAAACACTTTCAATAATAATATTTAGTATATGATATTTATTCTTGATATACATTCATTTTTGTTTTTTTTAAATAATAATTTTTTTATAACTTTAAATGAGATAAATTTAAGTATTTTATAATTATTAACATATGTGTATGTATATATTTATATACACATATATATTTGTAGGATGTGTAACTGCATTTGTATGCATTTTAGATGATATTTTAGGTGTTGTCTTTTTAACAAAAGCTTGAGTAGGTTAATTGTATAATTTCGTTTAATTAATTATTTAATAGGATAATTGATGGTTACATTTTTTGTATTTAAGTAAGCCATGTTTTTGATCTATTTGTCTGAAGAAGTGCACGTATTGAAGGTGCATGAAAGCGTTCACAAATAAACTGGTGAACTCGGCTTTGTGACTAGTGGATTTCTTCTTTTCCTTTGCGGTCTACAGTTTTTTCGAGTCTTAATATTCCTGACAGCACTTCTATATAAAACAGGATGAACTGAAATTCATTCTTGTGTACTTTCTTCGAACAGTTTGAATGCAGTTCCACACACTGCATATGGTTCTGATGCTTTCTTGTTAACAAAGAAGTATATGGGCATTTCTGTCCTCATAATATGATGTTGTGTATGTATTCTGGCAAACTCAGTAGTGCATTATTTTGTTGCTTTCTAATATGTTAGGGCTTCTCTTCCACTTGAGAAATTTGAATGAACAACTCAACTGTTTTTACCTAAATGGCCAGGGAATCCCACTCCCATGGTAGTCTACTGAATAATTTGCTCCCTCTCTTTTACCATTGTTAACATTCTACATTATCCCATGGGATGCATCCATTTTTTGAAGGGAGTTAACATATTCAGTTTTATATCTGCATTTGTTGCCAAAACTGAGAGATGCCTGATTTGATCACTAACTGTCTATCATCAATACATCTGTAGGATTATCATTTCTTATCCTTTTTGCAGATTATTTCTGCATGCCAGGATGAAAGTGCATGCTGACACAGATGATGAGTATCGCTTTATCACACTTAATAAAGACAATTGACTGTCTGTCCAATAACATGCCAGCCTGCTTCTTGGATCCCAACTCTACAAGCTCCTCAAAGATCTCATTTGCTCTCCCCTTGCCTCCAGTCTATTAAGGCAACCCTAATTACAATCTACCGACAAGAACCAAGCGTTCAAAACAACAAAAAGTACCAAAGTATCAGCAAAGCTTCAAATGCCAAAATACGATGTATACTCACAACCAAGTGTCAAACAATAAATGATGCCACGTATATGAAATAATAAAATAGATTTAATCCATAGAACAAGTTAAGCGCTTTCACCCCCGGTATATGAGCTTCATCAGAACTGACAAATTGATGTTCAACCCCATTTAAATACGCTGATTTGGCACCAATTTTACTTCAGCTTCTTAAAGCTATAGTACATCATTTCATCTAAAAATTTCTCTAAAAGAAAATTCATACGTTTAATCAGCGTCAAACAAATTAACATAAAATCTTTACAAAATATACAAGTGTTAAAACATATATGCAATAACATACTAAAAAACAATAATCAATGTCTCACTTTCTTAAATCTAATATAGGTTTCACAGAAGTGTATTCATTTAACTCTGGTGGTGATGTGACATCTGTTAATAACTGCCACCACAACTCCTTATACGCCAAGATGTTTTTGATATTACCACCTCTTGGATTAACTGATACACTTTCTAAAATGGCAAATTTATTTAGGTGTTATACATGAATTTAAGAATTTTAAAATTTTTAATTATAGTGAAATTGAATTAAATACAGCACATTTTAGTCTACTTTCAAGAGGTATGAAATTTATACCCATTACTCGTTTTCATATGGTAGATTGCATAAGTGAATATAAACAATACATTAGGAAGTTAAATTTAGCTCTTATGTTCAAAGATAGATATGATAATCCAGCTCCATTGAAGAGCACACTCAGAAAGAAGAGCAGTTACATGCCTGCTATGAACCCTAATGTTCAGATGTATGATAAGATGGTTACAAGGGAAATTTACCAGTTCAATAAAAAGAATAATAGGAAAAAAGTTAAATCAAATTTAACAGTACAGGAATCTAAGGTGTTAGATGAATTAAGAGCTAATAAAAATATAAGAATAATGAAGCCCGATAAGGGCGGAGGGATTGTGATATATGATTCACTAGAATACAGCTCTACTATACATGATTTATTACATAGAACAGGTAACTATTCTGTAACCTCTTTGAATGAAGCCCATATTGCGTACAGGAGAATAGATATGTTTTTAGAGGAATTTTTATTGGATTGTAGAATAAATGAGGAGTTATATAACTTTTTGAAAAAGTCCACAAAAATGTTTCTGAACCTCCGTTTAGACCAATAATTTCAGGCAATAAATCAAAGACATTTCCCATTGGAGTGGCAATAGATTCAATGCTTAAACCAATATATGGTAAGATAAATCACTTAGTAAAAGATTCTTGGGATTTTTAAAAGAATTTTCCTGTTATTGGACAACAATGAATTGTTATTTATTTTTATTGATGTAATAGACCTTTTTACATGTATACCATCTTCCCAGTGAATTGAAGCTTTCTCTAATAGCATCCAGAAATACAGCGATCTTGGATGGGATAGAACAAGTTTAATTATTGAAATGATGACAATTGTATTGGAAAATAACTTCATATTTTATGAAGGGGAAATATTTAGACAAACTAAAGGAGTAGCTATGGGGGCAGCATGTGCCCCCATATATGCAAATCTTGTCATGTTAGATTGGGAAGATGGTATTATATTTAATAGCGAGTATATGGAAAATATAAAGTATTATTCACGGTTTTTGGATGACATCTACATCTTATGGAAAGGAAGTCAGGAATCTTTCAACAAGTTTTTAGTATATCTCAATGGGAGTAGTGAATTTTTGAAATTCACGTCAGAAATTAACAACAAAGGAGTGGCCTATTTAGACACACTTATTACTACTGATGGAAAGAGCTTTAAGTCTAAAATATATAGGAAGGCTACTTTTTCAAATTCCTATTTGGATTATAATAGTAATCATCCCAGAAAACTAAAGTACAATATTTACAAAGGGCAATGCATCAGGGCCCTCAGAATGACTTCAAGTTATGGGGATATGCTAGAAGAAATTAATTACATCTATAAGTTATTCAAAGAAAGAGGGTATAATACGAACATGATGGATGATGTAAATAAATATGTTATTAGTGAATGGGGGAAGAAATATATTTCTTTATTAGGTTTGAATATAAAATTATCTAATGAGTTAGTTGGGAATAGTATAAGCAATAGGAGAAAAAGTAAAAACACATACAACAGAGCGTGTATTATCGAATTTGGACCTTATAGTAATCAAGTGAAGGAGATATTAACTAGGAATTGGCACATTTTATTGACAGATCAAGAAAAGATTGATATATTAAGACCTAGTCCAACTTTTATATACAAAATGGGTAATAATTTGAAAAAATTATTAGAAGTAGGTACAAAACCAGTGATGAATAGGGATTTGGCACATACATCGAAATGTGGTGCATGTAACCAATGTTTTGCTATTAATGAAAATAAGGGATTAGTTTTGGAAAATATCAACAGAACTAAACTTACATTCAAGTATGGCAATTGTAATACCAGTATGATAGTATATTTGGCAAAATGTATGACTTGTCCCTCCTATTATATAGGTAAGACTGAGAGAAAGTTTAAAAAAAGAATATATTCTCATCTTTACAGCATTAGAACGCAAGACACAAAAAATGCTTCGTATAAACATATAAATAGTAGGGGGGAAGATCACTACTTTAAATTTGCCATTTTAGAAAGTGTATCAGTTAATCCAAGAGGTGGTAATATCAAAAACATCTTGGTGTATAGGGAGTTGTGGTGGCAGTTATTAACAGATGCCACATCACCACCAGGGTTAAATGAATACACTTCTGTGAAACCTATATTAGATTTAAGAAAGTGAGACATTGATTATTGTTTTTTAGTATGTTATTGCATATATGTTTTAACACTTGTATATTTTGTAAAGATTTTATGTTAATTTGTTTGACGCTGATTAAACGTATGAATTTTCTTTTAGGGAAGTTTTTAGATGAAATGATGTACTATAGCTTTAAGAAGCTGATGTAAAATTGGCGCCAAATCAGCGTATTTAAATGGGGTTGAACATCAATTTGTCAGTTCTGATGAAGCACACGTACCGTGGGTGAAAGTGCTTAACTTGTTTTATGGATTAAATCTATTTTATTATTTCATATACGTGGCATCATTTATTGTTGGACCCTTGGTTGTGAGTATACAGCGTATTTTGGCGTTTGAAGCTTTGCTGATACTTTGGTACTACTAATTACAATCTAAGAAGTCCTAACCACTTTGTTCTACTTCTTCAGTGTATCAGAAGCCCATTTCATTGCACTTACCATTCTTTCTCCATCCCAGGTCCCAAACTCTGAGAATCTCTCCATACTAATCATGCAGACCTCACCTCATACCCCATATTCTGTGTTCAGCTTAAAAATCATCTCAAATCTGAATCAGATTGCAAATGTATTCCCTCTGGATGCATCACTTACTGCACTCTCCCATCTACCAGTCAGAGACCTTTGTCTTCCTCACATTATTTCCCTACACAATATGTGTCATCCCTTCCACATTGTATGCATGTATGTATTGTATTATAGCTGATTTCTGTCTACCCTTACTTTTGCTATCCTTTACACTTTTTGCTCTGTCCCTTCAGTGTTTCACTCTCATCTTCTTCCTCCCTTCTTACTCTAACCATCCCTTCCTATTATCCCTTATATTGTGTACATTATTATTATTAATGTCATTGGCTCATTGCTACCTTCACACAACATTTTGCTTGTATTCACAATAATACTTCTTGCTAACTTGCTTGTTCACTGTCATTTATATAATTTGCATTTGTTGGCCTGAGCCTGAAATGCATCCATTTCCATCAGTACTTTACCCTGGTTACCAAATTGAATAAATAAAAAAATAAATCAGTCATCTTACGCAACGTGTGGCAGTGTAACTCCACTTATTTCCTTCAAATGAAAATGTCATGCAAGGTGTCCAGTACTGTATAACCTCTAGCACAGAGTTTATGATCTACCAGTTTGCATCTAGTTTATTGCAGTCTCCTACAATGCAATATATATCTACTGCTCATCATGCAATATTTCTCTAAGGCTTTCAGAGTGTTGTCTCTGTACATTACTGTACTGATTTTGGCAAAGACACCAAATCTAAATATACTGCAATTTTCTGACCTTAGTGCTCCAGCCATGCATTATTTGATTCTCTCCTTTGTAATCTGTTTCACTCTTGAGTAATAAATTCCTAGACCATCATTCATAAATGTGATGTGTTCATATTCAGTTGTGGTAATATAGCCTGTCTCGTTGTCCATTTAGCAGTACTAACAGTTGTATCTGAAGTAGTTACTTCATTTGCTCTGCAACCTGTGGGTATCGGATCCGACCTCGGATCCGAGCTGGCAGCTTTCCAAGCTCCAAGATCCGAGCTCTTAGCTCCTCCCCCTACCCATAATCCCCTGCTACCAACCATATCACCTCAGATCGTTTTTTGCCACGGCTGAAGAAGCTTTCCTTTTGAAGAGCTCCTGGCTGGGTGAGATCGTTGGTTGTTTATAACCTTTTTCTGGAATTTATAATCTTTGTGTGTGTGGTCTTAGCCCCTTTTTTGATTCCCTTTTGTGCTAGTTTAGTCTTTTGGTGTAGTTAGTTTTTTCTTTATTCACTCCCCCTCCCCCCTTAGCGTTTGGGTGTGTGTGTGTGAGTGCTAGGATGTCGGAAGGGCCTAAGGCCGTTTTTTTCTAAATGTACTGAGTGTGGCCACAAGCTTTCCCCAGCTGATGGCCACATTCAGTGTGTTTTGTGCCTGGGAGCAGCCCATCTATCAGAGGCCTGCCAGATCTGTGTGGCCTTTAACCCCCGGGCACTTCGGGATAGGAAGAACAAGCTGATCCTGGCGGGAAAGCTCCCCCAGGAGTCAGCTTCTTCTTCCTCTCCCATGCGGGCTCCGGCTGCCTAGGCGGCCCCGGTGCCTTCTGTTCCCTTAGCTCAACCCGGGACTCAACCTCCCTCTTCAGGTTTGAGCTCTGAGGAAACTAGTGCCTCTTCTGCTAGAGAGAAGAGGCACAAGGATAAGGAGGGACATAGGCCCCATAAAAGGCGGGCTGAATCTCAACCCTCGACTCCGCCAGCTAAAGCAGCTAAGTCTCCTTTGAGGGTCTCCAGATCCTCCTCCTCTCGGCTCCGTTCGCCTAGTTTCTCGCCGGAGGAGGAGGATCGGTCTCCCTCAAGGTCGTCGAGGCGGCCCTCCCAGCCCACCTCGACTACCTCTTCCAGGTCAACGAGAAGCATCTCCGAAGCGGATATGGATCGGATGATGCGTCGGTTCTTGCAGACCCAAATGCAGATGGGGGTGCTCTTGCCACCCCCCTCTGGGGGGGAGTGCGGCCCCCATGTTTGCCCTGATCACTCCTTCTCCGACTCGTTTTCGGATCTCGGAGTCATCGGATCCGGGCCCCTTCAGACCCAGGGATTTGTCGGCGCTGATAGCGCTGGACTCTTCGACACCGACTATGCCCTCGAGCTTGTCGGATCTGAGCTCTCGGGGCCGAGGGCTGAGCATCGGATCCGAGGGAGTTGCTGTGTCTTCGGAGCTGTTGGCTTTGGAGCGCAACTCTCTCTCGGCACCAACTGCATCGGCTCCAACCCCAATCCCTTCCTCGGAGCCGAGGAGATTGCTCTCAGAGGCTGGCGAGGGCGGTTCTCCTTCGGCTTTTGAGGTAGTGGAGAGGGTACTGTCGAGGTCCTCCAGGTCCCCGGTTCGGGCTTCAGATCCACCCGTACCCCCACTGTATGAGGGTCTGTCTTCCATCATCCGACCATTGGGCCAGCCTGCCCAAGCCCTCGAGCTATTTCCCGTGGAGGAACAACAACCCGTGGATGAGCCCTCTTCGGATAGCCCCACCGAGGAGGTTCCTCAGAAACGTCTGTATAAAAGGAGGCACCTGGACTCCCCAGAGTCCATTACCACCGACACGGACTTAGATGATAGGGAGGGTTCCCCAAGGTCACCCCCTGAAGATGTCTCCTTTGGAGACATCATGGAAATGTTGCATATTAGAGGAGGGTGGTCTGCCCAAAAACCTTCCCTTGATGAATCCATGTTCCTGGAGGTGTTTGAGGCAGGCCCATATACCTCCTGGGTGTCCCCTCTGGACGACCCCCTGGTGGACTTAATTACCACCTGGGTGTGGAAAGAGCCCAACACCGTGGAGCCAATCCCTAGGCATCCTTATAAAGTCCTCAGTCCCCCCACAGATAAACAGTCATGGGCCAAAGGAACCCCTGTTGATGTCATGTTGGTGTCGGCGGCCACCAAGAAAGAACTCGCTCAGGAGAGTTCTTTGGTCCATCCACCAGACAAAGAATCTCGAGCGCTGGACCGGATTGGGAAGTGGATGTTTGCTTCAGTGACCTTTTCCATAAGGGTGCTGAATTATATGGCACATACCATCAGGCTACAGCAAGACTTGATCAAGGAATAGGCTGCAGCCCCTCCGGAGTCCATGTCGGTCGGGGACAAGAATGTGTTTGCGACGTGAATGGCCACTCTGAAGTCCATCTCTAATACGTCTATGCAGCTCCTCTCCCATGCTACAGAGGGAGCCGCTAGAGCTAGCGGAGCAGGGGTCATCTTATGACGTCATGCCTGGCTCCGTCTTTGCGACTTCCCAGATCCCTTCAAGGCATCCTTTGCGAACTCCCCCTTTGACGGTTCTGCTCTTTTCGGCAAGACCATTCACGATACGCTGGTCCAAAGCAAAAAGGATGGGAAGATGCTGTCTGCCATCGGAGTCCGCTTCTCTAGTCCCCAAAGATCCTTCTCCAGGAATCAGAGGGGACAAAAGAAGCTGTGGTTCCGCAAGTCTCAGCAATCCCATCCAGCTGCGGACCACTCGTCCTCTAGAGGCAGAGGAGGACATGGTGGACGCCGGCCCAGTGGCAGAGGGGGGCCGCGTAATTTCGGGTCTAGAGAACCTTTCTTGGACAGACCCGAGCAACAGCTCTGAGGGCTTGCCCGACTGTCCCTCTGTGGAGGCAGTCGGGGGGCAGTTGACGGAGCACCTGTCAAACTGGGAGTCCCTTACAATTGATCGATGGGTGCTCCGTATCATATCCAGAGGTTATTCCATTCCATTCCTAAATCTTCTCCCCAAAACCAGATATCCAATTCAAAGCATTAACAAGACCACATGGCACAGTTCTGTTTTAAAAGAGATCACAGTCAATAAAAAATATATATTATATATACATAAATCATATATGTATAAAAATGTAAATTACACAGTCCCACCCGATCAGAGGGAGGCAGCGGCTTCAGAGATTTTGAAGCTGCTAAGAAAAAGAGCCATCCAGCCTGTCCCCCCAGATCAGTCCGGATTGGGTTATTACTCAAGGTTCTTTTTGGTGCCAAAGAAAACCAGGGACCTCAGACCCATCTTAGACCTTTCCGCTCTGAACCTGTTCATACCCAAGGAAAAGTTCTGGATGGTCACTCTCCAATCAATTCTCCCCCTTCTGTGGGAAAATGACTGGATGTGTTCCATAGACCTCAAGGATGCATACTGCCACATCTTGATGGACAGACGATCCAGGAGGTTTCTCCGCTTCTGGTTCGGAGCCAGTCATTATCAATTCAGGGTTCTTCCATTCTGCCTCACCTCAGCCCCCAGAGTGTTCACCAAGGTCATGGCAGTGGTTGCAGCCCACCTGAGACTTCAGGGCATTCAGGTCGTCCCGTACCTAGACGACTGGCTCCTTACCGTGACCAACAGGCATCAGCTCTGTGTGGCGAGAGATTACACACTGACTCTAGCCCACAACCTAGGCATTTCAGTGAACCGGCAGAAGTCCTGCCTGTGCCCCACTCAAGCCCTGGAATTCATAGAGGCCAGGATGGATACTTGAATCTCCCAAGCTACTCTAACGTTAGTCAGACTGAACAGCTTGTCGTAACAGGTGTTAGCCCTTCTTCAGAGTCCTGCTCCTCCAGCGGAGTTAGTCCTGAGGGCACTGGGGTCTATGTCAGCAGCGATTGGTCTCTCCCTCCATGCCCATCTGTGAATGCGAATATTACAATGGACCCTTCAAGTCCAATGGTCCCTCTCGTTCAACCCCTTAAACATGCCGATACCGCTGAGCAGAGTTTGCAGGGACTCCCTTCTTTGGTGGTTACATGCGCGGGAACTCAGAGAAGGGAGGCCCTTTGTGATTCCCTGGGTCAAAGCCACGTTGACCACGGACGCTTCTCGCCTCAGGTGGGGGGGCATTGTTCAGGCAGATCCGTTCAAGGCACGTGGACTTCCCTAGAGACCGCATTGCATATCAATGTCCTAGAGATGAGGGCAGTGCTTTTGGCGTTGCAAACTCTCCACGACCTTCTTCCCCTGGGGACTATTGTGATCCAGACAGACAACATGTCAGTAGTCTGGTATATAAACAAACATGGAGGAACCAGATCTTATCCCCTGTGTCGAGAGGCCATGAGAGTTTGGGAATGGGTGATCTCCACCAACCGCTTTCTGTTAGCAGCGCACATTCTGGGACAGTCCAACATATTAGCGGACAAGCTAAGTCGTGTGCTTCTCACTCCGTACGAGTGGTCTCTGAATCCATCTGTTGCGAAGCAGATCTTCCACAAATGGGGTCGGCCTCACTGCGATCTTTTTGCTTCTCCTTTAAACACAAAATGCAGTGAGTACTTCGCAATAATTCCCCCCAGAGGGGAGACCCCCCAGAGACACTCTAGTCCATGCTTGGCCTCCTGGGCTCCTCTATGCTTACCCCCCCCCCTCCCGCTCATGATGAAATTCATTCAGAAAGCCTGTCGGTTGGGGAGCAGAGTTATCCTCATAGCCCCATTCTGGCCTCAACAGATCCGGTTCCCTTTTTTGCGGTCTCACAGTGCGGCTCCTCCAAGGATTCTGGATCCCAGTCCAGACCTGATCTCGCATCCTGTGGGTTGCCCAATGCCGAACCTGGTCAACCTCAAGCTTGCAGCTTGGCTGATCCAGTTCCAATAATGGCTAGGACTCCCGGTATCTCATCTCCCATTAAGGCCATTCTGGTTGCAGCTCATAAGCCGTCTACCAGAAAACTTTACAACAGTAAATGGAAACGTTTTTCCATTTGGGCCAAAGACAAGGGCTTGGACCCATTTACTGTCCCTATTCTGACCATTCTGGACTTCCTCTCATTGATTTTTCAGCAGGGAGCAAGTGCTTCTACGGTTAAGGTGCAAATGGCGGCCATCTCCCATTTTCATGTGGCTGACGGCATAGGTTCCTTAGCATCTACAAAGTTGTGCAAAACTTTCTTATGAGGCATCTTTCTTTTAAAACCACCTGTAAAGTCTGTGGTTCCCCCATGGGATCTCACTCTAGTCTTGCAAGCTTTGACGAGTCCACCTTTCGAACCTGCGGCCTCGGTTCTGTTGAAGTTCTTGTCATGGAAAACAGCCTTCTTAGTGGCTATTACTTTGGCCAAAAGGGTTTCAGAACTGCAAGCTTTGTGTATGAAACCTCCTTACCTTATCTTTCACAAGGATAGTGTGTCCCTCAGGACTAACCCGTCTTTCTTGCCTAAGGTTGCTTCAGAAGCAAATATAAATCAATCGATAAATCTACCAGTGTTTTTTCCAAAATTTCAGAACAAAGGAGAATACACGTTGCACAAATTTGATGTGCACAGACAGCTGCGTTTCTACTTGCACAGGACTAGAGAGTTTCGCAAGTCGGACCAGTTGTTTGTCTCTTATGTAAAATCAGCCATGGGCAAAGCCATTTACAAAGTGACTGTAGCAAATTGGATCTGTCAGTGTATTATTCGGGGGTACATATTGTCTGGCAAGCCAGCCCCAGTTGGTATCCGTGCTCATTCTACAAGATCTGTAGCCACCTCAACAGCTTTTTGGTCTAGGGTTCCAGTGGACGACATATGTTCAGCAGCTACTTGGTCCTCTTCTCATAAGTTCATTTCTCATTACAAACTAGATGTGATTTCGAGGAGTAGGGCTTCTTTTGGCTCTGTGGTGTTTCAGAATATCCTTCCGTAAGGACCACCCAGGTTCTTATAAGGTAGCTGGGGACTCTGTCCCACAGGTTGCAGAGCAAATGAAGTAACTACTTCAGATAAAGAAGTTATGTACTCACCATAATGTTCCATCTGAGCAGGTACTTCATTTGTCTGCAACGAACCCCCCCCCTGTCATCCCCCGAACCTTTTGGGATTTTCTGATCACCTTTAGAGTTGATTTTGTGTTATCAGGTTTGGTGAGGCAAAAAAAACGATCTGAGGTAATATGGTTGGTAGCAGGGGATTATGGGTAGGGGGGAGGAGCTAGGAGCTCAGATCTTGGAGCTTGGAAAGCTGCCGACTCGGATCCGAGGTCGGATCCGATACCCACAGGTTGCAGACAAATGAAGTACCTACTCAGATGGAACGTTATGGTGAGTACATAACTTCTTTATTATTTTATTCTCTAGGTTTAATCAGAATCATGCTTAGAGCTTCGTTACTTTGCATTAAATGTTGTCTTATGTAACATTTTCATCCTGCAAAAGCCCAGAATCAGGTATCTCAGGATGAATTCAGAAAGCCGCATATAACATACCTTAATTCTTCTTTGCCTCAAAACCTAAATATTATTAATTTCATGGGATCATATGATCATAAGATGTTACTACGCAAACAGCCTCAGTGCCCTTACAAGCCTAGCCAAGTTCAACCCATGTTCCCAAGGGTGTCTGATTCAAGCAAACACTAAAAACAGCACCTATTGCCCCTGTCCAAGAAGGACACTGGTAAACCCCATGGGTGAATTTCCAGTTACCCATCCAATCGTCCAAATTATGCTTAAATAGAGCCAATGAGGGGCTTTGTTTAACATGAATAGAAAGCTTGTTCCTAAGGTGGGGCAATCTCTGTGACACAAGTCTGTCTCTCCAGTAAGTTCTGTTGATGTCACATAGCAGGTTAAGGTCCTTTGAGTGAGTGACTCTTGTGCCATTTCACTTGCGAATGGGCAGCATTTCCATTAAAGCTGGATCAGAGATTGCTCTATATGCAAGTCACAGGTTGCCTATAAGCAGTTTGTAAGACAGAGCAAAGTAACAATAATTTCAGTCTGTCCACATATGACAGATCTTGAAGACCCTGACTTTTCTTTGTAAGGAACCTTTGTGGTCTCTCCAGTTGCTGCAGGTGTTCGGAAAGGAACATACAAAAGGGAGCTTTGTACTCTGTTATTGACCTGATGGGGAAGAGTACAGGGAGGTTATTATCTCTTTTTTTTCTGGGGCAATGTCCTTACTTATGAGATGAGCAATATATATTGAGCTTCTTACCGATATGAAGACATGGTGATCGAAGTTAAGATTGCTGTTAACCTGTGTGCCCAGATCTCTTACCACTGACTGTGTGCTTAGGGTATTGCTGTTGATGTGGTAGCTTGCAGGAACATCATCCTTGCTTAAGGGGGATAATATGGATTTTTTTCCTTTAAGTTTAAGACCATGACTTTGGCATCAGTTATTAGTCTGCGTAAGACCTTCTTGCGGGATGTTGACATTGCTAGGGGTTTCAATGCTCACTCCCAGTTTGCAGTCATCAACAAACTTTGTCAGCCACAGTCCTTTCGTTTTAGCCTGTACTTCAAAGTACATTCTGAACATTAGGGATCCAAGAACTGACCCTGCAGAACACCATTGGTTATGAGTCTGCTGGAGGAGGTGGAATCCCCTATTTTGACTGTATGAGTTCCATCAGTGAGCCAGTTTGCAACCCACCTGACAATATATGGGTTGATACCCAGATGGGTTTCTTTAACAGTGATGCCTGAGTGGGAGATTGTGTCAAAGGCCTTGGCTAAGTCTAGGTATGAATATGGTTTTCAGACTTTTTATACTTTTTTAAGTGAAGTTATTGTTTAGTCCGTCTCACAAAGGCCCTCTGGTTTTCACTTTCCTATGTCCTGCTACTTATATCATTTGATAATGTAAGAATTTATTTTCATGGACTGTCTAATAAATGGTGTGTTTTTGTTTAAAACAACACGCCAAAAATAACGGACTTCACTGAAATAGTCGCACCTTGCAAGAACAGTTAACTTCTTTATTAACCACACAAATAATTGAGCTCTTTCATCCACAGGAATGTGGACTTCATCAGAATACTTGTCATTAATTAATTACAGCTATTTATATGCTGTTTTGGTGCCAAAATACAAATTCTACCAATTAAAATATATTTTATATATTTAAACCATATTTATATAAAAATATTTGTATATACAAAAATTCATTCATCTCAATGTGCATATACAAACATATTAAATATAATTCGACATATAAAATATAAAATTGTTACAAAAATATTACATAAAAAGTATTTTACTGTATTAATACATAATAATTTTTCATTAAAATGAATATGATCATTGTCTTAATATCAAAAAGCCATACACTGTCACAACACACCATAAAACTACACCATAAAATATTCCTCCCTTTATGTACCAGATTTTTTCTTTCTTTCCTATATGCGCATCTGTAAGATAGGTTTAATTGTAATATAATCATTGAGGCCAGGAAAATTTAAAGCATCAGTTAACAACTGCCACCTAGTTTCCTTGTACCCCAACAATACCTTAAGGTTACCCCCTCTTGGACCCATTTTAATATGCTCCAGTATTGCAAATTTAAATATATGCCCTTCCCCTTTCATCTCAATATGCCTGTACAGGGCACTGGTCTTATCTTTTTTAGTTATATTGTATAGATGGTCATATATCCTATTCTTGAGACTTCTTTCTGTTTTCCCAGTGTAGTAACAAGGACAAGCCATACATTTAGCCATATATACGACACCTTTAGAATTGCAATCCCCCTGTATAAAGGTGACCTTAGTTTTATTAACATTTTCTGACACAACCCCTTCAACCTCTAATATGACAAAACATTGCCTAAAACAGCCACATTTTCTAGTATGTCTTTTATCTTGTAATATATTACCCAAACTTTGTCCCAATTTTCTCTTTAAATTGTTGCCCATTTTGTAGACAAAAGATGGTGCTGACCCTAATATATTCCTTATATCATTGTCTGCCAGCAAAATATTCCAATTGTTGGCCATTATTTGTTTAACCTTATTGACATAAGGTGAATATTCCAAAACACATGCCCTTTGATAATTAGTATCATTTACATTTTCCACAGGATTCTCGCCACCAAAAAAAGGAAGCCAATCTGGTGGTCCCCTGCCATAAACAAACTTTACAACAAAAGGAAGAAACTGTTGCAGAAAAGAGGAAAATCCCATGATGCAAAAAACTCCCTTACCAGCCTCAGTAAGAGGCTGAGATCCCTCATAAATTCTTCCAAAGCTAGTTACGAAAATAAAATTGCCAAAGATTCCAAACACAACCACAAGGCATTCTATAACTATGTCAAGAATCTTAATGGCAATGCTCAGATCTGCTCTGAGCTACAACAGATTGGCATTAAATATACTGATTCCAAGGATATTGCCAATATCCTGGCATTTCAATTCAGTGACAATTTCACCCCCCTCTCACCCCCGAAATGGCCCATCTCAATACCAGAAGATTGCCAAATTCTGGTAATAATGGCCACACAGGTAAAAAACACACTCTCCAAAGTTAGGAATGCAGCATCCATGGGACCAGATGACATCCCGTGCTGTGTACTACATGAACTACAAAATGAACTGCCACCTCACCTAAGTGTCATGTTTAATCATACCCTCACCTCAGGCTTCGTGCCCACTGAGTGGCGCACAGCTACAGTTATCCCACTCCATAAGGGGATCCATCTTGGATCCTGGGAACTACCGTCCCATCAGTCTGACGAGCCTGATCTGCAAGACCATGGAACGTATTATCATGGAACTTATAAGCAAAGACATTGGTAACCTTAAAACACTGGACCCCACCCACTTTGGGTTCATGAAGGGCCGATCTTGTCTCCTGAACCTGGTTGACTTCTTTGAATCAGTCTCTAAGGCTGTGGACGATCATAGATAAACTTACTAAGCTGGGCATTAATCCCTATGTCACACGATGGGTTGCCAACTGGCTTACTGACAGAACCCACAATGTAAAAGTAGCTGACTCCAAATCCAGCTCCAGACAAGTGACAAGTGGATTACCTCAGGGTTCAGTCCTGGGACCTCTCTTGTTTGGCATCTACTTCTCTGAAGTACAGGCCATCACTAAGGGACTCTGGCTAACAAAGTTTGCAGATGACTGCAAACTGGGAGCCATTGCTGAATCCCCAAATGATGTGGATACTCTACAAAAGGGCCTTACAGAAACAGATGCTTGGTGCCAGAGCTATGGGATCAAGCTCAATGTCAATAAGTGTATAGTTATCCCCTTTGGGAAAAAACATGTACCCATGGATTACCACATAGGTTGCAGCATACTAAACACTGAACGTGAGATAAGAGACTTAGGGACACAGGTGGACAGTGGTCTCACCTTCAATAACCACATTGTCACAACAGTCAGGAAATCCTTCTATGTGGCACACCTCATCACTAAGGGCTTTTCATCCAGAAAAAAGGAGGTCATTGTCCCACTGTACTCATCCCTCATTAGACCCATTATAGAATACAATGCCCCATTTGGTATATACCTGTCAAGACATCTGCAACAACTGGAAAGGACGCAGAAATACCTCACTAAAAGAATTACATGCCTAAAGCAGATGCCCTATGCTGACCACCTTAAAAAGCTCCAACTATACTCTGTTGCATATTGTCTACTCCGAGGAGATCTCTGCTTAACATACAAGGCCATGTCAAACCCAGAGCTGTTGGACATGCTACACTTAACGAAATCTCAATCCCTCAGAGCCACACGCTCCAGGGATTTAAACCTTGTCATCACAATAAACAAAACATGCTGGAGGGATAGGCTCCTGACCCAGAGACTCCCCAGACTCTGGAATAGACTGCCCATACATGTCAAGCATAGCGCCTCTTTGGCCCTCTTCAAAAGGAACCTTGATGAATGGATGGGAGAAAGGAAATTCACCCCAGAGATCATGTCAGTAGCCCTGCTAGACGGGTCCAGGGAAGTAAACAGTGTGGGAAGAAATAGCCAGGGAATTGTTATGGCTAAGCTTGTATAGGCCCTAGGACCAATAGCCTAGTAGCAACCTATGAACCTATAAAACTTGGTCTGATGAAGCTGATAGTGAAAGGGCCTACCATTTGTAACTGATTAAATGGTTTTATATGATCCTTGCATTCTGTGGTTGCCTTGTTGCTTCATGCTTTATTGGACTTTATATTTTACATTTTTTTAGCATCAGAGCATTTACCCTTTTGAGAGTGGCGGTGTGTGTTTTTGTTTCTACAATTCAAATAATAATAATGAATTGCAGCTCAAAGCTAGGAGCATTAACAAAAACTCCACTTGCTCTACAGGCATTCTTTCCCCTGGAATACGTTGATACATGCAATGTCATGGAGACCTGGTTTAAGACCATTGAGAACACCCTGTCAGTGCAGCGCTTCAATGCCTATCATGCATTCAGGCCCACTAGACTAGATAAAGGAACTAAATGTGGCAGTGTTTGTATAGTCATAAACAAAATTTGTCCCGCTCCCCTTCAATAAGCACCCATCACACCGAATGACATTTGATGACCTTTTTTAAACTTCCATAAACATAACTTTATTAACCAATATTATTTATTTGTTAATCACATCATAAACATCCATATAACTGTTAACTAGGGCAGTGTGACCTTGCTCACCCCAACCCAATAAGCAGTGTCCTTACCTCTGCTCACTTATTTTACTTATGAAGCTGCGTCCCATCACTCCTTTTACCACTTACTGAAAAAAACATCCAGCCAAATAAGCAGCATCCTTACCTCCACTCACTTGTTTTACTTATCAAGTAGCATCAAACTGCTCTCTTTCCTTTCCCAACTCATTGAAACAAATCTCCAACACCAGAGGTGGAACCGAAGAGGGCAAGCCTGCCCCTCTTCTCCACCCACCAGCCTGACCAGGCTGTTCCCCCTCCCTCCTACCAAAGATTTCCAACAACTAACCGCACATTAAAAAGAAGTTAAACTAAACATCGTTTGGTTACTCCATCCTCCCTAGACCAAACTAAATCCCTGTCATCAACCTCCCAAAGCCCTATGATATAAATACCCAAAGCAATTAATTGCCTAAATGGGTAAAATAAACCAATGATCCTTTGTCAGTGCTAAAGTAATAACCAGAACATTGTATAACTACTGTATATTAATTACATTCACATTTATCCAGACTACCAACAGTAGGTATGTAATGATTCCCAAGTTATTACCTAACAAATGTACCACCAGAACCCTAAATCCAATGCCAAGCGAAACCATGCAAGGGTAATTGCATACCATCATGCCTAACTGCAGCCCTATTTAACCTCCCAATTTATATAATAATGACTAAAATTAAATTTCCTTTCCAAAATCAATGTAACAGCAATCCTGCCACCACACCAACTATCCAATATAAGCAAGAAAACATTTAATGACTATCCTAGCATTTGCTGACCAACAAACCACTCCTTAAATGAATTTAATACATCCGTAAAATAAGTCACATGAACTGTAACCTAATGAACCTCCATTTGCCAACCCTCACAACAATATCTATCTTATCAATAGCCAATGCCTGTAAATTTCACACTATCAAACCTTCCCCAACCCTTCAAATGAATGAACTACCAACCAAGATTTAATAAGTTGCCACAGTCTTGTCACCTGTGCAACTAAACTACTTGGATCTAAATCCTCCTTGACCAATTGAACTGCCTTACCTTGTTCCCGAGCCTGGTAAATAACTAAATCTTTCCCACCAAACTACTTCACACAGGCAAATACAACACAAATGTAACCAAACAATGCCCTGCCAAATGCCTTACTGATAAAAGGGGGTACCCCAAACAACTGCAACATAAATTAAACTAATCTGGCACTGCCCTACCATAAGCCTTCCTTATATAAGGTGGCCCAAACTCCTGCAGCAAGCCTTCAACCCTAACACAACCTGACATTCCTTATTTAACAGCACAAACACCACAATCCATGCCACTGCAATATTAAACAGATGAACATGAACCTTGGTCCCCAACAACTTCCAGTAAAACTCCTACACCAGATTAAATTGAAACTTTATTCAACCTCCCTCAATTGTCCTTCCTTCCCTCCAACCCACAAATGAACTTCCTCAAATTATGCCCCCCAACCCAGCACCTCGTGTCACATTTGAAAAAAATGTAAAGCCCCATGAACCCTAACCATCTGCCAAAAGACCATCCCATGAAATGCTCCAAAAGGTACCACAATGGTAGCAGCAGTCACCAAATTATTAATCCCCACCCAACCTTACAATCCATTGTCAGGCCCTTCACCTGGCATTAAAAGAAGGCCAGATCATGTTCATCCTTCTGACTGCCTGCCCCTAATGATAAATCCAATGAAGCACAGTGCTAAGCTCTCAAAGTAGCACTGACCACTGAGCAAACCATCTGCATATCCTTTCCACAGGAAAACTCAACCCAACTACCATGCCCCCAAAATCCAATCCAACTTCACATTATCACGACTCCACCCCACCTCTAGGCAACTACAACTCTCCATAAACAACCCTCAAACCTGCTCTACCCTTCCCGTGATATTCCTCAGCCTCTCTTGCCTCCATACTACTACCAAACTGCACCAAGTCTAACATTCCATAGTGAACACCAAAAGTAGGATTACCTGTGACCTCATTGCGCACCACTTCAGTGACCTGCATATCCAACACAGTAGAATCCACCACCTTAAGGCTACTGACTGATGCCCACTCTGCACTAATCCATCTGTGACTTCAGTGCACACTATTCTAGCAAATGGCACATCCCACCCAGCAGAATCCATCACCTTCCAAATCCACTTCCTTCAGGACACCACTGATGCCCACTCTGCACTCACACCTCCAAAATAAAAGAAAGCTGTAAATCCTTTGCACACAGACCAAAATTTCTTGATGACAACATTAGGTGCTGCCGAGGAATTAGCTTGTTCATCAGCTGCACAGCATTGACACCAACCATCTCCCTTATCCTCAATAAACAGGCACCACCATATCCCCAACAAATCTTTTTACTACTAAACATTGCAAATGACAGGTAATATCAAATACCTGGGTCACCTCAGTCTTGGGAGCATTTCTGTAAACAAGCCCTACAATGATGTTGTCAAGCAATCACTCTTACCAAATTAAAAGATTAACAAACTACCCATTCATCTGCCAGAGACTGTGACCTTGTTAGCTTTTCATGTGCTGCTTTGTTCTACTAATAATCTGGGTAATGAGAAATTAAACGCATCCATACTTCTGCCAGCACAACAGACTATTGCCAAGAAATGACAAATGTAAATGCATTGAATGCAAAGGCTCAAAATAGGAAGGACTTTCAAATACTGCTATTACATACTTCAAAAGTTAATAGAACAGATTATACAACAGACTGACTTTTCTGAAGGATATGAAATCAGAAACTGAAATCTCTGTCATTATTCTCTGGTTGTACTCTTTATTGATTCACCCGTGACTTGCCAGAAAACTACAGCTGGATTAAAATGGACCAGAAATATGACGCAAATGCTGGACCTCTTGTGACAATCTGTGCAGTAGACAAGTATGGGTATGGCAGACTATCCACACACCAGGATTAATCCTCCACCCTCCCTATAATGGTTAAAACCATACTGCACATGCATGGTGAGCAAACAGTACTCCTAGGTGTCTCACTGACTGCAAAACAGCACACTAGTCACTCATTGTGTGGCTGGAAGCAGCCCAAACACCAAAAGCTGCAAGGCACCACACCACCAATGAACCATCCAAAAGGTCACACCAAAACAGTGCTCTCGACTCAAAGTCAAGTGTGCCAATCCCATCACAGGTTACAACAGCCCACATGAGCCATTGGCGCAATGTACTATTACCCCAAATGTTCAAGTGCCAAAACTCAGTCAAGGCCCAAGTGTCATAAAAAAAACAGCTAATCTTTATATTCTGCAAAATCTGTATGGTTGAGAAGCATGCATTTGACCCAAGCATGCACTCGACCTCCAAAATGCAAAAAGAGCCCTCAAAATACAACCAAAATGAACCATGTTGCTCAGCCATCCCCCCCCCCTCCTCTGACAAAACTGCCCCAGTCTCAAAGAGCCACAATCCAAAAAGGTCATACTAGATTCCCCACACCATGAAAAAAGCAGCAAATGAAAAACAACCAAAATGACCAGACACTACAACAGCCCTAACCCTGGGAATGTCACAACAGCTCACGCCCAAAGGCTAAACCAGGAGAAGCCACAGCCCTGTACCTGTCAGTTCAAGAAACCCGCTCCTCGCTCTGCGCCAGTCCACCAGCCAAATGAAAAACCCTGTGAGCAACAAAGAACTGCTGCACCCCTCAATCACAAACATGCACTAGTGCCACATCCAACCCAGACTGACGAACTTAACATTGCTGCAAAACACTTTCCTCCATGTTATCTGTCACTACCAGAGCTCAATGGTGTAGCCAGACTAAAAGCAAGCACCAAACAACCACACAAGGTCACCCCAGGGACAAACACCATCAATAAAGCAAAGGAAGAGCTATAACCTGCACTGACAGACACTCTCTCCAACTAAAACGCACCTACTACAGTAATACCTGTGACCAACAAATAATTTCCATCTTATCACCCACAAATCCAGCAAATGAAAGATATTAATCCCTTGCAACAACCCTGGTTGAATTGCAAAGGGCCAACAGTCTGCGTTAACAGAAAATACAAATCAGATCTCTGCTATAATTGAGCAACCACAATTCTCCCTTACTCTTCGACCATGACTCATGCCACGGGCATGTGCAGCCAATGACTGCCATCCACTGTCATCTCCCAGCCCACGAACACACTAACCTGTATTCTAGGAATCAGCTCAGCAGAATAAATAATCCCTGACCTACCACCACCTCCAATGCCTCAAGAAAGCCCACTCCTCATCTCTTTCTTAAGAATGGCAATATTTAGTGTGTATAGATTACAGAGCAATATATATGACTGCAAATATATGGCTGTTAAATTTCAATAAGAAAAACACCAAGCTATCAATTTTATGCATGTTGAAACACCAAGCTAAGAATAAACCACGTGGCTCAACAGCATATACTCCACCCTTGCGGCAAACAGCCAAGAGGACCCAACTCCCACCTCCCAATAATCAACCACCACTTCCAAACACAATCGAACTAGGTATTAAAAGGCCCTGCTGAGAAACGCTCTGCCACTTCAAAATGGAATGCAAAGAAAACAGCATGGCAGATGCAGGTGTCCTAAGGCCAACAAAATGCCTATCCCCAACCTACACCAACTACTAGCCATTTTCTTTCCTAAAGTCTTAAAATTAAAGGAAAATCTCCTTCTTCCCTAATGAAGAAATGGTAAAAGGGGAAACCAAAGATAACATGTCACTTCAGGCTACACAACCTACAAAGAAATAAAAACACTGAGAATCATACTACAACCAAACACATTCTTAACTCCGACCCCACATGAAAATAAAGAAAATCAGCAACAAGAAGAGGAAACCAGAGGTAACCACCACCACCATATTACAGTCTGACAACATATATCCCTAGCCTAGCAAGTGACATAAGGAAATCCAACTACCGCCACCATCTACCTCTATGTGATGGCATAAATAGCTTCATAGCCTCTCCCACCACTGATGGAACAGACACCTATGCTGAGTTATACACTAATGCTTTATACATGCACCTGTACAATTGTATTAACTCTGCCATATCTGGTAGAACCAAAGCAAGATCTTCAAGGAAAAACAAACCTGCCTGGTGGATAACTGCCATTAATAGGCTATACAAGAGGAGAAAGAAACTGCTGTCTAAGAGCAGGAAAGAACAGTCTGAAAACTGGAATGACTCCCTCCTCAACTTAAACAAGGAAATAAGCCTCTTAGTGATGTCCTGCAAAGCTAACAATGAATCCAAATTAGCTTCCCTAACTAAGGGCAACCAAAAGGCTTTCTTTAGTTATATCCATAACCTGAAAGGTAAGGCCCATATTTGTGCTGAACTCATAGTTACTTATACCACATGTATAGAACCTGTGGATATAGCAAACCTGCTGGCTGACAGCTTTATTGAAAACTTCACCCCCCTGAACCAGCCACATATACTCTAAAGCATCCCTAACACCTATCCCCTGCCTAGTATCTCCAATGAGCAGGTCTTAAATGTCCTCACCAAGGCCAAAAACACAGCCTGTATGGGACCAGACAACATCCTGGGCTGTGTTCTACATGAGTTAAAACAGGACTTAGCATCACAATTGAGCATGATTTTCAATCACAGCCTAAGCACTGGCTTTATCCCAGTGGAATGGAAATCAGCTATAGTCATCCCTTTGCACTGGGGGTGCATTCACAGACCCTGAGAACTATAGACCCATTATATTGACCAGCCATATCTGCAAGGCCATGGAACAAATCATCATGGACCTTATTAACAAAAATATAGGACATGTCCAAATGCTTAACCCCACCAAGTTTGGCTTTGTCAAGAGGAGATCATGCCTGTTAAACATGGTGGACTTCTTTGAGACAGTCACCAAAGTCCGAGATGAAGGCAAATCTGTGCATTCAGTCTACCTACACTTAGCCAAGGCCTTTGAAACAATCTCCCACTCAGACATCATTGAGGAACTCACACAGCTGGGCATCTAATCAGAAAATAGAATGCAAAAGGTCAATAAAACCCAAGCAGTTAGAAGTTTGATAAAAGAAATGAACACAGTAATTAAGACTGCTCATAATGATCCATATAACATATATATATATATATATATATATATATATATATATATATATATATATATATATATATATATATATATATATATAAAACATCTCCAAGGCCAATTACAGCCCCTTATGTGATGGCATAAATAGCTTCATAGCCCCTCCCACCACTGATGGAACAGACACCTATGCTGAGTTATACACCAATGCTTTATACACACACCTGTACAATTGTATTGACTATGCCATACCTGGTAGAACCAAAGCAAGATCTTCAAAAAAAAACAAACCTGCCTGGTGGATAGCTGCCATTAATAGGCTATACAATAGGAGAAAGAAATTGCTGTCTAAGAGCAGGAAAGAACAGTCTGAAAACTGGAACAACTCCCTCCTCAACTTAAACAAGCAAATAAGCCTCCTAGTGATGTCCTCCAAAGCTAACTATGAATCCAAACTAGCTTCCCTAACTAAGGACAACCAAAAGGCTTTCTTTAGTTACATCCATAACCTCAAAGCAATGCAATATAACAGAAGTTAAACAGGATATATTACTATCCAGCTAAATTGATAACTGATAAAGTTCTTCCACAAGAACACAGGGTAGTAAGGGAAAGGAAGGGGAGAAATTGAATTTCATTAAGGAAGTATTGAATAGAGAAAACTATAAAGCAATTGAGACAAGAAGTGTCACTGTTGGAGGAGTATAGAAGAGGGAACAGATCAACAAAAAATACTTAGAAAGATAGAAGTTCTCAAGGCAATGTGCAGTATTAAGACAAATCAGGATCTGTCATGCACTATCACAAATAACAAACTAAAAATATCAGCACAGGCAGAAAAACTTAGAAGATATGAAGATAAATATAAAGGAAAAATAGAAAATAAGCAATTGATTGATGACCCAAAAAAGTTTTATAAAGAATTGGGAAACATGGTAAAAGGAATATTGAAAGACCACAAAAAAGAAGAAATGGATACATTTTGGAGAAGTAATTATGAAGTTCCTGTGGAACATAACAAAGATGCTAAATGGATAGAAGACGTAAAAGGAAGAATAAGAAGTTTAAAGGTACAGGATATGAAATGGGACGAAGTAACAGCCAGAGAGATTGAAACAAAGTTAAGAAAAGCCTCTAATTAGAAAACCCCAAGCCCAGATGCAGTACTTAACTTTTGGTTAAAAGTATTAACATCTTTGCGCAAAGATTTAGCCATGACTGAGAACTATTTATATGTACACTCTGAACAGACACCAACCTGGTTAACAACATGAAAAACAATTCTCCTTATTAAGAGTGAACCTGCAAGCTACCCTAAAAATTATAGACCAGTAACTTGCCTTCAGATGATGTATAAGCTATACACTGGAATTGATACCAGCAGAGTTTATAGTCATTTAGAAGAAAACTTAATTATGGCAATAGAACACAAGGGCAATAAACGAAAGTCATATGGAACAAAGGATCACTTGTTAAATAAAGCCATAGTGGAGAACTGTAAAAATGGGAAGAATCTAAGTATAGCATGGGTTGACTACAAAAAAACATTTGATAGTATGCCCCATTCATGGATAAAAGAGTGGTTAAAATGTGTAAGATACACCATACACTGATCAACTACATTACAGTGACCATGAAACAGTGACAAACCACTTTGCAATTAAGCCATGATAAAGGACAAATTATTATCCCAGGGATAAAAATTCAAAGGGGATATTTCAGGGTGACTCTTTGTTACCTCTGCTATTCTGCCTTGCTCTTAACCCATTAAGCTGTCTACTTAGCAGCTTAGACCATGGCTATACTTTGGCTACTAGAAAACATAGTATAAAGACTTCTCTTTGTTGATGATTTAAAACTGTATAGCTCATCAGATAATGAAAGAACAACTGCAAGTTGTCAAAACTTTTTCAGATGATATAAGAATGTCATTTGGTCTTGATAAATGTGCAAAAGCAAACTTTAAAGCAGGAAAACTGCAACACCAAGAAAACATCAGTTTGGGACAAGAATGTGATATAAAAGAACTAGACCAAGTATAAATATTTCGGAACTGATAAAGGATCATTAATAAAACATGAAGACATATGAATAAAACTTAGTAAGAAATACCTCAGAAGACTAAAATCAATCCTGAAAACAGCACTGACATCTAGGAATAAAATCCAAGCTATAAACCAGTTTGCTCTACCTGTCCTAACTTACAGTTTTGGAGTGATTGAATGGCCCCAAAACATGTTGGATAGATTAGACAGGAAAACAAGAAGGATGCTTCATGCTTACTAAATGATTTATAAAAATCAGTGCATACCAAGATTATATATTCCCTGTTCCAAAGGAGACATGGGCCTCCTTGAAACTGATTACATGTATAGATCTGCAATTGTGGGACTGCACACATATCTGCTGACCTCATATGACTGAAACATAGTGAAAGTTTTAAAACATAAGGAGAATAAATCTAAGGTAACTTCTCTGCTTAATCTAGCAGAAGCATATCGGCGTCAAGCAGGAATGGAAATCAAACCATAAGTAGATAAAAATCAGGCAGAAACTGAATGCGCCAAAAAACAAAAGAAAGTATATAAGGTGAAGGACCAGATGAGAAAATGCATAAATATAGTTGCAAGTATAGAAAACTTCTGGAAGAACTTCATGTTGATCAGGAACAAATGCTGGAATGGTTAAGGAGAGGTGAATTCAAACCAAGAGATGAAAGGTTAATATTGGCTGCACAAGATAGTGGGCTACGTACACACTGGTTTACAAATTCCATTGAACATGCGGAAGAAATAGACAAACATAGGTTTTGTAAAACCAAATTGGAAACAGTTGCACACATCGTTGTTGGTTGTGACATACCAATGGTAGAAAGACTGTATACTGAAAGTCATAATAATGTGACAAGACTGTTGCACTGGGGATTCTGCAAACATTATGGTATTGAAATAGCTGAAAAAAACTTGAAACATGCACCACAAAACATCATAGAAAATGATGAAGTCTATATCACATGGGATCACCTACAGTTCAAAAGACAGATGCTAGAAAACTGGATATAGTGGTCCATGAAAAGAAGACAAAAGTAGCATTGATCATTGAAATTACCACACCCAGTGACTACAGTGTCTTGCATACAGAGACACAAGGTTATAAAATATCAGGATCTGCAGGCAGAAATGAGAGCAATGTGGAAGAAAGTTACCTAGACCATTCCAATAGTAGTAGGTGCAATGGGTCTTATAAAAATGAATCTACAATTGTACTTAGATATTTTACCAGTACATGTAACTCCATATGAATTGCAGAAGAAGTCATTACTGAGCACATCGTGGGTGCTGCAAAGAGTACTTTTGTCTGACATCAAAGACTGAAACAATACTAAATTCATGGACTTTAATCATACTTTGCCTTAGCAATGGGGTCCATTTCCATCATGGTATTAGAAACCCAAATGATTTGGAGAAATTAAAAACTGGTATCAACCCATATATTATCAGGTGGGTTGCAAACTGGCTCAATGATAGAATTCATAACGGTCAAAATAGGGGACTCCACCTCCTCCAGCAGACCCAAGACCAGTGGTGTTCCAAACGGATTGGTTCTGGAACCCCTACTGTTTGGAATCTACTTCTCTGAAATACAGGCTAAACCTAAAAGACTATGGCTGATAAAGTTTGTTGATGACTGCAAACTGAGAGTGATCATTGAAACCCCTAGCAATGTCAACATCCCGCAAGAAAGTCTTAAGTAGACTAATGACTAGTACCAAAGACATGGTCTTAAACTTAATGCAAAAAATGCATTATCATCCCCTGCGGCAAGAGTGATGTTCCTACAAACTACCACATCAATAGCAATACCCTAAGCACACAGTCAGTGGTGAGAGATCTGGGCACACAGGTTGACAGCAACCTTAACTTTGATCGCCATGTCTACACAGTGGTAAGAAGGGGATTTTATATTGCACATCTCATAAGTAAGGGCATTGCCTCCAGAAAAAAAGAAGTTATAACCCCCCTGTACTCTTTCCTCATCAGACCAATAATAGAGTACAAGGCTCCCTTTGATATGTTCCCTTCCACACACCTGCAGCAAGTGGAGAGACCACAAAGGTTCCTTACAAAGAAAATTCAGGATCTTCAAGATTTGTCTTATGCAAACAGACTGAAATCATTGTCACTTTATTCTGTGCCCTACAGACTGCTTAAAGGGGACCTGTGCCTTGCATATAGAGCAATCTCTGACCAAGCTTTAATGAAAATGTTTCACATTCACAAATCAAATGGCACATGGGTCACTCACTTGAAGGATGTTAACCTGGTATGTGACATCAACAGAAATTGCTGGAGAGACAGATTTGTCTCACAGAGGTTGCCCTACCTTTGGAACAATCTTCAATTCATGTTAAACAAAGCAACTCATTGGCCCTATTTAAGCACAACATGGAAGATTGGATGGGTAACCAGAAATTCACTCTGGGAGTTCCACCTGTTTCCCTCTTGGATAGGGGCAATTAGGTGATGATTTTAATGTCTTCTTGAACCAGACACCCTTGGGAACATGGGCTGAACTTGGCTAGGCTTGTAAGGCCCCTGGGCCATTAGCCTAGTAACCTCCTATGATCCTATGGTCCTATGATCCTATGAATATCATAGATAATTTAAGGGGATCCATGCATGGAATAAAGCATTTAGGGCCTGCCGCTGTCAGTTAATAGCAAAGTGGGCAGTCCAGTGGTATATATTTTGTTCCCCATTCATAGATCTAAATTACACTTGCATATGGACAGGGATGTGTTTTGTTTTATGTGTATGGGGAGTCTGTTCCACAGCAGGTCCTGACTCATTGGAAGGGATAAGTACCAAGAACTCCCCCCCATGTCCAATTTACCATTAACAATTATATCATAGCCAGAAAAATGTGCCCCCCTGGCCCATATTTCCTACCTGGCCAGTATGGAGTCCTTATGAATCTAGCCACATACCATTCTTCTAGGGGACTTCAACTACCATTCCATCAAATGGGAGACTTATGCATCCCCTAACTTGTATGCCCAGAGATTTCTGGAGTTTAGAAATACAAACATTCATTAAGGTACAATGAGAGGAGACAAAATCCTAAACTTGGTTCTCACTAATATGGTACAGGTCTCTTCCCTATCAGTTGTAACTTCGTCCATAGTCAAATTGAGCCATAAATCAATCACATTCACCATAAGACTGAAGCTATAAGCTTTCTGCAATAGCTCAGTATTCAGAGATTATACTAAAGCTAATCTATTAAATTTGAGTAATGACCTGGCTAAATTCAACATTCCCTTCCAACCAGATGATTCCTCTGCATAATGAATCCTTTAATGCCAAATTCTATGTACATGTAAATACCTGCATATATGCATTTTTTTCTCCCTCTGAAGTGAACGCATTGCTAAATTTATAAATAGCCCCCCCAGTGGAACTCAAATATAAACAGGATCTACAATAAAAGAAAAATATCCATTGCACATAAAAATAAATGTAATGCTGTAGTTAGCAAAACACTCTTGCTAAACTTAACAAGAAACACTGGTTCCTGATCAAATTAACCAAAGCTAGATAAAAATAGACATCCAGGCTAAAAACAATAAACAACCTCAGAAGCAATGCTCACAACTATGTATCAATAATACTAAATGATATTGTATACTGAGACACAGACGACATAGCCAATGTATTAGTGGATACATTGAGTTCTAACTTAACCCTCCCCTCATGTTACAAGATCACATAGATTCATCCACACCACCCCAAGAACACTGCTTCTGTGGGGTCGGACAATATAACATGGTGCCTACTGGCCCACCTAAAACAAGACCTGTGAAACCCCTGAAAAGGCTATTCAATACCAGCCTCCAAGCAAGCTTTATGCCAGATAAATGGAAGGAGGCAACAGTCATTACCTGTACAAAGATGGGGAATTTTCAGATCCTGATAATTACAGATCCTTAAGTCTAACCAGCCTCATCGGTAAGGCTAAGGAAAGGATCCTGACGGAAATAATCAATAAGGATATAGGCAACAGTTTTGTCAAGGGCAGATCCTACCTATTTCACCTGATTGACTTCTTCATGAAGGTTACTGAAACAATTGATGAGGGAACTTCAGTACACACTGCATATCTAAACCTTGTAAAAGAGTTCGACACCATCATACACTCTTACTCAAATAGCTGTAAATCTCTGGGTAACCCACTGTATATCAAACTGGCTTACTAATAGAGTACAAGAAATGACAGCCGGCTCCTCTAACTTCACCATAAGACTTATCAGTAGCAGTGCTTCCCATGTTTCAGTCCTCGGGCCACTCCACTTTGGCATTTACTACTTGGAGGTGAAAGCTAATGTTAAGTGTTTGTAGCTGAATAAGTTTGAAGATGACTATAAACTTGGTGCCATCATAAACTCTCATGAAGATACAATAATCTTCCAAGGTCACTTTTTCCAAGCAAATAGGTGGCATGAAAACCATGTCCTAAAACTAAATCAGTCAAAGCCGAGTTACATAAAACGGTGTGACAAGGTGTGATTTGTCCAGTTGCAGAACCAACTGAGTAGGTATCTTCCATGGTGGTAACTCATAAGAAAAGCTCATATGACATCAGAATACCTATTGATCCATGAGATTTGAACAAAGCACTAAAAAGACCTCATCATACAATGCATACAGTCAAAGAAGTCGCAGCTCTGATGCAAAATGCCACTGTTTTTTCTGTCTTAGATGCAAAGAGTTCATTTTGGCAAATTCAGCTTGACAAGAAATCCTCATTGTTCACTACATTCAGTACTCCATTTGGAAGGTAAGATTTTTGATTATGGCATTTGGGATAAATTCTGCAAGTGAAGTCTTTCAACGTGCAATGGAGCAAATTTTTTCTGGGTATCCTTGTGCTATTATAGTAGACGACATACTGGTAGGAGGTCATGGTGAAGCTGAGCATGACAGAAACCTCAGAAAAGGTCTGGAAAGAGCACAAGTGAATCTTAAGCACAGTCCACAGAAATGCAAGTTCAGGCTACAAGAGGTTACTTATGCTGGTCATTTATTTACTAGTTCAGGCCTACAACTAGACCTTTCAAAGCAAACAGCCATTTTCAAGATGCCAGATCCAGACAATGTTCAAGCCTTGCAATGTTTTCTTGACATGGTTAACTATTTAGGCAAGTTCATTCCGGACTTGAGCTAACTTTCAGCACTGCTTAGAGAGCTGACATGTAAAGATGTATCCTGGTCTTGGTTAGAGCAAAACCAAAGAGCATTTGATGTCCTGAAACAGAGAACTGCTAGTCCACCAACTCTCAGATACTATGATGTTCACAAGCCAGTTACTCATTCATGTGATGCTTCGAAATTTAGTCTTGGTGCAGTCATTCTACAAGAAGGTCAACCTGTTGCCTATACATCGAGAACTCTTACCCAAACTGAAATGCAGTATGCTCAGATAGACAAAGAGCTTTTGGCAATTGTGTTTGCTTGTTTGAAATTCCATGATTATGTTTATGGTAGACCTATCCAGATCGCAACAGACCACCGACCTCTAGTCGCTATCTTGAGAAAGACTATGCATTCAGCTCCAGACAGATTGCAAAGTATGATGTTAAGATTACAGAAGTATAATTTCAATCTTGTCTACACAAAAGGCAAACTTCTTTATCTTGCTGATGCATTATCCAGATTGCCCAGAAACACCACTGAACAGCATGAGAATGAGAACTTTGATTTTGAAGTCATGGAAGTGAGAAATGTTTATTCCACACATGTTGATGAGCTAAGAGATTACACAGCCACAGATCCAGTTTTGCAAAGGCTCAACCACTTTATCAATCAAGCACGGCCATCAAAGCAGTCTAGTTTACATTAAGAAGTGCAACCTTATTTTCCATACAGAGATGAGATTTTGTCTGACAATGGTATTATTATGAAAGCTCCGAAAGTGATTGTTCCAAAGTCCTTGCAACAAGTGTACATTACTCTTTTGCATCATGGTCACCCAAGAACCGACACTACAAAAGAAGGGCGAGAGGACTAGTATTTTCGCATTCTCTATCACAGGACAATGAGACAGCACTTTTATCTTGTGGCATGTGTAATAGTACTAAGCCACATCAGCAGAAGGAACACTTCAGCTAAACCAGATTCCTGAACTACCTTGATCAACAGTAGCCACTGATATTTTCGAGTAGAATGGTCAGCATTAATTGCTATTAGTAGACTCTTATTTCAATTGGTTCGAGATTGACCTACTTCCCAGTGTAACATCCAGTACTGTCATTACTAAGAGGAAGCATCATTTTGTAGTCCATGGTAGTATGCACAAAGTTATTTCAGACAATGGCACACAGTTTACAAGCCAACAGTTTAAAAGATTTGCTGAAGAATGGGACTTTACTCATGTCACAAGTAACACTGAGTATCCTCAGTCAAATGGTTTGGCAGAATTAACAGTTCAACGTGCAAAACAGTTACTAGGAAAGTCAAAACAAGGCAATAGTGGTGTTTTCCTGAGTCTCTTGAATCTCAGAAATATTTCTTGTGATAAACATCTTGGTTCACCTGCCCAGAGACTTCTGTCGAGACAAACCAGAACAACATTACCAATCAGTAGTCAATTGTTGACTCTATGTGTCAAGAAAAACAGGTCAGTGAAAACCAATCTGTTTAAGAAGCATTTAACCCAGAAGTTCTACTATGATAAAACCAGCAAACTGCTCAATCCATTACAAGAAGGAGAAGTGGTAAGGATGCAAACATCCAAAGGTTATGATCGGATTGGAATTGTGAAAAATATTTGCCCAGAGCTGAGATCCTGCATTGTGGAATCAAAAGGAGTAAAGTTTAGGTGGAATTGGAAACATTTGAGACTGGTATCCAAACCTATACCACAGCACATTAGCCTGTGAGAAAGATTCTTTATCCCAGAGTGAGTTGCCCAGTGTTCCAATTCCAGAGGAAGTGCCAGAGAATATTCCTGCTCCTGTGACTAATACAGAACTTCCTGATATGAGTTGTTCACTGAAGACTATCCATGTTGCTAAATTCAGTTCAGATCATTATGTTACGAGATCGGGTATTATCTCCAGACCATGTAACAGATACACTGCAACTTGGACATGAACATTGTGTTTTGTTTCTAATGTCTATAATAATGCATGTCTAACTCTAATATTGTTTTTACTAAGGGCAATCTTTTTAAGAGGGAGGATACAGATCAATGTGTCTGTATGCATCTTTAAGTAGCTATCCGAGGGTTTGCACAAGTGTATAAATGCTGAGCACATGCGAGTCTGACTGCCATTGTGTAGTAAGCTGTTGAGGTGTAAGCACGTATGCATGTATGTAAGGTCTGTCTGTTAACCAGTTCATTTATATTTTCATATAAAGATATATAGATTCATAACTGGAATGCCCTATCGCACCCATCACTGCCTAAATCTAAGGTCTCTAGAATGGCTAGAACTGCCTAATATTCTCAAACTCAACCAGCTAACTGAGGCTTTTAAAATTATCAATCATCCAGACAAAACCCCCTCACTGAACAAAATACTCACCCCGTACTCCAACCTTAAGTCCCTCAGGTCTTCCAAAAGCCTACAAGTACTGACCATTAAATCTAACAACTCCGGTGGTGAAGCACTATATGCCAATTCCATTGGCAAATCCTGGAATGCCCTTCCAAACAACCTAAGACTCATGTCATCTCAGTACCAATTTAAAAAACATCTCAGAGCACACCTGAAATCTCAATGGTTATGCCCTTGCTCCAATCCAGACTAAGAGCTATCGTCCCTGCCTGACCTAGGCTTCTCTCAGCCTCCACCTAACCCAAAAACCCTAGAGTCCACTATTTAGCCCTGTTTGTCTGGCTGTTCAAATCTGTACCTCTTTAAATCATATATATAACTCTTGCTTCCTTTATTTGGCCTTTAAGCGTCAGTGTATTTACTTGTATTTACTTGTTTTAACTTCATCATTGTATTTGTATTTACTTGTATTTACTTGTTTTAACTTCATCATTGTATTTGTTTATCTAACCATGATCTTGGAGCTTTTCTCCCCGGGCCTCCACTGAAAATGGACATGTATCCAGTTGGACTAGCCCGGTCAACAAATGTAAAATAAAAATAAAAAAAATATTTTATGATGCTGCTATCCATCCTGATGTGTTTCTATGTATTAAGGCATTTAAATGAAATGCCCTGCCTGCTTGTCATCTATGCTAGAGAGGGAGAAGCGACAATGATATTGTGTATATGGCTGCGTGTGTGTGTGTGTGTGTGTGTGTGTGTGTGTGTGTGTGTGTGTGTGTGTGTGTGTGTGTGTGTGTATATATATATATATATATATATATATATATATATATATATATATATATATAAATAAATACTTCTAGCAGCTCACAGCAGACTCTCCAAATAACGTCAGGCTCGGTAACTTCTTAAAACTTATTACTAGGTAAGCGGTTTCACAAACAATATATTTGCTTCCTCAGACCTTAATAATATAACAGACATACAGCTTCCTTTTTAACCCCCTATTCATTACAAATACACCAATCACAAATCATTTCTCATTATGTTGCAACACAGTCCATATAACTCTTTCATTAGCAAATTTCATAAAAACAGTATAAAAACAAGTATAAACAAAAAGAATGAAACTAAAAAGATGAAAAACAAACTAAAAAATCTATTATTTTTTCAACCTTCTCTTCTTCAGTTTTGAAGTAATAGCTATATGATCATTAAGGCCCTTCCCTAAATGTGCACTGAATTTAATTATCCATTTCAACTCTATTTCTTCAGTGACATTAGTTATATTCCCTAGCCTCACATTATCTATTACAATTTCTAACACACTAAATTTAAACTGATGTTCAGAGCCAAGATCTAATATATGCTTGGCTACAGCACTATATACATGTCCTCTCCTCAAGCAATACATGTGGTCCCTTATCCTGTCCTTTAACCTTCTGTTTGTCTTCCCAACGTAAAATGATGCACAAGTAGTGCAACGGGCGAGATAGACTATATTCTTGGAATTACAGTTGGCATTCACATCCAGATTATAAGTTCTACCTGCATCAAGGTGCTTAAATCCTGTTCCTTCATAGATGTATTCACAGAAATTACATTCACAACATCTAACAGTACCCCCACCCTGTAATATGTTGGTCAACTGTGAATCTATTTGGTGTAACATAATCTATGTTTCAGATTCTTAGTGTTTTTATATACCATCCATGGTTTATTTCCTGCTAATTCTGCCACTTGATTATCTAACTGGATTACATGCCAATTCCTTTCAAGAGTATCTCTCAATACCCTGTTATCCCACGTATAAGTGAAACAAAAAGGGACACTTCTCTTTTCATACTTTCTCTTATCAGGTACCATCCTCAAATCTCAAAAATATGGTTTTGCTCTATCATTTCTAAGTTGTTTAATGGCCTGGCAAATCTTATGTACCTTCTCCTTATTATATCCCCTTTTCACAAAATCTTTCTCTAGTTTTTTAATTTCTATCTCATATTGACTATCCCTATAAGCTAGTTTTGAACATCTTGGAACAACAGAAAACTAGTATAAATAACAAAAAACGGCTGTACCCAAGCTAGGTAGTCACTACAGTCGAAGAGCTGGAAATAACCAGATATATAGTCGCAAGCTCCAAGTTTTGAACGCAATTTTTAATAACAAACAACAACGTTTTCGCTACAGACTCAGCTGAAGCTTCCTCAGAAAGTTTTAAAATTTTAAACAGTACCGCCAATTTTATAGTTGCGTGCATTACGTTAATCAAGTAATTAAACCATTTAAAGATACACTATATATTCATACATAGTCTAATTACATTTGTTCAAATAACAAAGCACTCTTGATGTTCATTTTAAAACATTTAAAATATAAATTAGTATGTTAAAAATATATAAAAAATACATCATAAACGACTAGCAGCCTAAACTCATAGTCCTATAGAAACTATGTGTAGTCAATCTAATACTTTGGTATGCTTGTTCAAGTAGTAATTCATGTATTCAACACAGTCCTATCAGTAATAACTACTGTAATGTACTTAAGGGACTACTAGCCTCAGCATTATAAAATCTACTTAATGTATTATAAAGTAAATTAATAACAAAAAACTTCATTTGCTATACATTTCTTAAAAATATTTATGTATGTCTATATAAGATAACAATATCAAACTAGTATTTACAAATATCTACAATATAAACAACTTTTATCTCCTGTAATTCCTCATTTTTAATACACAAGAGATATTACAATGGTCATTTAAACCCGGAAAGCTGAAGGAGTTTAACAGTAACTGCCATTCTAACTCACATATTTCAAGTAATAAGGGGACTGGACCACCTCTTATTGAGGGTGCCACTTCATCTATAGCTATAAAATGGAAACTATGGCCTGGATATTTTATACAGTGTTTTGCTAAGGCATTTTCTATTTTATTTTTCCTAATTGCATATAGATGTTCGTAGATCCTATCTCGGAATCTACGGTCTGTTTTTCCTATGTAGTATGCCTTACAGCAATTACACTGGGCTAAATAGACTATAGACTTAGAATCACAATTGAGTCTGTGGTGAATATAGTATTTCTTATTCCTTATTGAAAAGGAATTCACAGCTTTCACTTCTCTACAATAATTGCAGAGGCCACATTGAAAGCATCCCTTTGATCTTGTAGATGTTTGCAATGTATTGTCCCTTTCAAGTATTGTTTTTAAGTTACAACCACGTTTAAATACAAATTTTGGCCTGTCCCCGAGTTTTTCAAATAACTCTTCATTATTCGAAATGTAATACCAGTTCTTAACTAGAATATGTTGTATTTCCCATGAGTTGGTATTAAAAGTCGTAATGAAACTGGTCTGAAAGCACTTTGTTCCATTATTATCTAAGCTAGGACTGTCCCTCAGCTCAACATTAGTTTGTTCTATTGAGCGGTTGGAAGTAACTCCCTGAATTACTAAGTTATTGTGTGCTAGTAGTGGGGGGTACAAGCCTTTAGAGCGCTTGAAATTAATTTCATCCAGAAGTTCAGTGAACATACTCAAAGGGTAGTCTCTATTCATAAACATTTCCTTCAACTTGTTACATTCATACTGAAATGCTATTTCTCGACTACACATTCTTGCTGCTCTTATTAGTTGACCTTTAATGATAGCTCTTTTTTGTTTGTAAGGATGTGCACTATTGAAGTGTAAAAATGAATTGCAGTATTTTGGTTTCCTATGAATTGTAGAAAAATATTCTGAATTAGTTAGATCTTTGTATAGTTTCACGTCTAAATAATCAATCTCAGATTCCGAGAAGTTAAATGTAAATTTTAAGAATGGTGTAGTGGTGTTGAATGAGTCAATCAAAGATGATGCTAGTTCCAAGTTACCTTTAAATAAAATGAAAACATCATCTAAGTATCTTGTATAGTATTTGATTTTGTTCATGAAGGTGTTGTTACAGAATATGAACTGCTTCTCCCAGTACGCCATAAACAGGTTAGCGACACTGGCACCGCATGGTGACCCCATCGCTATACCCTGTTTTAGGATAGGATCTACGAACATCTATATGCAATTAGGAAAAATAAAATAGAAAATGCCTTAGCAAAACACTGTATAAAATATCCAGGCCATAGTTTCCATTTTATAGCTATAGATGAAGTGGCACCCTCAATAAGAGGTGGTCCAGTCCCCTTATTACTTGAAATATGTGAGTTAGAATGGCAGTTACTGTTAAACTCCTTCAGCTTTCCGGGTTTAAATGACCATTGTAATATCTCTTGTGTATTAAAAATGAGGAATTACAGGAGATAAAAGTTGTTTATATTGTAGATATTTGTAAATACTAGTTTGATATTGTTATCTTATATAGACATACATAAATATTTTTAAGAAATGTATAGCAAATGAAGTTTTTTGTTATTAATTTACTTTATAATACATTAAGTAGATTTTATAATGCTGAGGCTAGTAGTCCCTTAAGTACATTACAGTAGTTATTACTGATAGGACTGTGTTGAATACATGAATTACTACTTGAACAAGCATACCAAAGTATTAGATTGACTACACATAGTTTCTATAGGACTATGAGTTTAGGCTGCTAGTCGTTTATGATGTATTTTTTATATATTTTTAACATACTAATTTATATTTTAAATGTTTTAAAATGAACATCAAGAGTGCTTTGTTATTTGAACAAATGTAATTAGACTATGTATGAATATATAGTGTATCTTTAAATGGTTTAATTACTTGATTAACGTAATGCACGCAACTATAAAATTGGCGGTACTGTTTAAAATTTTAAAACTTTCTGAGGAAGCTTCAGCTGAGTCTGTAGCAAAAACGCTGTTGTTTGTCATTAAAAATTGCGTTCAAAACTTGGAGCTTGCGACTATATATCTGGCTATTTCCAGCTCTTCGACTGTAGTGACTACCTAGCTTGGGTACAGCCATTTTTTGTTATTTATACTAGTTTTGAACATCTCATAGCTTAGCCTTTAACCACATTATCAAACATATAAGGGGGGGGGTGCATAATTGTTCTGTGAAGATAAGCCGCACATTGACAAGTTTTCCTAAAGCTACCAGAGTGCATCTGTCCTGATGCATTGATAGTAATTTCAGTATCTAAGTAATCAATACTTCTAAGTATATATACACCACCGGAGGTAAGACACAGCTGCAAATCGATGAAAACAGGAACAAAACCAGTCGATCAAAAAAGTAGAAAATCCACTATTTATTTCAACATAGAACAACCTTGTTTTTTGTACATTTATTTACTCTATACCATGGAGGTGTTACCTAGTGGGTGCTGGTAGTCTTTATCTTCGTATTTGTAATCAATACTTCTAGTTGAATATTTCCCAGTGAATTTCAAAAACTCATTACTTCTATTAATGTCACGCATAAATTCTTGAAACTGTGTTGCATCTCCTTTCCATAAAATAAAAAGATCATTGACAAATCATCAATAAAACTGTATACATGTCATAGCTAAAGGATGTGTTAGCATCTGTGTTAATTCCCATTCAGCCATTACAATATTTGTGTAGCAATTGGCACACGGAGTGCACATAGCTACACCAGATATCTGTGCATAATAGTTCTCATTAAAAATGAAGACATTACTGTCCAAGATCATTTCAAGCAAATAACACACAAAATCTATTTGCTCCATAGAAAATGCCTTCTTTCTAATCAAATCATTTCTAACCATCATTATTACATCTATATTGGGTATCACAGTAAATAAAGATACCATGTTCAGGGTTACCAATAAAGTATTTCCTGTTAACCTATTATCCCCACCTTTAATATATCCATATAGTTCCTGTAAAAATTGTTATATATGTTGTGTATATATATATATATATATATATATATATATATATATATATATAGAGAGAGAGAGAGAGAGAGACAAACACACACACACACACACACACACACACACACACACACACACACACACACACACACACACACACACACACACACACACACAATAATTTATATTGCAGCAAACACTATGCTAATTAACAAATATTGGGTTCCTAATTGGCTCATTTTACCTTGCTAAATAGCTGTAGTTGGAGACACTAAAACCTTATTAAAGTTTCAAAAGGAGAGGAAATAAAGAATATCTCTGATTATTAGATAATCACTGTTCTCCTTTAAAGCTACTTTTACAAGGGCAAACCTTTCTGCACCCCACAGTATGGGGGACTGTGCTTCCAATCCACCACTACTTATATATACTACCTCCAAGAATGCCATTCCTTGAAGAACAGGGAATAGTAGTCTTGTGACAGGATAGGCTAGGAAATCTAGTGATTTCAGACTGAAGTCCCTATTTTCGTACTTTTTGACTGAAGTCTTTCATAATGATGTGGGAATGTACACTACTTACAAGCATTACTTCCTGGTGGACCATTGAAAGTGTATCAATTGCAGGGATGCATGCTAGTCACAAGTACCCCTATTTTGATATTACATCTGTTCAAGTGTGGGTATCATTGTTCCTGCTTTTCTGAGGGATCTTGATTTCTCTTCTATTTATTTGTTTCCAGTCTTGTACATTATAGTGGCCCTGGGAGACACCTTTTCTGTTTCATTTGGTGTGCTCTCCCTCATCTTTTTCGGTGTGGGTAACACACTTTACTTGCACACATTATTTCCTGGTGCACTAGCTGAAGAATATTGATTGACACGTGTGCAAAACAATTACATATCACCCTGACCTTGATATTATATCTGCTTAAGAGCAGACTTCCCTCATCAATGTTAAGACAAAAAATATGATTTGCTCAACTTTTCATGATAATGGAGGACTGAATTGGATTTAATATGATAGGTTAATTTATTCATTCTACTAACTGGTGATAGTTACTTTAAGATGGAATATTTAACCACTACTTGTTGTTCTATAGTTGTAGTTCTTTTTTGATCATCTCTGACATTTTTAGTGAGTCTACAAGCCTTTTATTTAGTGTACTTTTGACACTGCATAATTGTGTTGTATCATACTTACCAGTTTTCCTAACTTAGTGATCTATAATTATTCAGCAAACACCGATCTGCAATATTTGCTCTTTTGCTACTATTTTGCTGTCGTATTTCAAGTGCTTTTATACCATGGTGCTATTTATACATTTTGACACATTGATTCATTTGTACTTTATCTATGGTATCTGTCTTCTTAGCATCTTTGGTGTTTGAATTAAGGCTTGCAAGCTTGCCCTTAATGTAAATTTGATTGTATCTTTTATTTTATTTATTTATTTATTTACCCTTTGTAGATCACCTTAGTCCTATGAAAGCATTAAACATTATGCTGCTTGACCTTTCCTGTGCCTCTTTATGGCTCCAACATACCCTTATACTGATCTCAACAGTATAGTCATAGCAATTCCCTTATTGATCCAGATCCTGACTTCAACAGAATTAATGACATAAATAACAGCAATACACAAACTAGTACATTAAACAATTCTAATCGTGAGGTAACAGGCTTACATGCACAAAAAAAAAAAAAGAAAAAAAAAAAGAAACAGAGCCATCAGGCAGACAATTAACTGTCTTACATGTACTACAAAAATAAATAGATAAACTAAACACAGCTTTTAGAAAGAAAAGAAACCTAAATGAAAACAGCATATCGGTTTGATGTTTACTTAGCTGTTAACTACTAAGTAGATGATGCAATGAATGTTATCAGTATTTCTGAATTAGTAATGATTGAAAATGACATATCAGTTCTTGAACCAAAATTTTATGGTGGACTTGTTATACCCCCACATAAAAAAGAAAGAAAAGAGAAATAAACTGAAAATATAACACTGAGGAAAATAGGAATTTAGAATAAAACTGTGGTTGCATTAATTGAAGTAAACAGAGCTGTTGACTCCACCTTGGATAATACATCATCAGATTATTTTCTATACCAGAACTGAATTTAGATGCTGTTAAGTCTAATTAAATCCACACTGAATGTAATTTGGTGATTCTGACTCATATTTATGTCCCTCAGGGAACTATAGAATAGAGTAGGCTGAAGAGGGGGAAGTCAGTAGGCTTTTTGAAGGTATTTTTTTTCTCTCTTACTAAGTCTGCTATTGACGGGGAACCTTAAATCTTGGGTGACACTATTCTTAAAAATTCCATTAGGAAATTAGTATCAATAAAGAAAACATTACTGCTTCATCTTTACCTACCTTAAAAATTGCATAGCTTCCCAAATTATTAAGAAATCTAATTTCTAAAAAAAAAGGTAAATACAGCAGTAGTGAAGTTCACGGAACTAATGACCTTTATGAAATTCCATTAAATAAAATGAAACTTTCAGTTTTGGAAATTTTGGAAATCCTGTAACTGAAACAGATCAAGGTACCCTGTGAGCTAAATATTTACATTACTTCACTGAGCAGACTATATATTTTTTTAAGATTCACATTTTCAGCACTTGCTTATGCCTGTTAGGTTTAGTTTATAACCAAGTATAATTACTCACTGGGAAGTATTTGCTCATGATTATCCAATGTTTTCTTGGGTCAGGTTGCACTTAAGTTACTATGGGGCATATGTTTTATCCATTCAAGTGCTTGACTACATTTCTCTTTCTTTACAAGAACTACAAAAGAAAAAAATGGAATGATAACTATATTCTTCTTCTTCTTTCGGATGCTCCCGTTAGGGGTCGCCACAGCAGATCAACTGTTTCCATTTCTTCCTGTCCTCTGCATCTTGCTCTGTCACACCAACCACCTGCATGTCCTCTCTCACCACATCCATAAACCTCATCTTAGGCCTTCCTCTTTTCCTGTTACCTGGCAGCTTCATCCTTAGCATTTTTTCCCAATATACTCTGCATCCCTCCTCAGCACATGTCCAAACCAACATAATCTTGCCTCTTTGGCTTTGTCTCCAAACCTTCCAACCTGGGCTGACCCTCTAATATACTTATTCCTAATCCTGTCCATCCTCGACACACCCCGTACAAATCTTAACATCTTCAACTCTGCCACATCAAGCTCTGACTCCTTCCTTTTTGTCAGTGCCACTGTCTCCAACCCATATAACATTGCTGGTCTCGCTACCCTTTTGTAGACCTTCCCTTTCACTCTTATTGGTACTTGTCTGTCACAAATCACTCCTGACAATGTTCTCCACCCACTCCATCCTGCCTGTACTCTCTTCTTCACCTCTCTTCACTACTCATCATTACTCTGAACTGTTGATCCCAAGTACTTAAAGTCATCCACCTTCGCCACCTCTACTCCCTGCACCCTCACTATTCCTCTATCCTCCCTCTTATTCACACACATATATTCTGTCTTAGTCCTGCTGACCTTCATTCCTCTTCTCTCTAGAGCATATCTCCACCTCTCCAGGGTCTCCTCCACATGTTCCCTACTCTCACTACAGATCACAATGCCATCTGCAAACATCATAGTCCATGGGGACTCTTGTCTGATCTCGTCTGTCAACCTGTCCATCCCCATTGCAAATAAGAAAGGGCTCAGAGCTGATCCTTGATGTAATCCCACCTCCACCTTAAATGCATCCGTCACTCCCACCACAGACCTCACCGCTGCCACACTAACCTCGTACATATCCTGTACCACTCTTACATACTTCTCTGACACTCCCGACTTCCTCATACAATACCACAACTCCTCTCTAGGCACCCTGTCATATGCTTTCTCTAAATCCACAAAGACACAATGCAACTCCTTCTGACCTTCTCTGTACTTCTCCATCCACACTCTCAGAGCAAACATTGCATCTGTAGTGCTCTTTCCTGGCATGAAACCATACTGCTGATCACTAATCATCACTTTCCTTCTTAACCTAGCCTCCACTACGCTTTCCCATAACTTCATGCTGTGACTGATCAGTCTAATCCCTCTGTAGTTACTACAACTCTGCACATCACACTTATTCTTAAAAATCGGTACCAAAACACTTTTTCTTCATTCCTCAGGCATCCTCTCACTTTCCAAGATTTCATTAAACAATCTAGTTAAAAACTCCACTGCCATTTCACCTGAACACCTCCATGCTTCCACAGGTATGTCATCTGGACCAACAGCCTTTCTGTTCTTCATCTTCTTTATTATTATTAACATTTATATTTCTAGGGAACCTACTAGATTTGTTGCCTATTAATGTAATGCATCCAAATATCATCAGTTTCTTCAGATCCTTAATAAAGTTCTTGACCATAGAAAATGTATTACTGGGAAATTTTAATTATCCAACCAACAATTGGTTAAAATCTTCAACCAACTCATATTTTGAACACTAGTTTTTGGAAATCCTTACTTTTTATGGTTTTCATTAAACATTTGAACTTAATAGTAGAGGTGACTCTATTTTGAGTCATGCAGCCTTTGATGCTGACTTATTTTCCAAGATCAAAGTTTACACTCCCTTAGGCAACCCTGATCACAATTCTATAATGGTTTCCTTAGTCCCAATGGTGTCTGTTCAACATATAAAAATGTAATTTTAGTCAGTTTAATGATAACAGTTTACATAATGAATTTAGTTCTATGGACTGGTCTTTCTTCAATTCTGAGAGTGAAAACGTATATGATACTTTATTTGAGACAATATTCTTCTGGCTAAAGTGGAATTAACATCTTAGCCTAAGAAAAATCAACAGGGTACATAACGTTACAAAGATTATAGAGTCATAAGATGATTAACTTATAAAAGGAAAAACATGATGTTTTCATGGCTTTTTAAAAATAAAATCCTACTACTATTAACACAACTAAATTAAACAGAATAACAAAGCCTTTTCAATTCAAGATAAAACAGGAACGGGTACATTATGAGACTAGAGTAGCCCGAAATAATAATAATAATAATAATAATAATAATAATAATAATAATAATAAATTGACTATGCTAATTCTTAATGGAAGAGCAATAATCCAGGTCTGACTCTGAATGTAGAAAATTAAAACTTTCCTTTCCAAATATCGATGATTTTGGTAATGAATTTACTTTTCAAGCATATCATCTAATATAAATAACTTATGGGACATAATTGACTCCAATTGATTCCTTCTGATAGCAGGTGTGCAAGGATATCCTTATGTATCATCAGGAAAGCCCTTGACAAAATTGAAAGTGCTACATCTCTGGGCTCTGATAAAATACCTACTGGAATGATTAGAAATATTAAACCTAAACTGACAGTGCTTCTTAACCCATAGATGTGTCTGCATTAATAAGAAAGACACTTAGCAGCAAGGAACTTCTCTAATAAAAGTTTCTCAAGACAGGAAATGAACTTTCTTTCCTCAAGTAATGTGGTGTGCTCCTTACCCCTGAGAGTGCAAATGAGAATGAGCATACCCGAGTGTAGGCTTATATTTTGTTTGTCTAATCTGAATTGCAGATATAGTTCCTGATAAGACTTAATAGAATTAACCGCTATCAAGTAAAAGCCATAGACTTTTCCTTTATCGTTCAAGCCTTAAACATAGGATTGCTCACAGCAGAGACACAAATCCGTTGTGTTATAAACTGGATAAGTCAAAGAGCTTGTGTCCCAGAACTGGAGAAGCAGACTGACCATTAATTAGGATCATTAACATAGCAGTCAAGGAATAAATATCAACTGTTCTTTATGCTGGGAATATGAATGCAGTACCTCTCCAAGACTTAGCTTCAGTGGGACTCACAGCTTTATTTTAAACAAAGTTTTTCTTATCCATTTGAGTATACATCTGGGAGTATTAACATCTTTATTAAGACCAACATTTAGTCAAAGATGGCATGGGGGAATTCTAATGGCATAGATTTAAAATGGCTCCTTTTATAAGTGAAACCAAACCAGAGCTGCACAATGAAAGCTAAACACTGAGAAGAAAAATGGGTGGGTTTCTAAATAATACAAAAGAGGGTCATCTATAAATAGAGGATACACTAAAACTATATTTGTCCTTAAACTACTACCTGAAAGCAAGAGCCATGGTGGCAGTTCCAGGCAAAGGTAAATACAGTTGTTCAAAAATGGCCTGAAATAATTTCCCTGATTTGAAATAGAATCAGGAGAAGGAGGTATGTGACCCATGTGTGACTCATGTTAGCGGACAAACTGGAGAGCACAGTCTCCAAAGCTAAAAAAAGAAAATAGGTGGACAGCAACAGTCACTCAAGACTTGAAAAAAAATAGGAACAACCAGTCCAGGCAAACGTCTTCTCGGCTTTTAGCATAAGGATCACAAAATAGGTCATCTCCCCTTATGTATTCACAGACTCCCATTTAGTATTTCAGGAACTGCAGTTACCTTGCTAGGCCAGCATTGATCCAGATGGAAAACAGCCCAAACTGTAAACCTCAACCTTGTTACCAATAAACTTGTATGAACCCCACAGTCCAAATTATGAGCCGAAATTTGGTGAAAGGAAACAGGTATCAAGGGATCCCTAACCAGCTTCAGAATTAATACATTAGTGACATTTCTACACTACAATGTTGAGTGAGTGGCAGAAAGAGGATTGGAAATTGCAACAAATCATTCATAGTGCTGAGAAATGACTTATACATGGGTATAAGGTAACCAAAGTTAAATGCAGATGGAATAGATCTTGGCCAGATTTACCCAGATGAAGAGAATGAATTAACAGACAAAGCTCCAACAGAAAGAACAGTACAAAAAGCTCCATAGCACTAAGATAAGGAAGCTCAGTCAGAATTTTCCTTTCAAGAAACCCAAACATTGCTGAAGAACTAGGCTTTAAAGAATTGATCTAGTACTAATCTAATTGATAAAGAAACAGTAATAACAAGTCATTATATACCATGCATTCTACATTAGAATACCTAAGCCTTGTTATCACCTGATAGTTATTATGTATTGTTATTAGCATTTGTTTAATGGAAAAGTTCAACTGAGACCAATCAAGTACATTTTCAGCAGAGGCCAGGGAACAAAACCTCCACATTTATCCCATCTTATACGATGTTATACAGTACAAGGCAACACAGCAAATTTTAACTATCATCTCCAAAATACAGAATATATTTACCTGATTTTTTAATCTATACTTTTTAGGCATGGGAGGAAGATTTGCCCCAAATAAATAACTGGTGCAAAAACAGGGACTAAAAATAAATGACAAAAAAGGCATTATCATATCCTTTGGGAAGTCATCTAACCTGGGGAACTACCACATTGACAATGTGAAAAACTCCAAACACCACATCAGTTAGTTGGCAGAAGGTAAAACTAGCCTGGATAAATACAAAAGTACAGAAGAAAAGGCCAAAATCCAGCTCAAGTAACTCCACTGAAACATTTACAGTTTTTTTTAAGAAGTTGGTTTGTTCTCATTAAGTATTTTAATTGATTATATTTCATTTGACTGTATTTGACATGTGATTGGTTCTGAATACCTTTATATAGGTTCTTATTCTTATGAGCATCTTTTAAATGCCCAAGGAAGCATTTGCATGTGTGAAAGCTTGTGATTATTAAACATGTTTTTTATGAGTTTTAGTGGAATCACTTGAGCCAGAACTTGGTATTTTCTTCTACATTGACAATATGACTGACTTGTTTTGGATTTGGAAACATATGCAGACATTTCAACCAATATGTGTCCATTTTCATATGAAAGTCCTTCTAAGTCACATAACATATAAACAAAGGGATTGTGTCTAGATCTAGTGATGTCATTGTCCCCCTTTACTCAGCTCTCATTAAGCCAATTATTAAATATAATGCCCCCTTTAGCATGTATCTGTCCAGACACAGGAAGCAACTGGAACTTCCACAGAGATACCTTACTAAATGGATCCAAGGCCTCAGCGACATATTCTACATGGACTGACTCAAAGCTCTTTCACTATACTAGGTATCCTAAAGACTGATAAGAGATTGCCTGTTTCTGGCATACAATGCATCCTCCAGCTCATTACTGATGATTTATTGCACATTAACAAGTCAAATGGCATCATAAATACTGAGTCTAGGGATCTAAGCCTCTTCTACAACATTTTACAGAATGGTTTAGAGAGGCAGGTTTATGTCACACAGGATACTCCTTCTCTGGCCTCCCTATCCATGTACAACAAAGTGCATCCCTTTCCTGTCTATATTCAAGTACAACTTGGACCCATGGACTGGAAACAGAAAATTTACTCCAGGACTGCTATTTGTTCAACTAACGGACAGAGGCAGCTCCAAAATGCTTTATCCCATGCATGGATCCCAGCAAATTATCTGTGGTACGAGCCTTTTATTCTCATTAGGGGTAATATATAATTATTGACCATAGGGTAGGTATTGCCAAATGGGATAGGTTAATTCAAGCATAAAAAGGGAAACTGGCTAGGTTTAAAATGGCCTGCAAGGGCAGCCTGCCTAGTACTTACCTATGAACCTATGGGAGCATCATATCATAGTAAGACACTTAACTTTATCCACAAACGAAACAGCAAAGGCACTAAATACTGACTAAGAAATCCAAACAAAGGTGCCAAAGGACCAAGGAAGCACTTAACACTTAACTTTATCAAATATCAAACCATTTTGTCACTTAGTATGCACTAAATTCTCAATTTAGTATCATGCATCATGGGCCTATACACTGGTATAGCACTAAGTGTGTGATGAGTGAGCCACTATATGAACTGCTGTAATTCATTGTACTCAATGTTTTAGCTATAAATAAGGTATCCAAGTAATTTGCACTATCTACAATTGATGTAGCACATTCAGCCATCTCATAAAACATCTACTGATATAGCTAAAGCTTGATGCATGGATAGTAATTCCAATAAATAGTTCTTCAACAAATCTTTAAAAATCAATTACTCTTAAAAAGGAAAGCAGTTTCTCTAACATAGGAGGTGAAGGTGGTCTGCCAGAAATAATTGCACTGGGGTTATTAATATCATTAAGATAAACTGGTTCCATACAAAACATTTATTTCATCAGCTATAGAAATGAAATTATAGTTGTTATGCAGAGATGTTATATTATTATAATCCCTCAGGAGCAGCAAATTCCAGATGGTCATAAAGGGAAGTAAACAATGACTGCATGCTGGTTTCTGCTCACTAGTGCGTGTGCTGGCTTCTGCTCACTACTGTGTGTGCTGATTTCTGCTCACTACTGTGTGTGCTGTTTTCTGCTCTCTAGTGTGTGCATGTGTTGGTTTCTGCTCACTAGTGTGCATGCTGGTTTCTGCTCGCTACTGTGTGTGCTGGTTTCTGCTCGCTAATGGGTGTGTGTGCTGGTTTCTACTCACTAGTGTGTGTGCATAAAATGCCCCAGTTAGGTATACCTGGTGGTTAGTGTTACTCAGGCTCAAATCCTGTACCTTAGGTACAAGAGCCTGAGTTCTCTACCCATACCACCACTTATGATTCTATGTCAAAAGAACATAGAGGCAGTTATAGGGCTACATCCCAAACAATGGCATTTAACTGCAAAGTGCCACCTCAAAAAGAAAAGGCATCAAACACCTGAAAATTGATGTCAAATACTCTCATAAAATAGCCATGCTGCTCACCTTTGTAAACTTGAAGGAAGCCCAAATGTGCAAAGGGAGTCCCTGCCCAGAGCTATAGATACATCAGTCACACTGGACAATGTCGTCACTTAGTCTCCTCACTTTCATTCTAATAGTGTAGCAAACATTTGTACCATTTCTACACTGTGTGAGTAAAAGTACTATTACTTTCATAGAAGTCATAGTATGAGAAGAAATAGTTGTTATGTACTCACATAACAGTGTTTTTGCTGTTTGCGCATACTGACTGCCATTTAAGTGGCTATGAAAATGTGATTGTGGCTACTTAAAATTATATGGAGAATGCTGCATGGCAAAACTCTTGAATGCTTGCACCCAAAACTGCCTCATTTTCACCCTACCCTTACTACAGCTCTGTTCATGCTCATACAGCTTAATGTGCTCAAAGAATAAATGATAGGTCTCATTTGTCAAAATCAAAGTGGAGGAAATAACTTTCAGATGCTGATGTAGTCTGGACCTCTCCAGCTCAACTAGTAATATTAACCTCTCCAGATCAGCTAGTAATATTAACTTCATATCAGAAATGTGGTCTTTACAGTGAACATCTTAAAAAAATTAGACAACTGTTCAACTGTGGATTGGTTAATGAGGTACAATGTAGATGAAGAAGGTATTGTAGATGTGAAATAAAGCTTAATACATCACACTTCTTCAGATGGCAAAATAAAAAATATATACTTAGCACTGGTACGTGGGATATGGATATGAGAAAAATAGGAAGGAAGGAAGAGAAGAAGGAAATGGAAAGGAGAGGAGGAATTTGGAAACTGCAACAAGTTTTAAAGATGGATAAGATAGGCAAGGTATGAAAAAAGAAACAAGGAATTAGATGTACTGTTGTAGGAGGCAGGAGTGGATAAAGAGACAAGGTAAAGAGGAATCTACAAGGAAAATGGGTACAAACATGAACTAGGAGAAAAGAAGCAGGTAGAAGAGAATAAAGACAGTTTTTAGAAAATGGGAAATATAAAAAGAGAAGAATGGCAGAGGAGGAGAAGATATGCAAGGACAAAGCCCAGGGAAGGAAAGAAAGCTGATGTGGATCCTATATGAATAGTGGAAGAAAGAATTCGAAAGAACACTGGAAGACTGGAATGAATAACAGAGATGTCTGCAACATTTAGGATGGTGCAATCAGTCTGGGAACTACAATGATGACCTAGATATGGTTTTGCAAACAGAAGATGTTGAAGGGAAAGGGAAGAGAGGGTTGGAAGATATTGGAAGCATTAATAAGAAGGAGCAATCATGACCTATATGTGCTGATGATGCAAGTCGGCAAATAAGATATGGCAAGAAGTAATGATAGAATAGGAGAAAATATGGGATATAACCAAGGGCGCTGGAACCATAGGGCGAGGGGGAGGGAGCACTTCCCCCACACACACACTTTTGCAGCTGCAACACCATCTTGTCTCTTGGAAAAAAATAACTGATAAATAATGGCTAACCTGGTCCAGTGACATAGACAATTACAAGGAAATTATGTAGGACCACTCAACAATTACAAAAACTCCATGGTCTTTAAGGAGATTTAGACACAGTAGTCCACACCTACCCATGGAATTTAAACTTCCTTTGAGGGAGGGAGGTCATAAGTGTACATTGGTTAGTATAGCTTTTAAGGAGAGTTTTCTGCTCAAAAATGCTGCCCCCGCCGTACTTCCAGGTAAGGAGAGTTTTGTTGATCATTTTGCCAGTTTCTGCTCACATATGCTGCTGGGTGTTTTACTGGTTTCTACTCACATATGCTGCTGCTAGTTCATGTTTTGCTGGTTTCTGCTCATTAGTGTGTGTATGTGCTGGTTTCTGCTTGCTAGTGTGTGTTTGCTGGTTTCTGCTCACTAGTGTGTGTTTGCTGGTTTCTGCTTGCTAACGGGTGTGTGTGTGGTGGTTTCTACTCGCTAGTGTGTATGTGCTGACTTCTGCTCGCTAGTCTGTGGGTGTGTTGGTTTCTGCTCACTAGTGTGTGTGTGCGCATGCTGGTTTCTGCTCACTAGTGCGTGTGCTGGCTTCTGCTCACTACTGTGTGTGCTGTTTTCTGCTCACTACTGTGTGTGCTGTTTTCTGCTCTCTGGTGTGTGCATGTGTTGGTTTCTGCTCACTAGTGTGCATGCTGGTTTCTGCTCACTACTGTGTGTGCTGGTTTCTGCTCGCTAATGGGTGTGTGTGCTGGTTTCTACTCACTAGTGTGTGTGCATAAAATGCCCCAGTTAGGTATACCTGGTGGTTAGTGTTACTCAGGCTCAAATCCTGTACCTTAGGTACAAGAGCCTGAGTTCTCTACCCATACCACCACTTGTGATTCAAGGAGTTGAGTCCATAGCTCTCAACTGTCCATATTTTCCCAGAATATTTGGCTCATACTTTTGGTTTAATACTCTTAAAATTTGTGGTTTTCTGGCAAATCAATAATAATTGAATTCACTAAATAATGTTAGCCCTTTAAGTTTTAGTCCTTCTGTCTTTCAGGAAACACATGGTAAGACAAAACACTTTATTTTAGCAGCTAAAATTATACAAGCAATGTTTAAAATGTGTCCATGGTTTTGCTCTCTCTAAAGCTAAAAACACAGCATCAATGGGACCGGATGGTGTCCCCGGCTGTGTGCTACACGAGCTAAATGAGGAATTAAACCTGCACATAAGGCAGCTGTTTAATCTCAGCCTTACCACAGGATACGTGCCCAAGGAGTGGCGTACGGCAACTGTGGTCCCACTCCACAAAGGCGGTGCCTCTATGGACCCTGGTAATTACCGCCCCATAAGCTTAACAAGTCTAGTCTGCAAAGCTATGGAGAGGATCATAATGGAGCTCATAAACAAAGATATAGGGGACTTGCAGACATTGGACCCGACCCAGTTTGGCCGTCAAGGGAAGATCATGCCTTTTGAACTTGGTCGACTTCTTGAAACAGTCACCAAGGCCATTGATGAGGAAAGGCAGTCCATACAGCCTACCTTGACCTTGCAAAGGCTTTCGACACAATACCCCACTCGGGTATTGTAGAAAAACTTACCAGCTTAAATGTAAACCCATATGTCACAAGATGGGTTGCAAACTGGCTTAAGGACAGAACCCACAGGGTTAGAGTTGCTGGCGCTATGTCAGACTCCAAGCCGGTCACAAGTGGTGTCCCACAGGGCTCGGTCCTTGGCCCCCTATTGTTTGGCATCCACTTCTCAGAAGTACAGGCCAACATGGGAGGACTTTGGCTGACAAAGTTTGCAGACGACTGCAAACTGGGCCATAGTGGAAAGTGCATCGGACACGGATATCCTTCAGAAGGGACTCACGGAAACAGATAGCTGGTGCCAGAGCCATGGCCTGAAGTTAAACACCAAAAAATGTATAGTCATACCCTTCGGGAAAAACAAGGTAACCCCAAGCTACCATATAGGTGGCAATCCACTAAGCACAGAAGAGGTTATCAGGGACCTGGGGACCCAGGTTGACAGTGGCCTTTCTTTGACACTCACGTTGCTAAAGTGGTTAGAAAGACCTTCTACATTGCCCACCTGATCATGAAGGGATTCACATCCAGATCTAGTGAGGTCATTGTTCCCCTGTACTCTTCACTTATCAGACCAATGATCGAGTACAATGCCCCATTCGGGATGTATCTCGCCCGACATCTGCAGCAATTGGAGAGACCCCAAAAGTTTCTCACCAAAAGGATAAAGGGACTCCAAAATCTGTCATATGCTGCCAGATTAAAGAAACTCCAGCTCTATTCAGTCGCATACCGTCTGCTCAGAGGTGACATGTGCCTGACATACAAGGCCATGTCCAACCCGGAATTAATGGACATGCTCCACCTCAAAAAATCCAAATCCACCAAAACCACTAGAGCAAGCGACTTAAACCTTAGCACGGATATAAATAGGACGTGCTGGAGGGATAGATTTATCACTCAGAGACTCCCTATGCTGTGGAATAGAGTCTCGGTCCATGTGAGGCAGAGCACCTCGCTGGCTCTGTTCAAGAGAAATCTTGACCTGTGGATGGGAGATCGTAGGTTTACCCCGGGAATCATCTCTGTGTCACTGCTGGACAGAGGCACAACAAACTAATGGGTACAGTATTTTTTCATATAAGGGGTGGCGTAAGCCACAATAATTCAGGCTAGGCTTATAAATGCCTTGGGGCAGATAGCCTAGTATAAACCTATGAACCTATGAACCTATAAGAGATGTTTGGTACTGCTTATGCCAAGCCTGTTTGTGTTGTTAGTAGCGCAAAAGGTAGTATGCTTGCTTTTGATGCAGAAGGCTGTGGGTTCTACTCCCACAGTATGCAGCTGGATCGCTGATACTGTACTGTGCTGCACTTTAAAGGGAGTGGATGCTGCAGTCCTGTAAAAGTCCTCCTTTGGAAGAGTTACCTAGTAACTATGAGCCTATTAGCACTTTGCCATCCATTCCCTATTGCAATATTACTAGCTTATCATTTTTAATGCAACATAGGCAATTTATTCTTCAACGGCAACAGGCACTTTATTTGTAGATGAAACAATGAAATATAAAGTTGTTTGCTAGAAGCAACCTCTTCATTAGTTACAGATCTCTATAATGTGGAATTATTTAGGTGACCTTTACTTCTGTAGAGATTTTATATATTTACTGATATTGGTGGATTGTAATGACAGAAGTTTGAATGAACATTTATGGTTGAAATTTTCTGAAATGGGTAGTTTTGTCATTATTGGTTCATACATTTTGTTTCACTGCCTGCTAGAAGACTATTCCTGTTCAAACTACAAATTTAAAACACATTCTAACAAGTGGTGCTATATTATACAAGGAGTATACTTTAATACAATCAGGAAAGTGAATCAAAGAATGCATACATGCATGCATGGCCCAAATAATGTGTAAGGAGCCAGTTATTGAAAACAGTCCAGAGGTAAGCTTAGCCCTCCACTGGCAAAATAAATGTGGGTTTTCATGCCATTTTAATCAATGTGAGTTTCAAGGGCAGAGAAGTTTACTACTCATGCTAAGTCTGTTTTCATTGCAACACTGCATTATTTGTTTAGCAAATGGCTCTGTGTTTGTGCTATTTTATTTCAATTTCTGTAATCATTGTAGAAGTAAAAAAGAAAACAGTGTTCACGCTGACAGGATTGAACAGTGTTTATGGTAACTGAGGAGAAATAGCCAAGTAATGTAACACTGGAGTGGCCTGGGAGGTGGCTGCTGCTGGAGTGGTAGGGAATTGCTGCAGGAGGAGGCTGCTCTTGCGGAGGCCCAATTTATTATCCTGTCTAGGGCCCCCATTTAACCATGATCCAGCTCTGGTATTTTGCATTATTTACTGTAAATGATCAGAAGTTGGAATGAAACAACAAAGTGTCAGTTGTAAAAAATAATAAGTGCTTTCATTCTGTGTTAGACAGTAAAGGAAAGGAAAGAAAGCACTTATTTCTCCAACTGATATTTCATTGTTTCATTCCAACTTCTGACAGTTTATGGGTTTCACTGTTATTTAACAATTAATAAAAATTAATAACAGTCATATCGTTGCACATGTCAGTGCAGTTCTGTGGATTGTGTAAAAGAAAGCTCATCCCTGCCCATATTCAAATGCAACTTGGATCTAAGGATGGGTAATCGAAAATGTACTCCAGGATTGACCCTCATGCCATTAATGGATAGAAGCAGTTCCTAAATGCTGCATCACTTACAGGGGTCCCCTCAAATTATCTAAGGTATGATCACAGTTATTCTCACTAGGGTTAATGTGCAATTATCAGTCATGGGATAGGTAAGACCAAAAGGAAAATTGGCTAAGCTTAAAATGTCCTCCAAGTAAACCTATGTTGTGGTAGTAAATAGTTTTAAAAAATGCCCTTTTTTAGATCACTAACTGCCCCTCTCACCCCCCAGCCTTCAACAGCTTCCAGTGCCTCTGGATATAACACTGAAAAACCAGAGATGCATGATTTTGACTCAGACAAAGGCAGGAAGAAGATGAACAAAGAAATCAAGAAACAGCTGCTGATCATGGGAAGGAATTTTGAAAAGCTTAATGGAATCAAACTGGAAGGTTGATAAAAACAGATGTATGAAAAACATGAGGGATGCCTAAATAGCCATATTAATAAAATTATTATTTGAGTAAATATGGAAGGGAAGATGAGGAAGGCTACTAAGGCAATGGGAAATGGCAGGGGTTAGGAAAGAAATGATATTGTGGCGAGGAGGACAAATGGAGGTTGAAGAACAATATAACAAGCACATTGGCTAAAGGTTAATTAAATCAGTCATGATAAAATGAAGCAATATTTTTTAAATTGTACTTATATTCAAAAATGAAATACTATCTTAACTGCATGTATTTATAAAAAAACTACACACACACACACACACACACACACACACACACACACATATATATATATATATATATATATATATATATATATATATATATATATATAAAATTTATTATAATTTATTATTTTATTTGCATTTGTTAACTGAGTAGAGTACGGCTAGACCAAGGAGCCCATTTTCAGCAGAGTAAAAAACTCCACATTCAAAATAGAATTGTAAATACATATCTAAAGATTATACAAAAATCAGAAAAATTATAGAATCATAAAAATAATAAAACAATACATACATATAATAATAATGCACTCCATTCAAAGATTTTAAACAAGAAAAAACAGAAGTCCAGAGATAAAGAAATTAGATTGAGAGCAACAATTGCAAATAATAAAACTAAACAAAAACAAAGAAAGAAATGAATTAGGAGAGAAGCAACAGAGTACACGTCAGATGTAGCATATATTAAAAAATATACATACAATGTACTGAAATTTAAGCACATGGGCAAGAGCCAGATAAAAAACAGTTGCTTAGAGAGGTAAAAAAGAAAAAGTAAAAAGGGTGAAATGATCATCCAGGAGAGCATGAGGAGCAAATCCACCTGGATTTGAGATATTGTCCAGTAATTGTTTTAAAGGAAAAATAGCTGGGAGTGTTTTCAATATGTTGAGGGAGAGCATTCCAGGCTTTAGCTATTTTATTAGAGTAAAGACAGTCACCATGGTAGTTATGAGACTGGGTTAATTTTATCACAAGTCTGTTGGAGGATCTAAGGGGCCTAGTACTGATTTGAGGTTCAACTAAGGAAGAAAGAGAGGGGCATTGGTTTAGGTTGTGAAGGATTTTGCATGTAAGAGTGAGATGGTTTAGTGATAACAGGTTGGGAAACGCAAGCCAATTCAGTTGTTGGAGAGCAGAGCAGTGATGAGATTTGTGAGGATGAATGCAGGCAAATTTTGCAGTCTTATTATAGCAGGACGATAGGTTGTTTGGGTCAATTTTGCGGATGTTAGTAAATATGTGAGAGCAGTAGAGTAAGGTCGATAGAAGTTGTGACCTTGCAGTGGCTAGTCCGGCTTCATTTGTAAGGAAGGGTTTTTCGTGGTAGAGAGATCCAAGTTTGGCATGAATGTTTTTAATTGACAGGGAAATGTGAACATCAAATTTCAGCCTGTCATCTATAGTAACAGCAAGGATCTTGGTGTGATTTGTGGGTTCAATTGTGGTTCCATTGGTAGAATGAATGGTGAAAGGTAGAGAGTGGTTACCTGATGGTTTGTTGGTGAAAATCAAAAAATTAGTCTTATAACTTCAAAATTAAAGCACTCAAAAATATATATATATCTTTTTTGCAGTGAGGCTATACCCCCTAAACCCCCTGCTAATTGTATTATAATAACTCTGAGATTGCACAAACAGTGTAAGGGTAAATTTCCCAACCCCTGAATTTGTGCAATCTTGCACACCTGTTAACCAGCAGCTTAGTCTCCTATATGTAGTTGAATAGACAGCTGTCGAATAACACACACTTAATATAGTCATTGGCACCTTGTATATATATATATATATATATATATATATATATATATATATATATATATGTATATATATATATATATATATATATATATATATATACACACACACACACACACACACACACACACACACACACACACACACACATAATCAAGGAAATACACATCCCAGGTCTACTGTGAATGTATACAGCTGTGATTAAAACCACTGTTTTGCTCTTTTATCATTTAATGCTTGATTATTTAGTTGAACTACCTGTGGTTGCTTCCATGCAGTTTATTTACTATTTATTTATTTATTTATTGCATTTGTTAACCGGGAAAGTCCACTGGACCTAAAAAGAGGCCATTTTCAGTGGAGGCCCGGAGAGAAAAGCTCCACAAAGTTACATACAATGAAGTTATTAAAAAGATAAACAGATTAATGCAAATAAAGGGTAAAAAGTTATTAGTATCATAATTATTGTAAAATAAATTAATGACTGGTGTACATACAATCAAGCATTAGTGTAAAATACTAAAATAGACTTAAATCACTGGCATTAGTTCAGTCCAGCACTAGTGTAAAATGTATTTACAAGGAACATAGCAGAGGGAGGATACATTCAGGTTGATGAAAGAGGGCTAAGTAGGAAAAGAAACGGTAAGGTGACAGGAAAGGAGAAGTTTGTCATAGAGAAGGGAAAGGAAATGACAGTAATAAAATATTAGATGGTGAAGTCATAGGGGAGATAAGTCAGGTGTTGGAGTTGTTTATTTGGGTGCAGGAGCATAGACAGTGAGAGGAGAGATGTAGTTTGAGGGATGTTTTGAAGCAGACAGGATTACTATTAGATCTGAGTGAGGGGGGAAGATTATTCCATGACTTGGAGGCAGTATAGGAATACAACATTTGGCCAGCTGAGAGCTTGGGTTTCTCGACAGATAGAAACATTTTGTTTTCAGACCTGAGGTGTCGGTTAGGATGGTATATAATTAGTATAGAGGAGAAGGAGGGGCAGGATATTGGATGACAGATTAGCTTGTGGGCTGTGGTTAGCTGTAGAAAAGAGAGATAGTGAGGAAATTCAAGTCAATTTAGTTGATGCTGAGAGTAGCAGTGATGGGTGGAACATTTTGCATTAGTAGCAAACTTGGCAATTTTGTTATAGCAGGAGTCTAGTTTAGCTCTCAAGGAGGACTGTAGATTGGTAAGGATGGGAGCACCATATAGCAGATTAGGGAGCAGGAAGGATGAGGCCAGGGCTTTTTTTAGCAGGGAGGCTAAGAAAATAGTTGTGCCTATACAGGGCACCTAGTTTCTGATGGTTTTATTTGATGTTGCTGGATATGTGAAGGTCGAATGTTAGTCTATCATCAATGATGACACCTAGCAATTTTGTACTAGGGACAATTTCAATAATAGTGTTGGTTTGGAACTGAATGGAAAAAAGTGAACTTTCAACAGAGTTTGGTTTAGTGGGGGTAAAGATTAACAGTTTAGTTTTATTGGGGTTGAGGGCTAGATGGTTCTGGGACATCCAGGTTTCAGTGCAGGAAAAGGCTTCTTGGGTGAGATGCTGTAGTGCAGTGGGAGATTTAGAAGTGCAGATGATAGTGGAGTCATCTGCATATTGGATAAGAGTACTGTTGGCAAGAGTGGTATAGAAGTTATTAACAAATATGCTGAATAAGAGGGGACGCAGTATAGAACCTTGGGGGACACCAGTATTAGTATTTTAGAAAGGGGAATATGTGTGTTGCCATTTAGTCGATTGCTGTCTATTGCTGAGGTAATCTGTAAACCATTGTAGGGTATGAGGAATATAGGCCAAGGTTAGTGAGTTTGGTAAGCAGAAGGAAGTGAGATATAGTATCAAATGCCTTTGATAAATCAAGAGACAGTGCTGAGACTAAGAAGCCAGCATCTCAAGCTCTGTTTACTGTATCCAAGAAGGAAATGAGGGCAGTGTTGGTGCTATGTCCAGGCCTAAAGCCATGTTGAGTGGGGAAAAGGATTTGATGTTTTATCAGATGTTTGAGTAACTCAGTATGAATACATTTCTCTAGTACTTTAGAAATGGGGGAGAGAATGGCAATGGGACGGAAGTTGGAGATATCAGAGTTGTTGCCACCTTTATGAAGTGGAAGGACAAATGCCTTTTTCTAGATGTCAGGTATGCATGATTCTTTAATGGACCTGTTGAGAAGGATGTTGATAGGATATACACAACCTTTTTGGTGTTTATTTATATATATATATATATATATATATATATATATATATATATATATATATATATATATATATATATTCCTTGATGAATGACCAACCAGTAATTTTGTCATCTCAAAATTGGATGCTGACTTTGCTGGACTAAAAGGTGAAAATCCTATATAAAATGTAATTTCTCATTGAGATATTCTAGACAAGATGGGTATCCAAATTTCTTGAAGTGATTGGAAGGGATTCCTTTCCATTAAAGTTCAGGTATTTGTTTAACGGCATAATATCCATTTTCAAGTCAGCAATCTAACCAGTCTTGAAATAAAAAGCACCCACTGAAATAAATTTCACTCAAGTGCCATTAGGAGAGAGCTAATGCTTTTACTAAAGCGCTAACAGAAGTATAAATGCAGTTACGTCTGACAGGATTCACATTCTTTCAGACACTGTGCTCATAGAGATCAGTAACTTCCTGCATCAAATCTATGCCTTTACAATTTCTATGTCTCTAGTCTGTTTGATACAGTTTTTATGAATCAGAGATTCAGATTAATCAACTGAATTAGTTATTGTCAGTTCTTCTTTCTTTCAGTTTCATTCTTAGCATCTCCTAAATTTAATTCCCCAATAAATTCTCCATTCTTTGATCTAGAATAATTCTAGTTTCTATCAGATTGCTCTCCCATTTCAAAACTTATTTTCCCTTCTTTTTCTATACCCTTTTTTCCTTTGTACTGTCTTTTCTAAATCTTATTTGGTTCCAACTTTCCCTTTTTGTTGCCTTATTCTCATAATTTCGTCCTTTACCCTTCTTTACCAATTTCAGTCATTTCAACATTCACCTCTTACCGTATTGCTTCCACATGTTATTTGGCCACTTGCTTGATCATGTCTTCTGTCTACTTCTTTCTTCAAACTTCCATTCCTCTGAATTTCACCCTCATCCTCTATCAGCTGTTACCTTCCTACCCTAGTTCCTTACATCAAAATACAAGCTTAATTTGAGGTCCATCTTTCCTCCTTTGGCACATTCCTCCATTTATGTTCATCTATCATAACAGAAATCTTTCCATTCCCTTTTCTTCTTTAATATTTTGCTTTATAAGCAAAAAGTATTCTTTATTTCTCCATAGATTCTGTTTTTCAGAATACACACTGGCCCTCTGCAGCTTTTTCCATTATGTTCACATTTTCCAAATAACTTACCCCATTCTATTTCTTTTGTCAGATTAAAATGTCATTATCAGCTCAAAAAAAAAAAAAAAAACTCAAGGTGAAAAAAAAAATCCTTCAAAATGCTGCTGTCCTTGTTTTGTTCAAAAACATTAAAAGTTCTCATTTTTTTTCATCCGGTCTACAGACTTTTCATTTGGCATTTTAAGAAATTCTATCTAGGGAATACAGCTTCTCAGTGGTGAGTAAATATAAATGAGACATGGACTATGATGTCTAATACACAGGAAGTCTACACTTGGAGCAAACTATCAAGAAAAAAAGTGTATACATTGTAATCTGCAGCTTGATGTAGGCTGTTTGTCAGTATATACTATGTCCGATATTTCCCATCATACTTTGGAATTCTAAGGTTTCATAAGGTGTAAGTATAACATAAAGATATATATATATATATATATATATATATATATATATATATATATATATATATATATATATATACAGTTAATATATGTATAAAATGATACTTCAGTACATATTCAAAGTAATTCTAATAAATTAAAAACCATTAGACCTTAGAAACATTTCAACTCTAAGCCAGTCAATGTATCTGTCTGCTTTCTGATGTGAATATATTGGATATTCAATCCTTTTTTGGGACAGTTTTTGCTGTACTATAACTCTTCTTGGTGTCTTGACTTTTAACTGTTACACTGTTCCTGTCCTTATTTTCATGTTACATTACTGTTTGTGACATGCCTGCTTGCTCATCTTCTTCTTTCTGGAAGTATAAATTCATTGTGTTTATTTTAGACAAATGGATGCAATCCCTCAATATATCTCTTCATCTTCCCTAAAAAAATAGTACAATTGTTTTACAAATTTATAATACTTCAGGTGTCAGGTTTTCTCATGGCTTTTGTATTTGTTCTATGTCTCCTGCTTGTAAATGTTATAGTCTTCAGTTGTTTCTGTCTCTGATGTTTTCTTTCCAGGATCTCCATTACTCTTTTTTTCAGTATAACTGAATTTTTTGGTACAGGTAATTTATTTTCAGCATTTTGACCACTAACAGTTAAGCTAATAACTCATGTATTCCAAAATTCCAAGTTCTAAAATAATAATCCTCTTCCTTGTTGGAAGGCTCTTTCTCATGAGATTTTCAACCATTTTGATAGGTCTTACGACTTGACCATTACATTACAGATAATTTAGACTGGCTTCCTGATTTTTGCACATGGTTCAAATTGTCAGACATGGCTACATTATATATCCTCTGCCCCAACAATAAAGATTTTATTTCACTAATAAGTCTTGCAGATTTTGTGATTGTCAATGTGATTATTTCAGGAGACTTAGAGAAACGCTCTACAAATATTATATGGCTGACGTCTTTGAAATGAAGTAAATATGTACCCACTCTGCTCCATTGAAAATCTTGAACTGGATATGCCATCATCTCTTCCTCTGGATTGTTTTATGGTATCAACTGCAAATATATTCTTGGCCAATTTATTATATGGCTTGCTCTTTTTATATCTTACTATCACCAGTTGCAGTTCAGGTATCCTCTCATGCATTTGTCTTCTTAGTTGATTGGGAGAATTCCAATTTTGTCAGCCTTGAGCATTAAGTTCTGGGTCCAATTTTCTTCCTCCTAGGAAGGAAAAATATGACTTTATTTTAATCCTTATTTATGATTTTTATTCAAACTATCTATACGTTGTAATGTCTTTCATTAAGTGCATTTCTGTATCACTGCTGATAGAGTCCTCACATAATTTTTTTCTTTTACCCCCACCACCTAGGTAACTGCAGAAGCATCAAAATAACTGCTACTTCTTTGCCAGGTAAATCTTCATGTATCTCTTGTAAGTATTCTCTACAAAGCATGTATGCTATGTGTAGTTTGTGTTCTTATCTGTATTTCATATTGGAATCATGCATCTGATTGACTAACCTTTTCTACAATCTTAGAATTGCCTTGGGCAATGTTTTTCTGATATGCATTGCAATACTTTATTTATTTGTTTATTGACATTTGATTACTGAGAAAATCTGAGAGGGTGGGAGCACATTTTCACTGGAGGCTCAGGGAGAAAACTTCCAAAGTATTACAAAACATCTTAAGAACAATGATTTTTTTCAGTCTTAAAAAAAAAAACAAAAACTAAAAAAAAAAAGCAGTTTAAATAATTATACCTAAAATAGATATAATAGAAAATATTAGCTAAGAAATTATACAAGTTATATGACAATGATTTTATAGTTAGAAAAAATGTACCCAATTTATAGGGAAATTAAAGGTAAGTAGGTATAATACAAGCAGAAATTTCAACATTAAATCAGAGAAATGTAGGCTTATGGTATATTTACAGAGAGAACCAGGGGAGAGAAATTGACAGAGGTAAGGAAGAGAGTGAAAAAGGGGGAGTAAGGAGATGTAAAGTATGAACAGATATTTGTTCAAATTTATGGATATAGCTTATCCTGGAGTTGTGCAAGAACAGAGCTTTTGTTACTTTTGCTTTTATGAACTATTTCCACCCAACCTTTGTTTACTGTAGACATACATGGAATTTTTCATATTTGTAAATGATTGCTAATAGTTGCTTTTTTATCTAAGCATTATCTGATATGTACCTGCAACTGGTCTATACTGTTGTAAAATCAGAGCTGCTTTACTACTCTGAGTGGCATCTTCTTGCAAAACAACTGGCATATTTACATCATAGCATGTAAACAATGGCACATCTGTGACTAGTTTCCTGAATATTACAGAACTTTTCCTAGTTATATTTCCATTTATATGGTGTAGCATTCTTTAACAGCTTTCTTCAAGGCATAATTATAAAAATTATTGATTTCTGATTAAACACGATGCTGCAGCATTTCTAGAAACTTCTAGAATACCTGTTTGTTTTCTGGCCTTTTTTCACAAAAGCTCCATTTTTAGTATCAGGTTTAGGATTTTACAATATGAATGATGTGTTTCAGATTTATCACACTTATTTGTGCTTTTTTAACTTGAAATTATATAATCTAAAACAGCTCCATTGCACTGAGAGTTGAAGCCCTAATTTTAACCCAGATGACCCATGTTTAAACTAGTTGCAAAAGTGTTAGAGGGCTGGGCTAGGGTGATAGGAGTGAATGACAGGCATCAGCTTGTCTTTCCTGGGGGGAGAGACGTGACTCTGGCTGAACACTTTGGTTACATTTAGATCAATTATGGAATGTTGCACCTATGGGAATGAGCCTGATAAGCATACACTGCTTGTACAGCATTACATGGAGCTCAGTGGAGCTGCTGCTGGGTTTATCTCACCACAGAATGAAGGCCATGCCATTGGCCCTGGAAGTTGACTCACTATTTGCCATTCAGCTGTCACCAGAGTGGGAATGAATGAGCTGATTAGGTTTCTCAGGCAAGGAAAACTATGTTGTAGGGGTCTTATCTAGCCAGATATGTCTTGTACATGCCCCTAGTGGAGCAAATGGGCAATTTCTTTGAAATTAGAGGAGCTATAAGACAGGTCTAGTTGAGGCACAGTGTCAGGGGAAGACAAGGAAAAAAGAATTATACTGCCTGAGTTTATTTGGCAGCTATTACAGCCTCTTGTTATGCTGTTCTTATATCTAACCTCACAACTAATAGATCATTAATTCTGTTTGCCATACTTTCCAAGCCTTTAATCACTTGTAGCTCTTTTGAACACATGTATTGCTGATGAAATACCTAATGGAGTTTCAAGTATTTGTTCTTTCCTGTTGTATTATTAAATATGCAGAAATTCATCTATCTTTATCTGTCAGAATTCCTGCTTTGCAGTTTGTATGGAAAAAAATATCACCCACTTATTTGAAAGTAAGCAATGGGTAATCCTCTCATGTAATCATTTGATTTACATCTTACAAATCAACAAATGTAAGAACCTTGACTTTACTTATAAAATTGATAATGTTTCTCATCTATTGTGTTAGCTATAATTTCTTCTTAATGATGCCTATACTTTATGTTTGCATTTGTTCTTGATCTATTTTCCAACTGAGAGATACTGGCATTTTACTTGAAGCATGAACTCCTGATATTACATAAGGTTTTATTTGTATATGATATTCCAAGAGCAAATACCTTAAGTTTGTTAGTAAGGCAGCAGTGTCATGTAGGACATATTTTTATAGTCCTGCACATTACACATGTCTAAGATTAATGTGTATACATGTATGCATTGGTCTTACACTGTGAATTTGTTTTAACATTTCCAGATTCTCATATGCCAAATAATCTGAACACTAGGAGAAGTAACTCACTAACACTTAAACATAGTAAATTGATTAAGGGCAACATTCCTAACTGCCAGCAGACTGTACTGCAGTTGCTTGGAACTGGAAGTCAGAAGAAAAAATAAATACAGAGAAATCACTTGGCAGCATAAGAAAAGCACTTTTTTGCATCTATCATTCTGATGAAATAATCTTCTCTCACTATTTGTGCTTAATTGCAACACTGAATATTGCATATTCAGTACCATGTTTAAGTTACAGCACAACAAAATCAATTTTAGTTTTAATAGGAGAAAGCAATCCAATAAAACTAGCACTGCAGGTATAATTAAAGCCACAGTTTAATTAGTGCTGTCATCATTAATGATTTAACTTAAAGGCTATGATCTGCTAAACAGTTTTATGCTTTAGATTTTTTAAATTTTTATTTATATCTTTTTAGGATGTTACTCACACAGCTAGCTCCCTCTTCTTCACTCTGTTTGATGGACAGGCATCAAACTCAGTGGAATTATCACTGCAGAGTTTTACTAACAACACTATGGGGTTTTCAGTGCAGATAGTAACCTCAGTATGCAGAGCTATAATTCAGTAGAATAAAGGAAAAGAAAAAAAACAAGCAGTGTTTTATTTGTATAATGCAACCCACATCTCACAGTGAATCTATCACTGCAGAACTTAATTAACAGCAGTACAGGAAGCAAGCTCATCACAGTGCAGAGCAATAATATAGTATAATTAAAGAAACAAAAAAAGAAATGCTCATTGGGAACCATAATATTTACAGAAACAAAACTACTTTGCACAGGCAGGCAATTGACATTCTCTGATTTAATCTGATTTATATTCATTCACAAACTGCATGCTATTGGATTACATTAAATATGTAATGTATGGTCTGATAGTTACCAGTGCTAATTTCCTATCACAGGATTGAAGAACATCCTAGTAAAGATGTATATTTTGTCTTTCTTGCTTCCACAATTTCTAATCTCAGGGAACTTGTTAACTCAAAGGGGTAGCACCTATTTAAAACATTTTCTCTCAGCATTTGTTTCATTTAAAAAAATCACATTGCCAAAAGCCATCCTAGAATGTCTAACTAGTTGACTCCTTACTCAGCTATTCTTTTGTGCAAAGGAGTAGTAACTGGAAAAAATGCAGATAAGAATTGGAAAATGTGAGTTACTAAAATATTTGACAAAAAAGCTTCCACCTCTTTTGATAATTGTGACATTACGATAATTAATACTGTCCTTATTTTACTTGTAAGTACATTTCAAAAAAGTTGAAAATTTGTTCAAGTATTTCACAAACTGTTATGCTCTTTCTTGAACATCACACCAAAAGATACAAATATCATCCAAAAAGCTCACATATATTTTCCAGCTAGAAGTATAGCATGACTGAATAATACTGGTCTGCTCCCACTGCCACATGACTAAATTGGCATACAGAGAGCACAGGCTGTCCCATTGTTACCCCATTTGTCGATAAAATTTATCCTTAAAATAAATAAAATTGTTTAATAAAACAATATCCATTAAGCCAACCAACAAGTAACTATTAGGGTAATCTAAAAAGTAACACTCAATTAAAGCTTCTCTGAATAGAGTTAGGCCTTTTTCAAGAGGGTACAATATAATAAGTCAATAACATCTAGTGTCAAAAAGCTTGAAGTCTCTTCTTAAATCTCATTATTAATGCTACATAAAAAGTTATAGGAATCTTGTAACAAATAGGAACATTTTTCATAACAAGGCTTCAATACTATCTATAAACACAGCCACAGGGTACATTTTGGAACCCTAAGCATAACATTTGAGTGGCAGGGAGGTCATTGCGTATTTTTATACACTTTGGAAATGCCAAAGATGGAGGGGATGGTTGGATCTTTTTACTATAAAAAACTGTACACATCATAAGTTAATGTTCCTTGCATTAAGCAATATTAATCTCATTTTTGAGACTTGTTAATATTTCTTAGTGTCTTGTGATAATTTAAACATCTGACCAGAATACATAATAGAATTCATAACCAGAAATTAACCACCTTTATCTAGTTTCATAACCGTTATTTCCATGTTCTGTGCGAGATAATCTAACAATACATTTTCATTAGATGTCAAGTTGTACATGTAAGCTATTATTTTATCATAAAACATTTTACAAAAAACAAATTCACATGCCTTTTTGATGGTTTGAACTACTGGGTTTGTTGGTGGGTTAAAAGCACTTTTTTATTAACTTGTTTTCTAAATCATTGAATTTCTTTTTATAATGGATCGCTAAATTTAATTTTCTAGGAATGTGTTTTAAGTTCTGTTAGCATATCAATGGGGTTACACTTCTCGCTAGGAACAAAAGTCAAGCCTTTCTCAAATAATTTAAAACAATCTTCAGTAATGTCTAAATTGCTATAGTTAAATATATTATAGCCTTTGTGCTGATATAAAATACCCTCACTACTAACCATTACTGGAATGCTTGTCTTACTCCTCTCCTTCCCCTTTCTTGGCTTCTTCCTCCCCTTCCTTGACCTCTTGCTCTCCACCATGTTCTTCTTGCATAGTAACTACTGTTGTTTTGTGGTAGGAACTGTCTCTTGCCAATTGCATTTGTTGCTTACTATCTTTCTCATGCCTTATTGGGTAAAACCAACATTATAAAAAAACACACATTACAGTTTCATCAGAAACTCAACAAATTCTTCAAAAACGTAACATCATTTTTTATGCAAGTCAATTTGCTCCCCCAAGCTGTCTCGCAATACCAAAGAGAGTAGTATAACAAGGGACAAAGAATGGGAAAAAAGGCCATATGATGAAATAAACACCAGCTTCCAAAATTACTGGTACCTAGGAACCAAGCAAAGATGCACGTTAATGTAGGCAAAATAAATTTCTTCACAAACTTACAGAAATTCTACACTAACAAAGCAAAGAGTTTTTGTCTTGCAGAAAATTGCCTTCTCAACTGGAAACAATGCATGTTGGTAACATGTTCATTGGTAAGTACTAAGCTAGCTAACCTCGTAGGCCATTTTAAGCCTTGTCAATTTCTCTTTCTGAAGTGGGAATCAAACCTCATTCCTTGTGATTGTAAGGCAAACACCTTAACCATTACACTAACTCCTCAAGTACCATCAAACCCCAGTTCCTTTAGAACATAATTATAACATAAACTCTAATTTTATAGACAGAGCCAAATCCTTAATAAATCTACAAGTAATAATGACCACTTCCATGTTGTTGTTCTTTCGGCTTTTCCCGGTTACGGGTCACCACAGTGGAACTCTGGTCCGCTAATGATTGGCAGTAGATTTTTTATGGGTGTTGAGGTGCCAGCTCAACATTCAACCTTCAGCGAAGGGATGCCCATTTTACGCATGTCTTTGGAACGCCACTCAACTGCGAGGAGGACATGCAGACTCCACACAGAAGGCGCTCTAGCCGAGAATCAAACAGCAGAACCTCTTGCTGTGAGGCAGCAATGCTACTGCTGCACCACCGCGGCTTAATAATGACCACTTCCATAATCTCAAAAATATAAATGACACAAACAACTTCCCTCTTAAGCATGCACCTTCTAACACAAAGTTCCTCTTAAACTTAAAACCATCCACACTTGCATCACACAGTCTGCCATCAAAATATCTCAAAATTGCTCCTGAAGTCTTGGAATACCCATCATCATCCCTGTATGCCAGGGAAGTGCTACCTTGACCTGTTGAAAGTTTAAGCCTGTAGCCATACTGCCTCCACTTTCAAAGTATGTGAATGGTGTATATATAATAAAATCCTTACTTGTCTTCTAGTGAGTACTCTACTGTCTCTCCAGCCCTCATGGTTTCAGGCCAGCCCTTAGTACCAAATCACAGTAATACAGTTCCTGAACACTATTTATCTTAAAGCCAACCAAGATGAAATAGCGAATCACTGTTGTAGAACAGGTTTAAAGCGTTCGACAGAGTACCATATAAAATGCTCCTTGAAAAGCTCACAGAACTGGTTTTTAGAACTACCACAATAAAATGATTCAACAGCTGACTTATCCAGAGTACACAGTATGTATTATACAAAATACCTCGTTTTCAGATAAAGGATATCTAGCACTGGTGTACATCAGGGTTCCATGTTAGGGACACTACTTTTCTTTCTTTTTTTTCCGTGACATTACTTTGGATGTCTTAACCTTATAATGTATACAGATAATATAATTTTGATTGAATCCAGCAAAACTCATCACTGACCTTAAAGCTGGAATTCAAGCACAGTTCTCAGAATTATCTAATAGGCTCAATAAAATCAACCTTTTTCTGAAAATGAAGAAAACTAATGGTATGTTTTTTACAACCTCCCTCCAAAATTTGCTTCCTCTCTGATACTAACCCTCAGAGATTTAAAAGGTCATCTCTTTCCAAATGCATGTGCTCAATGACACCATTGCCTTACTTAGCTGTTCCTACCAATATAACCACCAAACTACTATCTCAGCTGAATCTGCTACCAAATCTCCTATCAACTTTCACCTATACCACATGCAGCAATAAGAAAAAATAGGTCTATATCACCAGATTGAAACTTTAGTTACTCAAATACCTAAAGATCGATCTGGTAGCATTGAAATCCAAAAACCGTGAATGGCTGATTTCACACAGGGAAAGAATTCCCTTGGCCATTATGCAGATTATACCCTTTTGTCCAATCTAGAGTGATCTCTGAGTTGGTATATTTAGTTAGGGAGGGTGTGGTGGTCACAGCCCCCTACATCGGGGTGTGTGGGGGGTGATGCCCCCCACTTGATTTGGGTTTAAATGTTTTTTTTTTTCATATGGCCAAGGGAATTCCTCTCCTGCGTGAAATCAGCCATTCGCGAGTTTTGGATTTGTGATATTACCAGATCAATCTTTAGGTATTTGAGTAACTAATGGTTCGATCTGGTAATACAGACCCAAAAAAATGTCTTGATTATTAAACATGAACATGGCTTATCTCTAGTTGACTTATACTCACTCCACAGTATTCAAATTTCAAACTCCATAAATCAAAATATGCGAATGTGATCTATTCATAGGTATGAATACATATCTTTGTGATCTAATTAAATGGTTACCAATTACAAACAAGGGCAACCCTACTTATTGGTACTTTGATTTTTAAAATTCTTCAACTGGATTACTGGCCTCCTCTAAAATTAATTATTTCTACTAGAGAACAAAACTACCATCTAAGAAACAATCAGAAGGATTTCTCAACTCCAACTAGACCAAAATTTAAAAATGTAATATTAGAAAAAGATTTCTCATGATTAAGACCTGCACTGTGTATGGACTCTTTCAAATCTTCATTAAATGAGCATCTATATAAATTGGCTAAGCACCTGCTTCCATGACAGTATTATAAGAAAACCCTATTTAAAACATTAATCTAATGCAGTTGTACAGTGCTCACATATATAAATATGTTTGTTTATTGTGCATACTTTATGTTATGCTGTTTCTAACAATGACTTGCACATGTAAGCTTTGGAGAGTTCACTTTTAGTTATTACATAGTAATGTTTTACCTCTGTTTATTTTGGTTTGCTGTTATTGTGTTATAGAAACTATATATTGTATTTAATGTATTTCTTTACAAATTCTCCACTTGTTTTTGGACAGCTGTAATGTATCCAGGTTATGACTGAAAAGGGGTCAGTAGTAGTATATTTGCAGTGTTTTAGAACTGGGACTAACATATGGTAATTTGTTACTGCTGCTTCAAGCTAATGAAGTAGTTGCTGTTAATTAATGAATTAATTGGCTTGAAAATTGTATAAATATCAGTGAAGAATGTTTTTTAATTGATCCTGATGAAGTCTATGGTACAGTGGATGAAAGCACTAAATCCTATGAAGTTCTTGATGTGAATAAAAGACTGTTCATTTCTAAAATACACTGAGTGGACTGCTATGGCTTTCGGAGTGCCTGGGATTCCTGTGCCTGGTGTTTTCCCTATTACTTTTTACTACTCATTTTTTGCTGGTTGTAAGAGATAACACTGCCAGTTTTGGTTTAATTAATATATTACAATAGTACACTCTGTACCCATACCCAGTTTACATTCAGCATTATTTTTGCTAATTTGCAGCATTTCCACCAATCATGCCCTGCATTGTTTTCTGAGTGCTTCTGATGCCTCAAAGGGAATTTAGATTTCAGTGCATTGTGTTTTCAGTTGCATAGTGCTGACAAATAAAATGTCATGTCTCTTTGTATTCAACGGCATACAGACTATTTTCAACACGTGAATTACTGTCTTAAGTGCTGCCATTTCATCTTTCTGCTTTTCATGATGTTGTTTGACATCCATATAGTGATTATTGACAATGAGCTTTCTGGAGAGATGTGTACCAAATTTCTGTTTCTTGTTAATTGACATTAAAGCTACATACCTTATGTAAGGGCTATATCTCATTTGAATGATTGAAAGTTCTATATTGTAAATCTCAAGGAGACTTTTTTTATTTGTCTGAACCTATTGTGACTTCCACATTGCCAAATTTTAATTTCTCTGGAATTGTCAAAAGTGTTCCTAGAACTTAGATCTATGGGTGGGGAACAGAAACTTTTCTCCTGAACTGTTCCATGTACTACTAATAGCTAGAAGCAGCAACTAAATACATTATCCTCTCCGTGGGTCCCTTCAAATTATCTATGGTATGATCCCAGTTATTCTCGTTAGGAGTAATATATAATTATCAACCATGGGATGAGTATGAACTATCTATAACCAAATGGGATATGTTATTTCAAGCAGAACAAGGGAACTTGGCTTGGATTAAAATGGCCCACAAGGGCAGCCAGCCTAGTACCTATCTATGGACCTATGAACCTATAAGAGACTACTGATTATCCTAGAAGGAACTACAGCACTAAATACGACCAGGTGTTTATTTATACTGAATATATCAAACTTGTAAAAACATGACACAGCCTTGCAGAAGACTCCAGAATGAATACAGTGCAATACATTCATGCAGGCTATATGTCAGGTCTCACATAATAACAAATCACAATATCTCCAATAAATGTTAATATTTGTAGATATTTTGGTCAGTCCATCAGCTGTAAGAAAGACAAAGCATATGAATTTACATACACATATTCTCTAAAAGTGAGAAAATGAAATATGTGTAAGAGCTTTAAATATTAAGGAATTCATTCAAGGACTGAATACTGATGTAGATTATTAAAATATGTTAACACCCTTCTTTTGAAACATTTTTAAAGATCTTATAAAAAAGTATGCAATAGAGACACCTATTTACTTGAGCTAGTTTGATCTTTATATATTCGATAAGAAGAGGTGCTAAGTCAGGGATATGATAAGACAAGTGAATTGGAATGGTAAGATGTTTTCTTAACAGAAACTGTCTAATTTGGTAAATATGCATCCAGTCCTGTCTATTTAACCAATATTTATTGATAATTGTTCCATTGTTAATAGCTTGCAGTTATTAATATAATTCAGCCAGTAACAAACACCCTTAGGCCACCATTTAACACATGTGTAATTGTGTGTGGGAACCATAAAGTCTAATGCCTCTTTAATGGGCATTATTAAAAAGATCCAGTGCTTAATGACTAGAAAGGAATTAATTATTTTTTAGGGGTGACCATAATTAAGTTAGGATAAAATGATGCTAGACTGAAATCTTGCATATATTTGCATAAAACCTGATAAACTGGACTGTCTCATTAAGATAATGTTGCCATGCTGCTTGAGTGAGTTTTGTTCCAGTCCAGGCATGAGGCTGTTTTTAACTGGAGACCATACAAAAGAATATTGTCTTTCACAGAGAAGTTAATTTGCTCAGTACAAGGTTCGAAAACTTAGGCATGTTTTAGTGATACTCATAAAAGTAAATTAAATATAAAAAGCAAAATTAAAATTAGAAACTCATTTAAAATTTTGATTCTAGTACCTCAAGAATCAATAGAAGTTTTATTTATGTTACATGGAGAAGTTTAACAGTGTAATCATGTTATGAAAAGCTAATCATTGCAAGGTGTAAGTTTGTCATGAAACCAGTAAAAGAGAAACCTACTGAATAAATGCTCACATTCAGCTGCATTTCAACATGTAGCTAATCTTAACTCATAGTAAGAAAACTATATATATATATATATATATATATATATATATATATACATACATGCATATATAAATATGGGTTCCTTGCATTTCATAGAACTTCTGTTTGGTTGAAGAATGCTATGGTGCTGCTTAACATACAAGGTACAGATAGCCAAATAATCAAAATGTCGAGGAAGCCCCCCCCTGCTCAATCTTGTAATGGGTGCTAACCCTAACCCTGATACTGCCTCTTTCCCCCAACCCTAACCCTGCACCTTACCTTAATAAAAACCTTCCTGTGACATTACCACTATTCAGGTGAATTTGAGGGGTGTGTTGGAGGGGCTTTAGAGGGAGCACTGGGGGAGGAAATACCTTCCCTTTCCCAATCTTTTGTAACTTCAATATTTAGGACATTTGGTATTCTGTGTGTTCAAACTTCGTAATGCTGGTTTTTAATTGTGACATTAAGAATGTTTAATCGTTATATATATATATATATATATATATATATATATATATATATTTACACACACACATATATATATATATATATATATATATATATATATATATATATATTATAAAATTATTTACAATTTTCTAAGAATCAAATATATGTTGCAATATTGCATTATAATTAAGAAAGTTGTTTCTGCTTGGCAGAGGAGACAAGTGAATGCATACATTATCAGTTGTCTGATGCAATAAGAAAATATATCAAGTAGAAGGTGTACACTGACAGTAACTTAGATTATGGGAGATTTTTAACAAGGCAAACTATTGGTGCATATAATAGACACTACATTTAATGATATGGAATTTTACAGTTATGAGTTAAAACTCAAATATATGTTGAAATGTTGCCTGATAGTTAACTTTGTTTCTGATCAGATAAGGTGAGTAATATCTACTGCATTGAGTGTTATCTCATCTCATAGAAGTGATACCATGTAGAAAGTATACAGTGATAATAATTTACACAAATGACAACACAGACGATATGCAGTGATAGAAACTCAAATAAACAATGCCAAGTAGAAGGTACATGGTTATAGTAACTTATATTAAGAGACATTTTTGAAAAGGCAAGATATTGCTGGATATGTTTAGCTTTTTAAAATATACTTTGAACAGGTGATTTCATAATAAGTCTTTCACCTATATAAAGAACAGTTTTATATTTTGAATCATGTTGTATGCCATAGTATTCAGTATGACAAGCTTCACTGATTTTCCTATGGCAAGATCAAATAAAAGAGAAAATAATGCTAATGTCTATTTGATAATCTTGCCATCTGAAAAGGAATATGTCAGGAGTCCCTTTTTGATGTATACAAACCTAAAAAAAAACATTGGCAAACTCTTCTACAAAAGCACTATGTCACAAGCCTGGAACAAACTCTCCACATATATCCATAATATCTCCAATAGCTTTAAAACAGAACTGAAAAATTACCTTGCTAACTCTAGTTCCTGTTCATGCCAATACCCTAACTAACCCCCATCCACCTATTTTATCTTAAAATTGTATTCTCCTAGGGTTATCTATGCTATATATTTGTGACCAGACCACAGTTATGCTTTCCATTGTTCTATTGAGCATATTCTCTTTTTTTCTTTGCTAATACTGTATATGCTATGTTGCCATCTAGACAAATTTCAACAATATATTGTTACGCCAACATGAATATGTAACTCTGTGCCTTAGACCTAGATACGTTTTTTCCTTCTATACTTTACTGACATCTAGCTATTTTTCCCTACACATACCATTTTATTATCTAGTATAAACTTTTTAAGTCACTTTTAATTTTTTTTTTTTGGTACCTGTTATTGTCTAGAATTTATGTCAGATGTCAATATGTACACTATTGAATCTATGTACTTTTGAATTTACATGATTTTTTTATTTCTGTATAATCTTGTCTTTACCTAATAGTTTGTACACATTCTGGAGCTTTTCTCCTCGGGTCTCCATTGAAAATGGGCCCTCTGCTCAATTGGACTAACCCATTTAACAAATGACAAATAAATAAATATAAATAAATAAATAAAGGAGTAGCTCTCAGTTTAACTGGAAGTAAAGCATCTTCATATAGACTGAACTAAAAACATTAATAATATTTTCCTCACATCCCATTAATTATGATTAGGAATATACAGCCAGGTAGTCACCACAACTCACGTATCTGGCACAACTGTTAAACTGTCAGCTATATGAGATATTTACTAGGGGATATATCCACAGGGTAATTTACTGGGGGATGTAGGTTCTGCACTGGAACTGTGGCTGATGACAGCCATCAGAAATGCACACAGACGCCAACGGAAGAATGTTATAATGAGGCACATCCAAATGGCATTTTTGTACAAAATAAAGGAATAAAACAGCAGTGAAATTGTTATAAGTGCATCAAACAAACTGTCTCAAAGACATGTGCACACATTTACCACAGAACAGTCATTTTTATGCAATTTCCAGTTACCTCTACCTGTGTCCAGCACTCCTCTAGAGGTGTCTATGGGCCATCCTAGAAGGCTAACACCCCTGTGCCATTGACAATATAGGACATTTACATTTCATGGAAATAACAATAGAAGAGTATATGGAGAAAAAGGTTGAAGCATTAGCACTTGTGATGAAAGCTAATAAGGCTGTGTACCTGAGAAAGTAAAATGCCCTGAGAAAAATGCCTATGCCATCAGTAAACTTCTATGAATTGCATACAGGGATGTATAAACCAGGGCCTTGTCAGGTCACACATATACATGGTTAACCCCTCAGTCTGTCATGTGCATTTACATGTAAATACTGAGTACATCTGAGAAGCACTTCTGAGGCAAGGATGAAAAATCTCCACTGTGGAAGGAAATGTTTTGTCCCTCATGCATAGGTTTGAATCACACATTGTAAAAATGAATTCTATCAGTGTGTAAAGCCACACAAATAAATATGTCAAATCATAATATTTATCCCCCCAGCATGTCTGCAATATAAAATCACCTATTAGTTACAGCAGCAAATGATCCTCAAACTAATGCCAAGTGTCAGATTAACCTTCCAGTTTCAAAAACTACTTTCTTCTCTGTTTGGCACTGTGGCTCTTCACTTAACATCATGCAGACATGGTTGACATTGTTATTTGGGTTTGCACACTTGGTGCTGCGGTAGCGTTGTTAACTTACAGTTAGACGTTGCCCATTCAATTCTCAGTTAGAGCGTCTTCTGTGTGGCGACATGCATGGATGGGCGTTCCTTCGTTAAAGGTTGTGCATTAGGCCCAGAAAGCCAGTACGTAAAAATCTACTGCCAATCATTAGCGGACCGGAGTTCTGCTGTGGCAACCCCTAACCTGGAAAAGCCGAAAGACACAAACAAACACTATCAGTAATCGTGATAGCAGGCATTGACAGGAAATCTTTCTTAACTATTGCTGTTTTTCCTAGTTGGACATGTGTGGTGGTAGAAGGGAAGATGCCCGATTTAGGGCACAGAGGTGGGGTGTTGAGGAGTCTAGAATCTTCACTGGACTCCTTGTAAAGCACCATAGCTGAAGACTCTTGCAGGGGGACTATATCAGCTCCCAGTAATCTGTATAATTGGATTTCAACAACCCTTACTTAAAAATTGTAGTTGTTAAGAAGTATACTTAAATATAAAAACTGAGATAAAATACTTTATTATTTTGATAATGCATCGTATGTCACATATGATGGCACTGATTTTATATCTTTTTTTCACTTACCCCAACCATATCTCTCTTTTTTTTCCTATGTGTTGTCAAAATGATTCCATGTCATCCATCTCTGAAAAATCACAACATGCTTTACAGCACAAGGAGGTAGACCAATCCCTATGGCTCAGCCTGCCCCACCTCCACCGGCTCATGCACCGAAGCCCAGCACATCTGAGACCCAACTTGGTTGTACTGCCTCTGCTGCCCCTGCACTACCTGGGTCCTTCACATCAGAGAGCACTATCCTGGCTGCTGGTGCTGTGGTACCCTCTGGGAGTACCCTCTGGGAGTACTGACAGAGGTGGGGATGTTATCACCCACCTTGAGATGCCAGGGTTGGTGCATAGAGTCATACACAGCACCATTGGTGCATGCCTATGCTAGATGGAGAAGCTGCTGTCAGTCATGGTCCATAGGAGAAGATGTCAAGCACTCCAATATCCAGTGGAATAAGGTGACAATGATGACAGCCCTGTGGGTGAGGACTAGGTTCTCACTGTCCCCATGTTTGGCAGGCATGGACATCTGTTGTCACCTCCCAAACCCCAACCATGGTATCCCCCAACCTGTTGTGTCCCTAACCATCCCTGTGTCTTGTCTTGTTTGTCCTGTTTGTTTGCATCTGCTTCCTTGCCTACCCTACTTACCTGACCCAGAAATACCTACTTCCTTTACTCAACTTTCCTCTCTTACTGAAGTAAAAAAAAAAATGGGCACCTGACCAACAAAAACAAAAATGTCCCATATATACCTTTCCACTTTGCACACATCTTCTTGAGTGACTTGATTCGGTCCAATTGGCTATACAACTTGATTGCATTGTTCCAAAAAAACTAGGAAACAATGAAACAAACCCACAAAAGAAGCAATGAATACCACAACCAATGGAGGCAAAGGTAGCCACAGGTGTGCAGGAATATGTTTAAGAATACATAAAATACTAAAACACCAACAGGATTAAGTGCTTTTATCTGATAACATACACAGACTTCATCAGGATCAATAGTACACTTACAAAGAACTCTTTAAATCCCCTGCTCACATGTTCATTCCCCTGCAATTAAATCCAAAATACAAAAAAAATATGTAAAAAATTAACAAATAAAAAGTGTAAAAATTTAAATAAAATAAAAATGGTCCCAAAATACCAACAAAAAATCAAATTAAACACAGTAAGACCCAAATCTCAAAACACTCCCAATAGATACATGATCATTGAGACCGGGTGGAACAGTGGCATTTAACTTAAATTGCCAGTGTAATTCTCCTTTTTATATAAAATCTTTCCACGGCCCACCCCTAGGGTTTCTCACAACTTGTTTCAAACCAAAAAACAAGAAATGATGCTCAGGGTAATTCAAAATATGCTTAAACAGGTCATTTTTGACATTCTGCTTCCCAATGTCCAAAAATGCTCATAAATATGCTTTTTCAACTTCCTTTGAGTTTTTCCTTCACATTTTTGACATTTGGCCAAATACATAATGCATTTTGTGTTACAATTACAATGGAACACAGATTTAATAACAGTATTATTAATCCTTACTGAGTCACCCACCAGAATGAACTTGTAATGGGGGCAGAACCCACATTTAACCTTACCATGTATTTTGTTACTAATTAGTCCACCAATGCGGTTCTTCACCTCCAACATGTTTTTAAAGGATTTACCCTTTCTGATACACCATCAAGGGTTTTGCCCCCACGTTTTTTTACCATACCATTAAAGAAGGAGAATACACTCCAATGTTTACATAACACTTCCCTGACGTAACTTGACTCAAGGGTGAACTCAGTAATAAAAGACAGAGTATGATTTTTCCCACCATAGGAAGTACCATCCAAAAACTCTTGTACACAATTATAAGAAGATTTTAATAAGGGCAAAATCTTTCCTTCTTTCCATTTAAGTGCAACACTAGAACTGACATTATTAACTAAATTGGATGGGACCTATTTATCAGATAGTCAACAAACACTATCTGTGGTCAGTAGCAATTGCCAATGCATGTTTTTTTCCTAAAATTATAATGTTTGATTTTTGCCTCTACTGCACTGAACTTTTTATTGTTACCTTCATTATTTTTTTTTTTATTTTATTGTACATGAATTTTTTATTTTGTGTTTATAGGTTCATAGGTTTATAGGTTCATACTAGGCTATCTGCCCTAGGGCATTTATAAGCCTAGCCAGAGTATGTTTGGCTTTCGCCACCCATTTTAAATTAATTTTGCTATGCCTTTTTTTGAGGTTAGTATACTGTGCCTCTGTCTAACAGTGACACAGAAGTGATAGCCGGGATAAACCTACGATCTCCCACCCACTCATCAAGATTCCTCTTGAAGAGAGTCAATGTGGGACTCTGCCTAACCTGGACTGGGATTTTATTCCAGAGTGAAGGGAGCCTCTGGGTTATGAATCTGTCCCTCCAACATGTCCTATTTATTTCAGTGCTGAGGTTCAAGTCTCTCGAGCGCGTAGCTCGATGGGATTTGGATTTTCTGAGGTGCAGCATGTCCATTAATTCTGGGTTGGACATGGCTTTATACGTCAGGCACAGATCGCCTCTGAGCAGGCGGTATGCCACTGAGTAGAGCTGGAGTTTCTTTAACCGGGCAGCATATGGCATCTGTTTGAGCCCTTTGATCCTCTTGGTGAGGTACTTTTGGGGTCTTTCCAGTTGCTTCAGGTGTTTGGTAAGGTACATCCTAAAAGGGGCATTGTACTCAATTATGGGCCTGATGAGGGATGAGTAAAGAGGTACGATGACCTCCCCTGATCTAGATGTGAATCCCTTCATGATTAGGTGGGCTATATAAAATGTTTTTCTAACCACTTTGGCCACGTAGTTGTCAAATGAGAGATTGCTATCAACTTGGGTCCCCAGGTCCCTAATGACTTCTTCTGTACTTAATGGATTACCACCTATGTGGTAATTTGTGGGCACTTTGTTTTTGCCATAGGGGATGACTATACACTTTTTGGCATTTAGCTTGAGGCCATGGCTCTGGCACCAGTTGTCTGTTTCTATGAGGCCCTTTTGGAGGATGCTTGTGTCGGCTGGAGAGTTGATTATGGCGCCCAGTTTGCAGTCATCTGCGAACTTGGTCAGCCACAGTCCTTCCGTGTTGGCCTGTACTGCCGAGAAATATATACCAAACAAGAGAGGTCCCAGGACTGAGCCTTGTGGGATGCCACTTGTAACTGGTTTGGAGTCTGACATGGCTCCAGCAATTCTAACCATGTGGGTTCTGTCCTTGAGCCAGTTTGCAACCCATCTAGTGACATAGGGGTTTATATTTAAGCTGGTGAGCTTATCTATAATGCCCGAGTGGGGTATTGTATCGAAGGCTTTTGCGAGGTCCAGGTAGGCTGTGTGGACCACCTTCCCCTCGTCAATGGCCTTGGTGACTGTTTCAAAGAAATCGACCAGGTTTAAGAGGCAGGATCTGCCCTTTGAAAAAGCCAAACTGGGTAGGATCCAGTGTCTGTAGGTCCCCAATATCTTTATTTATGAGGTCCATGATGATCCTTTCCATAGCTTTGCAGACCAAGCTAGTCAGGCTTATGGGGCGATAGTTTCCAGGATCCGTTGAGGCACCACCTTTGTGGAGAGGGACCACTGTTGCTGTACGCCACTCTTTGGGTATATATCCTGTAGTAAGGCTAAGATTGAACAGTAGTTTTATGTTTGGGTTTAGCTCTTCTTGGAGTTCATGTAGGATGCAGCCCGGGACACCATCTGGTCCCATTGATGCTGTGTTTTTTGGTTTGGAGAGGGCGGCTCTTACCTGAGCATCTAAGATGTCAGGGGGGCAGCACTCTGTTGGGATAGATATTTGCCCTTTTGGTGGGGAGAGGGGGGAGAAGTTTGCACTGAAACTGTCAGCTAGGATGTTGGCAATGTCTGTGGGCTCGGTGTATTTTTTGTCATTTTGGACTAATTCTGAGCATATCTGGGAATTCCCACCCAGGTTCCTAACATAACTATAGAAAGCCTTGTGATTATCCTTAGTGTCCTGTGCAATTTTTCTCTCGAAGCTGGCCTTAGACGATTTTATGAGTGCCCGTAGTTTTTGCTAATACTGATCAGAGATGCCTTCTCTTTTTGGGATTTTGCTCTATCATGTAGTAGCTTCCTCCTTCTATTGTATAGTTTGTTTATGGCTGGGGTCCACCAGACAGGACATCTGCCTTTGGAGGATTGGGTCTTGGTTTTATTTGGGATTGCATGATCCATGCATTCCTGAAGGTGTTCATAGAATGCGTTTATAAAGGATTCTGCGGTCTGGGCAGTATTTTCCACAGGCCCGGGGGCTTTGAAGGATTTCGCCTCGGTTTTGAGGCATGTGAAATTTGCTTTAGAGAAGTTTTTCACTGTGGTTTTCTGGGCAGGGGTGGGGTCGGGATGTGAATATCCAGTGAGATTAGTTTATGGTCTGATCTTACCAGTGAGGGATACACTTCTGGTCTGGAGCATAGTGTCCCCATGTTGGTGATGATCAGGTTCAGTATGTTTTCCCCTCTTGTGGGAGTGGTAACAAGTTGTTCCATAGCATTTGAGTTTATAAATTCTAGGAACCTTTGGGCTAGGGTGTTGGAGCTAGAGTAATGCTCCCAGTCTATGTTTGGGTAGTTGAAGTCGCCCAATATAATGGTGTTTGGAGAGACCTTCATATTTTCCAGTATTCTCAGGAAGGCCAAGTGGGGTTCCTGTGTTTGCGAGGGTGGTCTGTAGCAGGCTATAAACTGGAAGGCAGTTTTACCCACAGTTAGTTGCACATGGATAGTCTCTGATGCTTCGTGCTGTGCCACCAACCTGGAGGTGTGGGTATCTTTGAAGAATATTGATACTCCCCCTCCTTTTGTGGTTCGGTCCAAGTTTTGGGGCCGAAAAGCATGGTATGAGGTATAACCTGGTAGTGCTGGGGTGCTATCAGGAGCCTTGAGCCAGATTTCTGTTACTGCACAGATATCGATGTTCTCCATGCTAAGGAGAGTTTCGAGTACGTGCATCTTTAATTTTACTTATGTAATGTAACTTGGAGCTTTTCTACCCAAGCCTCTGCTGAAAAGTGACCTGTGTCCAGACGGACTTTCCTGGTTAACAAATGTAAAATAAATAACCACATGCCACAAAAATATCTGCTAATATAATGCACTCATGTTCAAACAGGTTGTCCTCAAGCACTATTCTAGCCAGCCTAATATATTGTCCTTTAATGATTCCTCTTTTTTGATACACTGGATGATTGCTAGTATAATCCAACAAACTATTAGAGTAGTTTGGTTTTCTATACACCATACTCACAATACATTGGCTACTTGCATTTTTAATAATACTCATGTCGAAATAATTAATGGGCAAGTTGTTATAAGCAAAAGTAAACTTCAAAAAGGAGGTGGTGGAATTCAAATACTCAGTAAAGGGCTTAATCTAGTTTGTTGCCTACTAGCAATCATCAGGTGTGTTTCATATGTTTCTTACACTCAGTACTCAGAACTCTCATAATTTTAGCAATGGGGCTCACATTTGCTCACCGCTTAACTATGCATAAACAGGGATACCAGTAGAAATGTGTATTTTACATGCACAAACACTTTGTCGTCGATCATGCAAACCAGCTGATTGGCAGTGTGCTATAGAAAGTGCATAGCAGCATGTATTATTTATGTTTACTGTCCATTTAGTCTTAATTCCATAAAAATACATGTAAAAACAAAGGGAAGGCACTTTTTAAGAAAAGAACACATATTTGCACTGCAGAAATCTGTTACCTCCACCCATGCACTTCAAACTTGGTCTCTCAATACTTGTTCACAAATATATAAACTACGCTACAGAAATAAATAACAAATGCTTTCATATATACCATGTACATCTTTATATTCAGATTTTCCAATATGTTCCAAAAGCTCTACTCACATCTGTATTAGCCACATCCCCATAAAGCTTAGACCCCATAGATTACATACCAAGCAACTCAAATACTTATTCTGCCATCTGATCTCTATCCTTCTCTCTGGTGACATTCACCCAAACCTTGGCCCTTCTCCCCCACACATCTCAACCTCCCAGTTCCATCCTTCTCCCACAACTGCTAAACCCCTCCATTTCTCAGCTCTAAATGCTCAGAGCATATGCATCAAAATTCCTAACCTCCAGGCCTGGCTACTCCATAACCAACCCAATATTCTGGCCATCTCAGAAACCTGGCTCAAACTCCATATAAAAGACTCTGAACTAACACCGCCCAACTACTCCATAATTAGGAAAGATAGAACACACAAAAAAGGAGGGGGAGTCGCTCTCCTCTACTCATCATCCCACTTAGTTACCTCCTATACAAAACCTATTATCAAATTTGGCAAGGCAGAACTAATTCCATCCCTACTTCATATAAACAAACATAAACTTATATGGATTGTCTCCCTTTATAGCCCTCCTGGAGACAATATCTCAATTATTGAAGATATTCTCTCCTGGTTCTCTAACAACATCACTAATGAAACTATAATCCTGGGTGATGTTAATATTAAGTGGTCAACAATTCAATCTCCTACAAACTCACTTAATATAAACTTGTACAACTTTACTCAGCTTATTAACTCAACAGCTATGCCTTCCAAGAGCTTCCTTACTGGAAGCACCCTGGACTGGATTCTAGTTTCTCATCCACATTACATGTCTGATAGTGGCACTCTGCCCGACCCATTAGGTGACCACTTCCCCACTTTTGCCCACTGTCTTCCCTCCTCCATACAACTAACTTATACCTACACCTTCATAAACTGTCTAAAAATCTTTAATCTTAGCACATTCTCAAATGCACTAAAAAAATAAACTGGAACCCATAAAAAACCCTTCCCTTAGAAAATGCTGTTACCTACATTAACTCAGCTTTCCTCAACTTGCTTGACTCCTTTCCCTCTCTGAAAATAAAATGCATAAGAAGCAATCCTGTACCTTGGCTAACAAAAAATACTTTACTAGCCATGCAATTCAGGGATAAAGCCTGGAAATGCTACTCCAGAAATAAAACTATCACCACCCTTAATGAATTTAAAACACTTCGTAACAAAGTAAAAAAACTTATCTCAGAGCACAAAGCCTACCTCTCTATACTCCAAACCTACAATAACACCAACCCCCAAAAATCCTGGCAAGGAATCTCCTCCCTTCTTAATCCTGGCAAAAAAGAAAACCCTTGCCCTGATCCAGATGCCTCTGACTTGGACTTAGCCACCCAATTTAACACTTTCTTTATCGATTCCATAAGTAAACTTACATCATCCTTCACCTCCCATTTGGCTTCCCCACCCTTATTTCCATCTATCCCTCCCTCCCCTAGCATCTCCTGCTCCCAGCCTCCTCCTTTCTCCTTCAACCCCATCCCTACAGCCACCATAAAAAAACTTCTAATAACATTGAAACCTGGCTCCAATGCCCCTGATGATATACCCTCATATTTCTTAAAAGTTGCCGCAGAAGGCATAGCTCTTCCCATCTGCATTCTTATAAATTGATCTATTGCTGAATGTCAAGTTTCCCAGCTCTGGAAAAAGGCCTTTGTTATTCCACTCCATAAAGGTGGTAATAACAATAATATCACAGACTTTTGACACATCTCTATCTTATCCCCCATTTCTAAACTTCTCAAAAAATACATCCATCTGCAATTTCTACCTTACCTCATAAATAGCCAACTTCTAACCCCAACTCAACATGATTTCAGACCTAGCCACAGCACTGCCACGGCTCTCCTCTCCTTCCTAGAAACAGTTAATAAGGCCCGTGACACTGGCCACATCATGTCCACTCTCCTCCTTGACCTCTCTAAGGCATTCAGCACTATCTCTCATAACCTTCTTTTCCCTAAACTCTCCATACTAAATCTATCCCACTCCTCTATTAACTGGTTTACCAGTTACCTCTCAAACAGGCAACAATAAGTCAGATGGAAAAAAGCCAACTTCCTTTTTCTCAATACTTCCACAGGTGTCCCCCAGGGTTCAGTTTTAGGCCCCCTCCTATTCAATATATTCATAAACGATTTCTACCAAGCCATCCCAAATGCCACTCTTGTCCAATATGCTGACGATTCAACAATAATCTGCTCTGCCTCTTCTATACAGACCCTAGTTAAATTAACCCAATATGCCTTCTCCTCCACTGAGCAATCAGTGATGGGCAACCATTTAGCACTCAATGCTACTAAAACTAAACACATGATATTTACTGCTTCCAAAACCACCATCCTAGATAAAACCTCATTCTCAGTCACCAGTCAAAATAATACTCCTCTCAAAATAGTCTCTAATGCTAAACTACTAGGAGTCTTGATCGATGACCAGTGAAAGTTTGATAATCATCTGCAAGTAAATATAAAAAAAAAACACACAAAAAATAGGCATGCTTTACCACTACAACTGTTACATCTCTCCCTCCACTAGGCTCACCCTCGCCAACACTTATCTTATCTCATCCTCTTTTATGGTACCTCTATCCTTACTAACCTGCAATCCCCCCTCAAGACTAAACTCTCCTCTTGCTATAATAAAATAACAAAATTTGCAACTGGTCATAGATCCACTTCCCAACACTGCACTGCCCTACACCAACTGAATAGTCTTGAGCTGTCCAATTACCTCATTTGTATTTAACTTGTCCAAGCACACAAACTTATTTTCACCCCCTCTCTCTGTCCCTCTCTTGCCACCACCTTTAAAATGCACCAACCAAATAGACTTTTGAGATCTGATTCCCAAATTCTAATTGAACTGCATAAACCTGCCCATCCACCAGACAAACATCTAATGTCCTTCTCTCTAGCACGCCATTGGATTTCCCTCCCACCTCTCAACCGCACTACCAGCAGCCTCTCGTCATTCAAAACCTTACTGCACATACACCTAACTTCACTACGGGAATGCTCTTGCTCCCACCCCACATAATCTCCCTACACTATAGCTACTCTCTATAAGCTATAATTCATAATAGACTCCCATTGTTTTGTACCCCTAATAAACTCTAGGAATTGGCATAACTCCTAGAATGGTACAATTCAGTAGCCTAGAAGTTAATTGCATGAATTAGCAAAACTGTTAAAAAATGTAGACTGTTTCTATCATTGCATTGTGTTAATATGTTAAGCTGTTAAAAACTTTGTTTGTAAATATTACTCTTATTGCATTGTACTAATATGTGCCCTCTACTAATAGGTGTTTTTCTATTTGTTTAATTTTGCTTCAGTTGTGCACATTACATTTCTCTAATAACTTACTCTTATGTTAAATCTGTAATTTTTAATTTTCTGGAGCTTTTCTACCCAAGACTCCATTGAAAATGGGCTCCTCGTGGCCCAATGGACTATCTTGGCAAACAAACTATAAATAAATAAAATAAACAAATAAATGAATACTTGTAGTTATGTGGACATCTGTTTGCATATAGTTTGCAAAGCTATATTTTTAAGGTATACCTGCACATTGGAAACACAACAGCAACTGCTACACTTTGCACTCTCATCAATCTGGTAACATGCAGATCTTTAATATCTTGACAGCTGGACATGGCTAGCTATCCATTTCAGACAGAACTCCCAACATCTTCTCTCAAACATCAAATGATCAACCAAAATAAATCAAAGTATTATGAACCACCACACTGTAAAATCAATTATTTATTAAAAACATATAACGTAAGCACTTCCGGTGGATACCCTTCATCAGACAACTCACAATACAATGAAACAGTTATTTAAAATACTCAGTAGCCAATCACAGTTAGTACTGGCTCCTCCTCATTTTGAGGTCCGGTTTCATAGGGATAACCCCATTCATCCCTGGTGGCCTATCTGCGCCCATTTCTATGACCCATTTAGTTTCATAGTATTCTGTCAAATTACCTATATCACCACCTCACCAACACACACAATGGATTGATGTCACAGCATGGGGACAGAGTAGATGAAGGAAACTCATGGGGGATTAGTTCCATTATGAATGCAAATATACAAGATAATTATAGTATGGACAACACATCCCTATGTGGTATGCATACCTGTCGACTAGCCAAAATTGCTCGTTATTTCTAATATAGGTGTAACAGTGTCTCTCTGAACACCTCTGGCAGATGTTACATTTTGAGGGAGGTGAGCTAGTTTCCCCTCAGCGATTGCTGACAAATCATAATAGCTGTAAAAGTGTGTTCTTGCAGAACCATCTATGATCACTCATAATCACATATGTTATGTGGAAGAAATGAGATAACTGGTGGTATTATTCTGATACTGAACCTGATTGTGAGTGCTTCTGACTACTGTTGCCATGGATGTGTTACAATCTGTCCTGCTTGGTTGAGACTGTGATGACATGCCCCTGTTTCTCCTGGGCTTGCGATCAAGGAGCCCCAATCCTCACCAATGACACCAGTGAGAGGTGGTTGCTAAACACAGGAATAATGGATTTACACAGTATTTCAAATGCAGCTCTCTGCATCCAACACAATTCCCCCCAAGAGCATACAGGGAACATGCACCACTAGGACTGGACTATTTCTCCAGATCCCAGACAAGACCGACCTTGGAGCACTGTTTCCCACTTCCAAGTATCTGGCACACACACTTGAATATCTGATTTTTCACATACCCTTTCCTACACACCTGAGAAAGGCAGACACAGATTCACCAGCTGTGTCCCCACTCTCCAATTACAGGGTAGCCACCACCAGCCAAATACTCTAAGGCCTTTACAAGGTGTAACCAATTATACTGTGTCAAATTAATACTGATGTAAATGGTAGAGTGTGACCGAAGCACTAAGGCTTTACAGAGTGGCCTCAGTGACACTGAAATAAGCACAGGTACTCTCAAGATATAAAAATGATTTACTAAAAGACCAGCCACAATGAAGAGTTATACACATATTTACTAATGGATAATAAAAATAGAAAACAATAAACATCAGAGTTTTCAGTCACAGGAAATATAAAATAACACAGTTGATAGAATTTCACATGCAGAAAAAGAAATACTACTATACTAATCTCACTGTACTTTTCCTAACTAAACTAAAGAGAAACTGTCCCTAGTTAACTCACTTAATATTACAAGGCAAGATGTACTGCTGAGATGCTCTCTTCCACAAGGCAAGATAAGATACTCCACACACTGAACTGTGCAACTAACAACTGAGCAACTGAACTGTGATAACTGACATGGATCTTTTATATATCAGATTCCAAAGAAAAACAAAAACAAACTGCTGCTGCCAGAGTTTGTCCTTCAGCTGGTTATAGAATTATATCACATCTAGTCACCTGACACTGACACAGTTCACATTCAGAACTCTAAGATTCTGTTGCAACACCTTTTTTAATACAAGCAGCTCCTACAAACACATCCTCAATACAAGCATCTGTACAAATTAATGTGACAGTCAAATGACATAAGATTATTTACAAAACTTCAGCCAGCCATGCTAGCATATGCCACACATGCACTGTCTTACTTCTTCTTTTACAGCTGGCAGTACTTCACAATGTCACAGAGACATATGCTGAGAATACATTCATATTCAGGCAACTCATTCAATCCCTTATGTATATGCCATCCCCTGATATATGCCCCATCCGTTGTTCATGTAAGGGTGCTTATATCACAAAGTATCGACACCATTGATATATCACCATGTATGACAGTCACATGATATACAATAACTGTGCAGGCCATACTGTATCGTGTTGATATCTGATTACTGTTCAGTTCATGCTACAACTGTCTTCATTGACATGCCATCATCTTCTGTACATTACCATGTTTCACCTGTCCTTTCCCCCTGTGCTTATTCCTCAATTCATCTGTGTTTCCCTTTTCAATATACCCACTTCCCCTGACTATTTATTTATGATGCAGTTTAAGTGCTCTTACTGATCATTTGCACAACTTTTTATTCAGTATGCCTGACACAGTTTTCCACACTACTCTGCACTGTATACACTGTCATGTAATGTATTGGAACTACATTGCTTTATTAAAAACCCTGTTAGTCATCGTGGCTTTCTGCCGAATCCCTCAGACCTAGTTTCCCTAGGTAAACAGGTATACATGTCTGCAGGTGTTCATGTTGCTTTACATGGTTTCCTATCCAGTACCACTGCTGCTGGCCATGAAACTGTGCTTGCTTACATTTAAATGCAGAGCATGGCATGCATATTTAATTAGCACAGCTGCTCACCACACAAATACATAAACTCTGTGTAGGCTTCACGCTAAGTCTACATTGGGTTTCTTGAATCCCCAGACATTTTTAATCTTTGCTTGTTATGACAAAACATTTCCCCCAAGTTTTGCCACAGAACCCTTTATTGTATTGAATCTGTCAACAACAAAGTGATGAGAGAAGTAAAGAAAGTTTATATTCCGTAGTAGCTGTAAGAAACTGACACCTGTAAGAGGAGCAGTGCAACTCACTTTTTATGGCTTAAGGCTAATCAGTACTCATGAGGTGTGTCAAGAACCAAGAGTGTACAAAGGTTTGAAAATGTGCTGCAGATGAGTGCATGGTCCCCCAAACTGGCCACAGATGTGTTTGCCATATGTAAGTGAGTGTGTGTTTGCATCCTTCAATGGATTCAGGATGAGTTTGCACCCTTGTAACCACTGAGTCCCTGGATAGTCTCCATATCAGATGACCCTGGACTGACTAAGTACTAGAGAATGAGTAAATGATTACAAGGATGTGTGCTAGCTTTGGGGTAAATTACAAATAACACTTTTCTAACAAGCTAGGAGTTACTGGAGCCTTTATACATACCCATTGATTAATTACAGCCTGTACCTCTCCATTTGTGCAAGGGTGATACAAAGAATCTGCAGGTTAATTTACTAACTTTAAGTACATGAAGAAGTGGAATAGGTTGATATCACATGAATTACTTAAATTTGAATACTGACTAAAATGAAATGTCTCTGATATCTCTATAAAATGATAGTTTAACTCTCTCTCTCTCTCTTGCTCGCTCTCTCTCTCTCTCTCAAGAGCAATTTTACAGTCCATTACTGTGATATTTTATGTATAAACATTAAAGTAAGGTCTGTTATTTAGCATTCTAATATTGAGAATAATTGATACCAAACAATATTAAAGGTGTTGATAGGCTTATTAGTTGAAAAATCAAGCTTGAGTGCCATTATCCCATATATGACATAATCCCCATAAGAACAGATATGTTATATTATGATGATTAAATATTTAGAGAAATCTTAGCCAGTTTATAGAGAAATTAAAGGTAAGTTATTATAATACAAAGAGGAACTGCAATATGAAGTGTGAAAAAAGCAGGCTTATGGTATATTTAGGGAGAACGCCAGGGGAGAGAAATTGATAGAAGTAAGGAAGTGAGTGAAGAAGGGAGAGTAAGGAGGTATAAGGTATGAATAGATATTTGTTCACATTTAGGGATATAGTTTATCCTGGCTTTGAGCAAGAAAAGAGCCAGCTTTTGGCTAGGAGGTCTTTCAGAATGGTTTTGAAAGATGGGAGGAAAGAGTATTGACCTGATGGATGCAGGTAAGGTGTTCCAGGGCTTAGCAACGTAGTATGAACATAGACAATGCCCAACAGATCTGAAAGATTTGCTGTCAGAAAGGAGTTTTTGGTCACTGGATCATAATGGCCTTCTGGCAACATGGTGGTATAGAATGTTATTTAGTGCTGGACAACCAGATGGCTGCTTGATAATTTTATAGGTGGTAAGTAGCTGTGTATATGTTACTCAATGGGATAGTTCTAACAAAATTTAAGCTTTTTAGTGCTATATACTGGTATGTTCTGATAGACGTATTTGCTGCAAATTTAAGAACTTTGTTATAGCATTGTTCATGTTTTTATTTTTGTGACGCCTGAAGGTTAGTAAGGATTGGAGTGCCATAAAGAAGTATGTTGAGATTAGTAGTGGCAAGTGTAGTTTTAGTTGTGTTGGCGAAAAAGTTTTTGACTCTTTAAAAGTTTTTGATGAGTTTTGCTTAAGCAATTTTCTATATATAGGTGAAAGTTAAGATTATCATTCACTATCATCCTAGTAATTTGCCATGAGAAGTGACTCCAATATTATCAAGAGAGAGAACTTTAATATTTTTTTCTTGGGGGGGGGGTTAGAGAAAAAAGTAGTAGATTTGTTTTTTTTTTTTTTAGAGTTTAGCATAAATTGTGAGTTACAAAGCCATGTTGCCTAAACATTGTTATATAATTAATAGGTTGATTAAATGTATTACGTGATTGGACAGTACAGTCACAACTTTGAATGATCTTCCTACAAATAGTAGGTTAGCACATCTACTTCAGTTCTGAAGAAGTCTAAAGGATGAAAGCACTTAATTGGTAATTAATAAAGTCTTATATTTTTAATTATTTTATGGCTCGGTGGTGTTTACATGGTTTACCAGTCTTTCTTTTGGTTCATGAGTGTTTTGTATTAGACTGTGACTGCCACGGTTTTATTTGATATCAAGAGGGTACAGTATAATGTGACTGCGCCATTGAGACACTAGGTTGTTGCAGTGTATTATGCACTAATAGCAGGGAGATATTAGATTGTGCTGTGTGCAATGTACTAGCAGCAGTGATATACCAGGTAGGTGCAGTGTCAGTGCATTGATTGACAAGAGCTACAAGGTGGGTGCAGTTTATGATGTAGTGTAAAATGACAGATTGGTCAATGTACAATGTGCTAGCAGCTGTGAAATATCAGTCAAGTGCAGCACATTATGCACTAGAAACATACAATATCTGTATGATGCAGTGTATAACACTCAAGTGGCTGTGTGATATCTGGCTGTGAAATCTGTGTCCCTTTATTCAGTATCTTGTAGATTCATGAGGTGAGATATATTCTTTGCAGTCTTCATCACCAAGGACCAAGTGTTCCATGTCCTCTTGCATCTTCATAAATTATATAGCCCCAGAAATACTAGAATGAAGGACCTAAATATTCACAGCAGATAAATAAAACAAAGTGGAGATATAGATTCACCCAACACATTCCCCAGCTTTGGAATAGAATCCCACTGCAATTTAAACAGTGGGATACATTCTCATCTTTCAAGTGGGAGATGGATTATTGGATGGGTAGTTTCAAACTTGTTATTAACATAACTAGCATGGCCCTTCTTGACAGAGGAGGTTCAGTCTAGGATAGCTACTGGTAAGGTATAAATGGTCATATGACTCATTTACCCTGTGCTGCCAATGATCCTATAATCTATGATCTAATATCAGGTTGTTACAAGGTATGATGCACCAGTAGCTGCAATATACCAGGATAGTGCTGTATAGGATGCACTTGTAGCAGTGAAATAACAGGTGAATGCGGTGTGTGATGCACCTGTGGTAGTGAGATACCAGCTAGGTGCAGTCTGTGATGCCCTAGTAGCAGTTCAATAGCATAGAGAGCAGTGTATAATGCATTAGTTACAATGAGATACCAGGTGGAAGTAGTGCATGTTACTTTAGTGGCTGTGAGATTTGACATTGGTACAGTATATGATGGACTAGTAGCTTTAAGATGTCAAATGAGCACATTGCATGGTGCCCCAGTAGCAGTGAGATAACAGGTGAATACAGAGTGTGACGCACTGCTAGAAGTGACATAGCAGGTGGATGCAGTGCATAGTGAACTATTATCTGCAAGATTCCAACTGCTGCAATATATGATGCACTAAAAGCAATGAGATATCAGAGCAGTACAGTGTCTGATGCTGTAGTAGCTTGCAGTTGGTGAACAGTGTAGAATACACTAGTAGTTGTGGCATATAAGATGGATGCAGTGCGTGATGTACTAACATTGAGTCATCAGGTAGATGAAGTGTATATTGCACTATCAACTCTGAGCTACAAGGTGGGAATAGTACATGATGCTCTAATAGCAATTAAATACAAGGAGAATATCCTTTGTATGACAGACTACTATTGAGATACCTGGTGTCTCATAATAATATACTATAGTATAATATAATATAATGTAATATAATATAATATAATATAATATAATATAATATAATATAATATAATATAATATAATATAATATAATACATGAGAGGACCTTGCACAGACCTAGGCAATTACAGACACATAACTCTGTCCAGTCTCATACACAAAGCCATGGAAACACTTAATTTGGAATTAATCACTCAGGATATAAGGAACCTCCAAACACTGGACCAGTCTCAGTTTGGCTTCATCAAGGTCAGGTCATGCATACTCAACTTTATGGATTTTTTGAAAAGGTCACCAAAGCAATAGATGAAGGCAAAATGGTGCACACCACATACCACAACCTGGTCAAAGCTTTTGACACAATTCTTCACTCAAGCATAGTAGAAAAGCTAAACAAACTGGGAATAAACCCCTCTGTCATCCACTGGATTGCCAACTGGCACAGAGATAGGACACAGATAATCAAAATATGGGAAGTTACCTCCACAAAGAGACCAGTCAACAGTGCAGTCTCCAAGGGTTCTGTGCTGGGACTTCTCCTGTTTGACATCTACTTTTCTGACGTAAAAGCCAATACCAAAGGGCTCTCACTGACTAAGTATACTGATAATTGCAAGTTAGTAGAAGTCAATGAATCCCCAAATGACTTAGCCATTTTGCAGGAAGGTTTGTCTCAAATAAATAACTGGTGCCAAAATCATGGAATGAAACTAAATGCAAAAAATGCATTACTGTATCCTTTGGGAAGTCATCTACATCTACCCCAGGGAAATACTACATTGACAATATGTTCCTATGTTGTTTAGGATTTGGGAACTTATGTGGACAATGAACTAACTTTTGACCAGCATCTGTCTGTGGTTGTAAGAAAGTCCTTCTGTATTGTACAACTGATAAACAATGGTATTGTGTCTAGATCTATGGATAGCATTGTCCTCCTTTATTCAGCCCTCATTAGGTGAATCATTGAATATAATGACCATTTGGCATGTATCTGTCTAGACACATGTAATAACTGGAACACCCACAGAGATACCTTACTAAAAGGTTATGAAGCCTAAACAACATGTCCTACATGGACTAACTCAAAGTCCTGTCACTATACTCAGTATCCTGCAGGCTGCTAAGATGTGTCCTGCGTATAGAATAAAAGGCATCCTCTGACCCAATACTGATGGTTTTACTGCATAAGCAATAAGTCAAATGCCATCAGAAATACTTGGTCTAGGGATGTAAACCTCTTCTGCAACATAAACAGAATGGTTTGGAGTGACGAGTATATCTTGCAGAGGATACCATTGCTGTGAAATAGACACCCCATCCAATTAAAACAAAATTTCATCCCTGTCCCTTTTCAAATACAACTTAGATCTGTGGATGGGAAACAGAACATTTACCTCAGGACTGCCTCCTGTACTACTACTGGACAGAGGCAGCTCCTAAATGCTTTATCCCATGCATGAGTCTTTTCAAATTATCTATGGTATGATCCCAATTATTCTTATTAGGGATAATATCAAATTATGTACCATGGGATGAGTAAAGCCAATCTATAACATAAAGGGAAACCAGTTAGGTTTAAATGGCCTACAGCAGCAGCTAGCATAGTACTTTCTTATGAACCTATGAACCTATAAAGTGTAGGTAGTGTATGATGCACTAGCTTTGAGACACTAGAAAGATGCAGTCTATATGAAGCACTTCTAGGGTGCATTATATGTGATGCATGTGGAGCTTGAAATGCCAGGTGTACAAGGTGTGTGAAGAACATGTAGCTGTGACATACCAGGAGTGTACAATGTGTGACGCACTGATAGTTGCAGGAAGTGAAATGGTTGCAGTTGATGATGCACATGCACTAGTATATGTGACATATAGACATATAAGAAAAGAGGACCATAGAAAGTACAACACAGTTAAGTCACAAGACATGTGATGTCCTGCCAATATCCACTCTAATGTTGCACCTCCTTCTCAAGAACAGAAAAACAGGTTTATTCCAGAGTCATTTTATTGACACCTATCCACTCATCTAAATTTAATTAGAAGGACACAGTGTTCAGTTGTTTAACTTCCAGAGGAACTCTGTTTTAGAGGAGCCATCGGATTTGGATAATAAATAAAACCTCTCCCTCTCTCTCTCTCTCTCTCTCTCTCTCTCTCTTCCTCTCTCTCCAAGTGCATTTTATTTATATTCTGGTAGAGATTCATGTTCCTAGTTCTGGCACAAGCAGAGATATTTGACTTGTTAAGAGGATGAAGTTCCTAATGGAACCAAAAGCAAGACACAGACAACTTTGCAAGAGCCTACCAGAAACTAAGTAAAGGAAAATTACTTTAAGCATTTCCTGTTGATTAGGGACCTTAAGTTAGCACTCTTGTTGGTTAGACCTTTTAGGACATTTCCAGTTGCTTAATATGTTTTGAAAGGTGTGATAAGCAAAATGGATAGGCCCCAGAACTTCCTAATACAGAAGATTGCTGGCCATCATCCACATGCAAAAAGGAAAGCCTTGAAACACTATCCCTTTATTTAGTTTCTTTTACTCACACACTGAACTCATTGTGTGAGGTCTTTGTTGTTCTCCTTAAAAGTTGCTTTTTGCAGGGAGTAGGACTATTTACATTCCAACCCCCACAAATAGATAGATAGATCAACTGTGAGGTCACCATACCTCCAGAATGCACACTAGTAAATCTTTGAAAATTAAATTGTTACCTTGTAATGCACAAGAAGCCAACTCAGTAATTTATGTTTATGAATAAAATGAGATTCCTTTTTCATGAGATGAAATCTGGTAATTATATTTGTGATTATTAAGTGTAATTTCTGGCCTTTTCTGTGATTTTTGAATTGTTAATTCACCCTTGGTCTAGCACCTATGTCTCTGAGGCAGTCAGTAAATCACCCCTATACAAATCAAATTTGTGGGTCACATTTAGGTTGCATGGCTGGGCTTATAAGGGAGCTAATAGTCATTATCTTGGTATGCATATATGAATCTAGGAATTTATAATTGTCTGCAGCCCCACAGCCCCTACTACTTACATATTCCTACTTTGAGATCGCTCTACAGTGCAGAAAAAGGAAATCTCCCAGTTCCGCATTGTATAGGCATCTCCGCTATACATGTTCGACATTTCAAAATGTCGATCACATGGTCTCAGCCATATGAATGTCGGCATTTTGAGATTTTGAACATCTCAAGTAGACCCATATATATATATATATTTATATATATATATATATATATATATATATATATATATATATATATATATATCTACACGGATCTACTTTAAATAATCAAATTACCACTTTGTTGAATCACAGAAGCTTGAGACCACTTCCCCGAGAGCTTAATTCAGTGAACTCCTGGAACATCGTATTTTGCTGCCAGGAAACAGACCACTTGGCCACCATGCAAACTTTGCCTTTTTCTCAACTGTAGTGCAATTTTGGAGTTGATATGTTTAGTTAGGTTGGTGTAGGGGGCCAAGCCCCCCCCTTTGGTGGGTTTAATTTGCTTCAGTTTGTATTTTGATAATTGATGGCCAAGTGTTTAGTTGCCCAACAGCAAAATACGATGTTCCAGGAATTTGCTGAATGAAGTTTTTGGCAATGTGGTCTCGATTTTCTGCAATTTGATGAAGTGGTAATTTGATTAGCTAAAGTAGATCTATCTACACACATAGACACATGCAAAATTGAACTGGATTCTCCCCAGGATTCAATAAACTTCATGTAGGTTATACGCAAAGCCTACACGGAGTTTACATGTACGTGGTGATGTGCAGCAAGTAGAAGCACGCACCACCGCGCAATGCATATTCATGCTACACGCTATGTCTAAGTGAGGTTTCATGCCTGGCAACAGTGTTGCTGGCCAGGGAACTGTGTAATTGAACATGGAAAGCAATCCTGTTTAAAGCAGAGCACTTACAGTCCGTGGTTTTGTGAGGAATGCCACAATGATTACCAAGCCTTTAAAGACAGCTCTCAACATTTTAGTTCAACACATTTGCACAAAGGCCAACATAATGTAGGAACAATGACCCAGAAATACAGACATACTTGACATAGATGCCTTATGTGTTCTGAAGGATTTGAAATGTGAAACTCCGAAATACCTCTCAAACTCTTAGAACAAGAAATCTAGACAAAGCCATACATAATGGGGGACAAAGGGCCAAAAATAGGGACAGCTTTTTAATATTGCTCTTATAAACTAAGAAAGTTGATAGAATAATTGGTTTTACATTAGCATGACTTTTCTGAAACCATGAAGTTTGAAACTGGGTCTATATCATTTTCTTGAAGACTGACAATATCGAAGCTGATATTGTCGGAGCGAGAATAGCAAAAGTGCAGAACATCGAATGGTTAAACGGAAATCTCCGTAAGGGGAGATTTCCATTTACTTCAATGTAGTGTGGTCTCGAAGTTGGTATATTTAAGTAATGGGGGTGTGGGGGGTGCAGGGGGGCTTGCCCCCTGCCTACATCCTTTAGTTTTTCTTTTTTTTTTCTTTGAATATATTTTTATAAACATTCAAAGTTTTAATAGTCCGATCACTAAAGGTCAATCTTTAGTGATTCGAACTATTAAACTTTCGATGATTTAATATAGACCCTTGAAACTGAAATGTCTGTCATTATTTTCTGACTTCAATCCACAATGACATGGCAATGATTTGCCAGAAAACCAAAACTTTATGAGGAAAATATCATAAATATGAGACTAAAATCTGGACATTCTACAAAATTCTGAACAGGTGAGCAGTATGAACTCAAATGTATGTAATACTGAGCACATCAGTATTGTTCTCATCCCAGTGATATGGCAGAAAACCACAAATTTGATAAGGAACACATCTGGACATCCTGTGAATATCTGGACAGCTGAGAGGTATTAATGCAAAGTATATGGTCCAAACACAGTACAGGACAGTGTATCAACAGTGCAGAGTATTGTGATATCCCATTCCTAGCATGCTGTACTGAAGACGTTTAAATGATCTATAATGGTACATGGACTTCCATCTAAAATAAACATTTAGGGAAAGTGTGTCTATTGAATAGGAACACACATATGAATTGTAGGAATGAACACAGGAAACAAGTACAGGTGAAACAACCTTATGTACATCAGATGAGGGCATGTCAACAGAAGATGGTAGCAGCAGCAACACCAGTAACATATCTATATGGTACAGTAGGAACTGCACAGTGAAAATGTATTTTATGTGACTGTCACACAAGGTGACATAACAATGGGGAGGATGTCAGTGTGCAATAAGCAACCTTACATGAATAATGCAGAAGACATCTATTAGGGATCTGACGTACAATTGGGATAGTGTGCATTTTGTGAAGCTGTGCAAACTGATTTGCCTGAATATGAGTGTAATCTCAGCAGAGGTCAGCAAGTGGAGCACACGTAAAGGCTCATGGAAAACATTAAAAGAACCAAGCACAATCATGGACAATATCAGAATAATACCACCACTAATCCCATGCTTCTGATATAACATGTGATTTATAGTGATAGGAGATGTGTCTGCACACACACATTTGAACAACTGTTATGATACATCCACACTCAATGAGGATAACCACACACACTGTCTTGGCACTGTGACATCAATTGGAGGTGTTAGGAAGGACACTGATATACCTGTATGCGACATTATGAGCAATTAGGCTAGTTGACTGGTGTGCATGGCATATATATATATATATATATATATATATATATATATATATATATATATATATATATATATATGGCACAATTCACACTGTCACAAATTATATCCATGCCACTGATGTTGTCAAACACCCATATATGTAGTGTCTGCATCAGCAAAACAGACAGCACACATGCATCTGCTGTAACAACTTGATTGGTGTTCTGCACCATCAGACAGTCATATGCCACAAAAAGAATACATAGGTATTGCCAATAAGCTATGCGACAGCTCACTGTGACAAAGGTGGTACACTTAGTTGCACATCACTGAAAGATATGTAGAGAGGTACATGAAGAAGGATGCATTATACTCAGTTACTGGTGTGATGAAGGCTGGGAACTATGAAGATGTTATGGCATCTGATGTAGATGTCCATTACATACTCAGTACTTGTGTTACATACAAGGGAGTAGTCAGCACTATGACCACATGCTGGTGGGTATTCCATTTAACATCTACCCCAAGACACAGATCACATACCTGTTGGTCTGATTATAGGGTGTGATGTCCACATTATACTTGGGTTGTGTGTTTGTTTTCCTGACAACAAATCCATCCATGTTTTCTTGTCATTGCAATTGTTGTCATGGCTGTGGTATCAATCTTGGTATGTGTTGATACTGTCTGTATTATACTAATTTCATAGCTGGAGTCAATGATTGCACACAGTCTGTAGCCTTTCAGGCAGCTGTTTGAACACAGGATGTGTACGTCATCTGTGATGTCCATCAATTAAATAATGTACAGAAAAGGGCCTAGCAGACAGCCCTGATGTATGGACCTGATCAATGGACCTGAGATATAGGTCACATCACAGATTTCAACTTAGTGAGATGCCACATATCTGATACACTGCTCTAGCCACATTTTTTATGGCCACATATGACAGTGTAGATTGAATACCTCAGTGTGGATTTGCGTCAAATGCCTTGAACTGGTCAGGTTCCACAAGATGATACTGTTGTCATTATACATGCCTTCAATGACCTCTTTGAGGATGTATATCATCAGATGTAACAGATGTGATGTAGAACTAACAACTGACACAGTCTGTTGTACACAGCCGGAAAATTACAAGTGTCCATTTAGAATAGGTCCACAATGACAAGCTGATCTACCTCACAGTTGAGGAGAGTCAGGATGTCTCTATACATGCATGCATCGGGTTCTGTCCCCCCAACTCAGATGGGTGCATGTTGATGTACATCCTTCTACTAGAACAGAGCCCATATGGAGGGTGTTTTGAAGTGTGTATTCAACCATATCAGGAAGGTGCATGTGCTTAGTCACACCATAGGCGATCTGCGATGTTGTTACAGCTCATTGATTCTCTGTGATAGGCCTGGATGAACATAAGACAGTGCATACTGCCTATCATGATCTGGGCTAGGGTGTGGACATAATCCCCCATGCAGATATCATTGAGAAACTCTCCTAACTGGGGAGATCATTGAGAAACATTCTCATCTGGGGAGTAACCCTTACTAGATGGGGAACCATCTAGCTCATTGACAGATCACATACTATGAAAGTTGGTGAATCAACGTGTACCTGTAGAGCTCTCACCATCGGCAAACCCAAGGGATCTGTGCTTGGCCTTTTACTGTTTGGACTCTATTTCTTGACAGTTTAGGCTAAAGTATATGGCCTTTGGCTTACCATGTTTGCTGATTCTTGCATATTGGATGCAATAATTTAGTCCACCAGTGGTGATATACTACAGGAGGAGCCAACACAGATAAATGACTGGTGACAAAGCCGCACAAGCTACAAATAAATGCAGAAATGTGTCTTTATGTTGTCCTTCTGAAAAGTGGAAGTTCATGTTAATTACACCATTCACAACAGTTCTGCTATGCTGAAATCCAGTCATGCAGGCACTGGAAACACATGTAGATAGCAAATTGAACTTTAACAAGCACGTGTCCACACTGGCATTGAAAGCCTGTGTTGTACACATAATAAGTCATGTCATCATATTCAGATCATAGGATTGTATGACAGCACTGTACTCAAACCTCATCAGAACACTAATAGAGTATAATGCTGTCTTTTGCATGTACCTCACCAGATACATGTAACAGCTTGAGAAATCACAGGGCTTTCTCATCAAGAAAGCACAAGGCCTACAAACCATGCCATGATGTATGTGGATAGATTGAAAGCCATGTCACTGTAATCTGTATCATATATAATGTGGTGACTTCTGCCTGTCCTCCAGGCCAGTATTTGACCCTGCCCTGGTGGGAATAGTGCATAACCACAAAACTGATATAGCTGATGACATCAGCAGTGTCTGTTGAGGAGAATATGGTGATAACAGTGTCCCACATGCTGGTGTAAAAGGCTGTATGTAATGTCAAGCAAGAGCACACACATACACACACACCCGCACACACACACACACACACACACACACACACACACACACACACACACACACACACACACACACGCACACACGCACACACACACACACACACACACACACACACACACACACACACACACACACACACACACACACACTTGACTGCAGTGAGACTAGTACCCTTACCTAAGTACACAGACTACAAAACTTAGTACTTTAGGCAAATGCCACAGCACAGGTATGACTTTTAGAAGAGTGCAGGTCAACTTATGCTAGATGAAATCAACAGGCCATGTGGGAGAGAAGATGTTAGGAGGCCTGCATGAAATGGATGTGTAGGTATGTGCAAGTATCAATATGCTGTTAATCCATGGCATTGGAGCAGTAACTTTAGATTACATACTTCTGCCCTTCTGTCTAGACACACACATGCACACACCCGCTTGACTGCAATGAGAACATAACCCCTACCTGTCTACAGACTACAGAATTCAGTATTTTACTCAAGCTCCATAGCACAAGACTAACTTTTATAAGAGTTCAGGTCAACTTATAGTGAATGACATCAGCAGGCCATGTTACTGAGAAGATGTTGGGAGGTCTGCATAGCCTCATAGCTTCATAGGCTCATAGGAGGTTACTAGCCTAATGGCCCTAGGGTGTTTACAAGCTTAGTTGTGTAAATAGTTAGATGGTCATTGTTAGCAGAGCAATTGTGTGAGGAGCACCAATTGGCCCTGTCCATGAGAGACGTAGGTGTCACTCCAGGGGTGACTTTACAATGACCCATCCAGTTGTCAGGTTGCGCTTGATCAGGTTTATTGAGGAACACTGCTTCACATGCAGTGGGAGCCTGTTACAAAGTAGTGTCAGTTGCTGGGAGATATGTCTGTCTCCTCAGAATGTTCTGTTTATGTTTATTTTGAGAACCCTGGAGGATGTTATTCTTGTCCCATTTGATTTTCAGATGTCCAGCATTTCTAATAGGGCAGGGTCTGAGACTGCTCTGAGGCCAGGCATAGGTCACCTCTCAGCAGCCTGCATGATACTGAATACAGTCACAGGTCTATCAGCCTTTCCATGTATGTCATGTTTTGGAGGTCCTGGATTCTCCCAGTCACAAACGTCTGTATTTTCTCCAATTGCTAGAGGTACAGACAGAAGGGAGCATTGTACTCAATTAGTGGTCTGATAAAAGTAGAGTACAGCAGAGCTATGACCTCCCTGGTCCTGGATGTGATATCCACATGTATGAGGTGCACAATGCAGAATGTGTCTCACCAATATGGACACATAGTGATTAAAATGTAGATTGCTGTCAACAAGTGTTCCCAAGTATCACAACACTGTGTTTGAGCTTAGGGGGATGCTATGTGTATCATAATTAGCAGGGGTACTTCATTGCTAAAGGGGACAATGAGGCATTATTTGTTTTAAGGTTCAGTCCATGAGTTTGGCACCGATCATTTATCTGGTCAGGTCCTTCTGCAATATGTTACCATCATTGGGGGACTCTATATGAGTTTGTCCATTTAACGGGGTTCAGCAAATGTGGTAAAACATAGGCCATCTACCATTGCCTGGGCTTCAGAAAAATAGTTTCCAAACAGTTGAGGGCACAGCACAGATCCATGTGTGTATTCCACTGGGTAGTGGGCTTGTGGTGGAGGTGCAGTCCCCATCTTTGACATGTGTATCCTGTCAGTGAACCAAATGGCTAGCAATCTAGTAAGGTATGGCTTAATTCCCAGATGGGAGATTTTCTCTATGAGACATGAATGGGGGATAGTGTCGAAGGCATTGGATACCTCATCATAGGCAGTATGTCCTGTTATGCCTCATCCAGGTCTTTGGGGTCAGTATCAGAGAAGTTCACAACTAGGTTTAATAAGCAAGATCTACCCTTGACAAAAACAAAATGGGTTGGGTCAAGTGTGTTGAAGGTCACCTATGTCTCTGTGGATAAGGTCCATGCTGATTCCTTCCCTAGTCTTGCAGATAAGGCTTTTTAGGCTTATGGGTCAGTAGTTGTAGTTCTGCATATTACCAGACTGATCTGCATTGCATATCACACAACACTGGATATTACTTTCTGTAGTTTAGGTGATTTATGTATAGAAAAAGTATTGAGAAACAGGTTTGCAGTGCTTGGGGGGAGGCAGCACATGGCTGTATTGTAAATATGTGACATATCATTAGACAGGGTCTTAAACTTTTTTATGTTTCCACATATAATTTCATATCATAGACAGGAAATGTACAGCAAACAACAATAATAAAAAATAATATTTACTTTCCCATAGCGTGGAGAGCAGCAAGTTTGTGTGATGGATGGCAAAGTATTCATGTTTGTGCACAGCTGCAGTGCGCAAACTCGACCTGAGTTGCTAAAGCATGAGAGTTAGTATTGACTCTATGAAACACACCTACTGTTTAGCTGACTCTATGCCAGCATGTGCTAATGCAGTTATATGTGTCTTTTTGAGTCCAGATAATACTGGGTTCAAATCCAGGTGTATCTAATACTTTTAAACACTTTTTAATAAACATTGATAATGCAATGACATATATACTTTATTGTGCATGTGTAGTTGCCTGTTGGCATAGCACAGTGAGTATAAGCAGCACTGAGTGCTGAGTGCAGGTGTGCGATGCGCACCTTCGTGCAAACATGGAGCTCAAAAAAGTAAAGGGATTCATTGCTTTTTCTGCTACATACTAGCATTGTATGTGATTCTGTTGTTTTGACCAGATTAAAGTGGTGAAATTGGGTAGCTAGGAAAGTGGTGAAATGGACAGCAAGCAGGGGGAAGAACAAATGGAAAACATACAGGGATGTGCAGGAGGGAGGTAGGAAAGAACCATAGCTATCTATTTCTTTAACAGTGTAAACTAATAATATGTGTAGATTATTAATTTAATTTGGATTGTCACCTCCACAAATAGGGGTGACCACAATACAATCATGTTGTATAGCCAATTGGACTAAATCAAGTGTATCAAGATGCAAGATGACATGTGTACAACATGGAGAGCTATGCATGGGATGATGTTTTTTTTTTTTTTTTTTTTTTTTTTTTTTTTTTTGTGGGACAGATGTCCATTTATTTTTTATTTGCGCGAGAGAGAGGAATGTTGGGGAAGGGATGTAGGTATGTCTGGGTCAGGTGAGTTGGGTAGGTGAGGAAAAAATTGCAGACAGCCATGACAAACAAAACAAAAGGCATGGATGGTGATGGACACAAAAGGTTGGGGGAAATCATGACTGTGGTGATGGTTGGGACAACCCAGGTACTTGGCCATCAAGCTTGGAAACAGTGAAAATCAAGTCCTCACCTACTGGAAAGTCATCACTGTCACCATACTCCACTGGTGGCTGGAACATGAGGGAGAACAGCCTTTCCATCCAGTGTAGGCATGCACCAATGGTGTGGTGCATAACCCCACATAACAACTGAAATCACCACATCCGCCACTGCTCCCAGAGGGTACCACTGGACCAGCATCCAGGAAAGGACTACCTGAGGTTGCAAGTAGTGCAGGGGCAACAGAGACAGTACTGCCAGGTTTGCTCCTATATGTGCTGGGCATCAAGCTGAAACCAGTGGAGAGGGGGCAAGCTGATCCAATGGGGCTGATTACCTCATTGTGCTGTGGAGCATTTAGTGATTTGGTACATTTGATGACACATAATAAAAATAAAAAAAGAAAAGAAAAAGAAAAGAAAAGAAGTTTGAAAAATAAAATGAAATTAAAATAAAAACATTTTTTAAAAATAAAATGCAATAAAAATAAAATAAATATTTTTAAAAATTAAAATAAAGGTAAAGAAAATAAAAAAAGAGGGATAACAGTTGGGGGTGAGTGGAAAAAAGTGATAAAATGAGTACCATCATATATGACATACAATGCATTAACAGAATTATATAACTCTTTTATATTAAGCTTTACATTTAAGTATACCTCCTAACAGATACATGCTATACTACAGATTGCTGCAAGTAATCATTGAAATGTGCATATACTGCACATATGCATGTTCCAATTATACAGATTACGGTTTACAGTAGGGTATTTGTGCCACTGGTATAGAGTTTTTAATTTAATGTAAATACGGTTGAAGAAATAACAGTATTGTATAGTTGTGAATTGTAGTAGTTGAACCCACAACCTCTGAATAAAGTCTAATATTGGACTCTTACAATTAGTTTGTGCTACTGACTAATGCACACATACTTGCTTTTACAGCTGGGCTATGCATTCTCAATTTGATACAACTCTATAATATACCAAAAAAGCTATATTTAACTTTTAATGCTACAATAACACATCTCTTCTGCTGTAGAGATACCACTTGCTTCTCTCAGTCACTCTGATCTAGCTTCATGTGCCTGGACATTGAACTCCCAACCTCGGGCACCTGGGAAAAGAACAGAAAAGAAGAAAAAAACATTATGCATACCAATCTTGGCTATATTAAGCTTTCTAAGTCTTACAAGTGCTCTCTTTACGTGATACTTAAGCTGTGGGATATCCGCAGTCCTAAATTCCTCCAACCAATTGTTGAGAGTATCCTTCTTTCTCCTCTGCAGGTCATTAAAATGATGCCTACATTGCTCTTTAGTGCACGGATACCAGTAACACTGGATACAGCCTGAGATAAACTATTCCATGTGTCAGACTTGTTCTGGGAACCAGAATTGTTTTGCAGAAGCCTTTGGCTATGGGGCTTTACCAGGCATACAATAAATATCCTGGAAAACTGAACACCTCGCCTCTGTGCCCTAAACTTGGTACTTTCCCCACTAATGTTAGCCATGTCTACAAGCAGACCTAGAACAATAGAGACTGATGCTTTCCCTCCAGTTTCAATTATCATGTTTAATGGGAGTGCACACAGCTGATCAATGTATTTGCACAATAGTAAATGGAGTGCAGCAGTGCCAAACAGTGAGGAATTAAATAACTGCAATTGAAAGGCTAATCTGACACTTGGCCTTAATTTGAGGGTTGTCTACTGATGCAGCCTGGAAATATATATTGAAAATTGGAAGGTAACTGTTAGGTGTGTTAGGTTTGCAGACATACACTGGGAGCATAAATGTAATGACATGACACATTTGCTTTTATCGTCATACAGTGAGAAAAATTGATTTTTTACACTGTGGGATTCAAACCTAGGCATAAGGTGCAAACATTTTCTTCTACAGCATTGATTTTCCATCTCTGCCAGATAGAAGTACTGCTCAGACATAGTGATGAATCATACATAAATACAGTTGACAGTTTGAACTGCTACACATGTATGTGTGTTACCTGACAAAGTTATTGGATATAGATCTAGTTGTGTATGTATCTTAGGCAAATGTGAAGCCCATGCAAGTCCAAATAGCAGAATTATACTTACAGAAATATAGTATACAGTATACCCACAGTCATACATCTGAAAATACAATAATGCTGTCTCATCCCTCAGACATATAATTCATATCAGTTCCACTATCTAAAGTGTTAAAAGTGAGAGTAAAAACACAAAACAAGCGAGAATGAGATGGAGCTGTAACGAAAAATAAATTCAACAAACTGTTTTATTAGCGCTTTCATGGAAGACAGTGCCTCTCCTTCTTCAGACAAAATGCAAGGCCAATTAAACAACTTTTTATAGAAAAAGTAAACTCAATCATTCAATTAAGAATTACATTGAGCTGTAATATTCATTAAAAGGGAAACTTGAGCCCACACTTCCAAGTGAACAGAACATAACATAACAAGTCAGCGACATATTTACATTCATCTCTAAATGCAATGATGTAACCATTCAATGAAAAATACAAAATACATATATTGTTACTATATATTAATGCTATAAAGTTATTGGCTTAAGATGCCTAACATAGGTTTGGCTCATTATAATGTAAACTAAATAGCCATTTCCATAGCTGTATAACTGAACCAACTAAAACATTAACCAATATATTAAATAATATATTAAACAATATGTTCAACAAAAACTTAACTATACTTAAAAATAAAACAATATAAAAAAAATATAAAATTGTAACCATATAAAATAAGTGCCACCTTAACTAGTACCCTATTAAAAGGGGCTTGTAGAAATTAATAAATATTATATCAAGAAATAACCTACTAAAAAATAGATTACATACTACTTGCAATCATTCAAGTAGTATAAGACAAGTATGAAGCAAATATAAATATAATATTTTGTAAGAAACACGTTTTTATATGTCCAGTAATCCTGACCAAAAATACAGAGCAAAGGGAGCAGAGGCCAAAAAACAATTAATCCAACAGTTTATTCACACCACTATTTACGAATATACTGTTTTATGTATACTAATAACACTAAACCCTGAACTCCAAACCCATGGCCGAAATGGCTACCTCCTTAGGGCTAGATATTTAAGAATACATCTTATAGAGACATGTTCATTAAGCCCTGGACACATGTAGGCTGCTGTTCTGATTTGCCAAAAAAGCTCTTCCATTTCTAATTGCAATTGCCAAGGTCCACCTCTCTGATCAATTTTTATATGTTTTAGTATGCCAAATTTAAACCTGTGTTCAGGGAACTCAATGGTATGCCTAGCCAGAGCATTAGTTGTATCATTCTTGCTAATGGCATATTGATGCTCATAGATGCACTGCTTAATCTTTCTTTCTGTTTTCCCTATATAAAAAGCAGCGCATCCTTCGCAGCAGACTGAATAAACCACTCCTTTTGTCTCACAATTATACTTGCCATAAATTTTATATGTCTTTCCTCTAATATTGACCTGAAACTTGGTGCTTAAGTGCCTGCACTGTTGGCATGACCTGCATCTAAACATGCCGTTCTTCCTACCATGTGTGACACTATTCGTGCTTTCAAGAATTGCTTTAAGGTTAACTCCTTTTCTGTAAATTATTTTAGGTTTGTCCCCGAACATTTGGAGTAGCCCACTATCCTCAATTATTAAGGCCCAGTTTTTGTTTAAGATCGCCCTTATTCAAAAATGGTCTAGACTATAGGTGCACAAAAAACTAATATGGAAATTTTGTTCACCACTCTTTAACTTACGGTAATTTTGATTGCCTATGTCTTCACCAATTTGGTTGGTGTTACTCAACAAAAGAGGTTTAAAGTGACCTAGTTGGCGTTTGTGAGTGACCTCTAAAATAATTTTAGTCACCATAGATGAAGGGTAGCCTCTACTGATAAACACAGACCTCAAAAGTTCACATTCTTCTGCAAAATCAGTCTCGTCTGAGACCATTCTTGCTGCCCTTACCATCTGCCCCTTAACTACAGCTCTTTTTTTATGGTAAGGGTGGCAGCTGGTGAAATGCAGAAAAGAATTAGAATAAGTGGGTTTTCTATATATGGTACTTTTATACTTAGAATTTGTCACATCTTTGAACAAATTAATGTCCAAAAAATTAATATAAGCCAATTGTAGACTGTAGGTGAATTCAAAAATATCAGTCATAAGGGAAATACTAGAAATAAAATTTGGATCTAAAGCACTGGGACCTTTCCAAATAAGGAACATATCGTCTTGGTAATGAGTGTACCAAGCGACATTGTTCTGAAATAAGTTATTGTTAAATAACAAGGTTTTCTCCCAGTGTGCCATTATACAGTTGGCAAAACTCCCTCCACAAGGTGACCTCATAGTCACCCCGGTTTTCTGGAGATAGATTTGCCCATCAAAAACCATGTAATTATTAGTGAGTACAATGTCCAAAAGGGTTTCAACCAAGTAAATAGTGTTATCATTTACCTGTCTTAATAACATAAATTCTCTGATCCATTCAAGACCTAAGCTTTGAGGTATAACAGTATATGGATCCTACACATCAATTGTAAGAAACCCGTAATCTTGATGGAAAGGAATCTTGCTTATCTCAATGAGGAAACTCCAGGAATCTTTACAAATTTGAGACTCTTATTCAACTAAAGGTCTTAAAATACTGTCTACGTATTTGGCACACCCATTATGTTATGGAACCGTGCCCATCGACAATGGGTCTAAAGGGGGAGTCCCTGATTCTCTTGTGGATCTTAGGTGTACCAAATAAGGCTGGTGCTCTAGGAGCAGTCATAGTTAAATAATGATGCAAGTCAATGTCAGTGATACCCTCCAAAAATAGATAAGTATAGACGTAATTCTTTTGTATGCAATATTTACCTCATTGACACTGACTAGTGTATAAGCCTTAGTAGTGAGGTGTTTTTTCATATTTTCAACATACATGTTCTGATTCATAAAGACTAGCCCACCCCCTTTTTCAGGTTTCATCACCCTTATGTTACACTCATGTAATAGGTTAATAAAATTACGTTGACATCTAGTGATATTAGTATTTATATTCCTATTAGTAACATTATTGGTGACAATAGCCCTTAAGTCAATCTCACACATCTTCTCAAAAGAGCTTAAGTTTGAGTGTAAAGGTGGATTGAAAAGGCTTGAAACCTTAAGAGAATTAATGAGGGTAGACTTCACCCCCATTATAACATTTAAATTCAATTTACGAACAAACAGTTTCAAGTCAATTATAGCTTTTACAAGGTCCATGTTGGTATCAGGAACAAAAGACAAGCCTTTGGAGAAAAAAATCAACCATATCTTGAGTTATATCTAAAATAGTATAGTTGTAAATTTTAAAGTCCCCTTCTGAGCTGGAAAGTATAAGGGGATCAATAGAATATGGTTGGTTCATCTCCTGCGTTGATTCCATTTGTTCCTCGTATAACCCTGATTCCTTTTCGTCTTTGAATTCACGTGTTGACCATTCCGATTCCTTGGAAAACCCTGTTGGTGACTTGTACTAGGCCAATTATTATCATTGATGGCCTCTTGGTGCTGAGTGTAGAAATTACTATTGTGGGCTTTATTGTTATTATTATTATTGTTATTTAGTCTCTCACTCTGACGGAGAAGTTGTACTTCTCCTGTATTAGTATTAAATTCTCCATTTAGGGGATTATTGCCATCCTCGTATATACTGTCACTAGATTCAGAGGAGACCCCATTAATATTGGCAAACTGTATAATAGGAGGAGGATGAGGATATGCTCTATTACTAGCATATTCTTGTATGTCTCTTACAATTTTTTTCTTTTTGTTACCCAGCATTTTTGTCATAGTAGTTTCAATGCTGGTGAAAATATGGGCATACTCATACTTGTAATGAAGGAATTCACAATCAGACTTGATTGTGTGCTCAAGTAGTTCCAGTTCACCTTTTAAAGTGTCAACTTTAGATTTATATTGATTAATAAGTATAGTTATAAATTTGAACCCTTGTTTATCAAATAGGTTCAAAAGCTCACAGTGGAATTGTGAGCCTTCTATCAAACCTACAGGATAACGTCATTGTCTGAGACCTTTAGGGATGAGTTTCTTTCCTAAACATTCTTCCAAGTAAGCTATTTCTAATTGTAACTTTTTACACCAAAACAGTTTATGGTCAAAGTCATTAATAAGGCTGGTAATGTTACTCACCACCGACTCCTGCTCTTGTGGGATGTCATTCACAGTATTATTACCAAAAAATTATTATTGTTTAAAAAGTTCCTGATGGTAGGGACAGAACTAATTTCTGCCTCCTGGGTGTTGTTTTCACAACTGCGGTTGGCATGTTGTTGAGCTCCTGGCCCTTGGCTTGGTAGAGTGTCACTAGGTGCTGAGCCTTGACCGGCTTGAATGTCACTAGATACCGCAACATTAGGTCCAATGTGAGAGTGAATATAATGGAAAGTGGAACAACAATAAAAGTGTATGGAGTATCCTGTATTAGAACCCAGGACCATATGTATAGCAGTTCTACGCTTACACCTGTTGCCTCAAGAAAGTTGAAATAACACTTGTCTAGGTTTCAGTTCATTGCTATACACTGCACTGTCACAATAGTAAAAAAATAAGGTTGTGCACCCTGTACTAGAACCCAGGATCATCTGTACCCCAGTCCTGCACTTACACCTGCTGCCACAAGACTAGTTACATGACATTCCCTAATTTACTAATCATTGTTAAGGTCTATGTGTTAACTGCCATGCAACACCATTTAGCAGATTTGTGCAGTGCCCAAGATAATTAACTAAATTTATCTGGTTTCTATTTTTTACATACTAGAAAATGCTGGTTTGCATGAGATATGCCTACATAGATCTGGATTTGAAATCTCACTCCAGTGAACCTTCAGAACACAGGATGGGTACTTTATCCGTGTTTGCCACACAAACTGCTTTTCTGCAAGGGAACTGAAATCATTCTGCACTCAACCAACTTCAGTATCATCTACAGTAATAGAAAACCATATGACTGTTATTTGTGCATTTATTATTTTTGGATGTAGTACACAAAGTGATTACATGACTAGTTATAATTATTGCTTGCAAATATACAGCTCTTTCTTACCTGTCTGTGTTTGTTGGTCATTCTTCACTTATCTGACCAGTAATCTGAGACATGCAGTCTGTAAGCCATTCTATATCATTGGCCTTAAAATGTGTGAGGATATTAACTGGAAATAATACCATATGGAGTTGCTAACAAATGAAGGGAAGGTTAGATGTTAATGAACACAACATGTGAATTGTGTGCTGCTTACTTACATTTCCAACCTTACATCTAACATTTTTTAACTTTAACTTGACACACTCACTGGATGTAAGGCAGTCTGCAGTGCTATTGTGTTTTCATTCTCCCAACCAGTAACCATTCACAATACATTAAAAGCACACACTGTGGGGGTGCATGCACTATGTTTACATCTATATGGACCCAAGTATTTGGGATTCAGCAGTTCTAAACAGTACACACCTCATTTGCATCTTCACCATTCTAACAACCATAAATCTACACCATATAAAAAGGCAACTGTGTAGTAGGCAAACTGAAGGTGAGAAGAATTGTTTATGTGGAGAAGACTGAACATATGCTATTACTTTGGGATATGTCTGCAAAGAGGATTACTGAACATCAGAAGATATGCTTGCAATTTGTCTGCTACATACTGCATATGCTGGAATGTAATTAAGAACAATCTGAAGCAAAAACTTTTATACTTTTATTTGTATGCATTAGTTAGGAGTGTACTGATGCTGTGGGCATATTTGTCAAAGCATTTCATAAGTATACATGATTGCCAATACCTTAAAATGGAATGATCTGTGATAAACATGTACAAATGTTTCAGGGACAGTTCATTTTCATTTGATAGCACTTTTTAGCATTTTAAATACAGTTTGTTAGCAAAATGTATCATTTCCCTGTTCTTTTGGGTGAGCAGCAAAGCTGTGTTTCTGTTATGGCACAACAAGGATATGTTGCTATTTTTATTCTCATTTTTTGCATCCAGCCTGTTGTTCTTATTTCATATATCTAGAGTATTTTATGTTTCTCCAGTGGGTAATACTGAGTTGTTGCTTTTCTGTTTTATCTGGAAACAATTATTTTGTAGTTATGTGATACTTACATGCTTTATCCTTCAGGACACCTAGGAGTATGCCATCCAAGTGTGTCAAGCCTCAAAACTACCATTCATTGATACCTGAAAATCAAGTGATAGTGGATGCTTTTAGCCAACATGCTGCCTTCCTGCTTGAAAGATTATGGAGAGATATGGCCCACAGAATACACATTTGGCAGCAGATTGCCTTGGGTGGCCATGGCAGGACATATGAGAAGGTGCACAATAGGTCCACTGACATGATCACATCTGCATTAAGGAGAACAACTGCAGTGGGCCATGATTAGATGGGTACTGGGGATGGTCTGCTATGGTGCCACTACTAACACAAAATGAAGAGTTCCTGTCTACTGTCAGGAATCCAGGAAGCTTCCAGGAAAGTGCAAAACAGCATGTACTGGATGTCAGTGCAACAATTTCAGTGACAGCAAGCATGTCCCAGGTGAAGCTTCCAGGTAGGCTTCAGTATCTCAAATGTTGAATACTGTTATATAGTAAAACAACTGAAATCAATACATTACTTCTGTGTCAGAAGAATATTTTTGGGGGGAATTGAAGATTGCTACAGTTAACAACACATTCTGATTGATTAGCTTAAGTTGGAGTTGTCAGCCAAGTTCTTGTTGCAAGTATAGTTAATGAACGTATAAAGAGGTAAAAGTATTACCCCCTGTGTTACTGTTAATTGTGATGATGCTTCCCTTACCTTTTGCTTAACTTCTTCCAGGACCATTTGGCTTGCAGAGGAGAACCTCATCTGCAGATGGTAAGCCAAACATTTTTATGTCACTATTGCTCAGCAATTTAAAGAAATATTTTAGTGTGTGATGTTGATGTTAGGACTGCTGTGCGTATTGCTGTACTGTCTGTAATAGTGGTACCACTGTTAGTTTATTAGCATATATTGGACTATAGTAGTGTAGGTATTCATTTTTTCCTGTGTTTGCTGCTGTTTATCACAAGTGATCCTGACAGTGGAAGTATGAGACTTCTACCACCTGATGTCAATGTATCAGCAAACATTGATGATGATGGTGGCCAAATAGAGGCACAGTCAGGGGTTGCAGATTGAATCTGGCATTGAGGTTGACATACAGCCCTCCCCTGCAATTCCATCAGACACAGCCAGTAGGCCTATGCTTACCCATTCCAGTGAACCCTCACATATTAGACAGGTAGAGGATGAGGCCATTGAGCAGGGAAGTGTGGTTACTGTGGCTTCAGTGCCTGTTTACTCTGGCCATAGCCAAAGTGTGGCTGAGATACCATGAAGTAGGGTTGTTAGGGGTACTTAGAGCAGGCCTGCAGTCCCTCCTTCACCTGATTCAGGTGTTTCTTCCTGTGCCACTCAATGTATGTTTACGGCTATCATGAAGGCATAGGCATGTTCCCATAAGTGCTCCAGACAATTGCTCAGGGTTGTAGATGTGGTACAAGCTGACATGTGTGATTGCCTCCAACATGTTGCTGATTTAATATATTGGATGATTGACATGTTGGAATGAGGGGTGTCTGTGATGGAACATGGGGTGTCTGTCACAGAACAAGCATTGTCTGTTATGGAACATTTGCTGGGAGGGGAAAGGCATTCTCATGAGCATAGGTCAGCCACATCATCTGCTGTTAGCTAACATGTTCATGCCTGATTGGGCTCCAATAATGGCAGCACTTCCACTGCTCCATCAGTGGGTGAGCAGTCTGCACCCAGATGTGGCAGGCCATGGTGTCGTGGTCCTGGGCATCCCCATGAAGGGACCTCACCCAGCAGACAACTGTCAGATTCAGGTAGCAAAAGTGCATCTGACATTGGGCGTGGACATGCCAGTGCAACTCCTGGCTGAGTCAGTTCTAATGGTTGGGAATGACAACAATGAACTGCCACCTCTACCATGCATGGCTCACACCTTTCCAACATACTAAGATGCAGAGGTAGCACTGAGCTTGGCTGTGTTCATGCAGACACTTACATACCAATTTCACCTAGAGGACCCCTACAGATACACACACCAGTTACATGGTTCAGCTGTGCAGCTTAAAACTCATTTTGTCTGACTGGCCATTTGTTGCTTTATCCAAATGTCTGCTTGCTTCTCTTTCTTACTAACACACACTCACCAACCTTTTGTGTCTAGGCTTCCTGCCCTCCCACACAACACCCTGTACAAGTTATGATAAATGTGCCATATCCCTGTTTTCTATCTTTTGGGTTCAGGGATACATTAGCTTTGTGTCTGATGCTCAGGGTGCATAGCTGACTTAGTGCTTAGCATATTTGCATTTGTGATGTTGAACTGGTAATTGTTTATTTGACTTATATTGGCATTAGAAAGTTAGACAGTTGATAGCATCATCATTTTCCAGGTTTACTGTGAATGATCTTGTGAGGGTTGTGAAGTCTGAAAATGCAATGTGTATCATTATTTTCTAACTGGGTCTATATCAGCTTATCAAAAGCTGATAACATCGAATGCTAGTTGATCGACCACAAAAGGTCCCAGGAAAAAGAATTGCTTTTCCGCAAAAATAAATAAATAAATAAATAAAACACAGCATAACCCCCCCCTACTTAAATATACCAACTCAGAGATTGCACCACAGTGGAGGAAATGGCAAACTCCCGACACGGCCCAGCGATTTTTTTCCCTGGAAAAAAAATCGCTGTTCCATGTCTTCGCTATTTTGGTTGTTCGACCTTTTGTGGTCGATCAACTAGCTTTTGATGTTATCAGCTTTTGATAAGCTGATATGGACCCTTTCTAACTTCCTTGTTTAATGATTTTCCAGTACAAACCTATGGTGCTAAACTGAGAGTATGCAGTGATCATCAGTACTTTTGAGAGGTATGACTGTGTGAATCCTTGATGCATGAGGCCTATATGCATGTTAAATAAGTCCCTGCTATCACGTTAAGGTAATTTCTTTATGATTCTTCCACTTTTTACTTGCTTACAGTACCAAATAATGAAATACAAGGATATTCCACTCATTCATTTTATTACACAATACACTCTAGGTTCAGGACGTACCTTGTAAATGCAGCCGTTACTTTAGTTCAGGTCTGCCTCTGTCTGATGCAAGCAGTACACAACGAATACAAGGGGAAGTAAAGGTTGCAAAAGTTTCCTGGCATCAATGTTAGTATATGTATGTCCATAGGAGGAAGAGTTTAGGCCCTTAGGTGGTGAGTGAGTGTGCTATGCAAAGGCATATTGGACATGCCTACGTCTGCCTACAACCACAACAGCTGGTGATTCCCCTTCTGACTCCTCATCTTTGTGTGGCTGTGGTGACCTTGGCATTGATGGTGGGATGTGTGCTTCTTCCCCTTGCTGATCCTGCTGATGCTCTTTTCTCAGGATGATGTTGTGTAGCATGGCACATACTGTGAATATTTCAGTACATGTCCATGGATTGTACTGCAGGGCTCCCCCAGATATATCTAGGCACTGGAACCACAACCTCAGCAGCCCAAACATATGCTGCATGATATTTCTGGTTTGAGTGTGTGCCTCATTATGGCATTCTTCAGTGGGTGGGTGTGCATTTCTGATGGGTGTCATCAGCCATGGTTCTAGTGCATAACCTGCATCCCCCAGTAAATGACCCTGTGGGATATCCCCCTTGCAAACATCTGATACAGTTGGGAGGTGTGCCAGATATGGGAGTCGTTGTAACTGCCAGGGTTGCCAGCACACACATTCTAGATGATTCCCTTGGCATGACATACAGCTTGGCAGTTAATATAGTGGAAGCCTTTTTTGTTTATGTAGAGCCTACCCTGTTCCCCGGTCAGTGCCGTGCCTTAATTTCTATATGTGTGCAATCTATGGCACCCAGTACTTCTGGGTAGTGTTCTACAGTGAAGAACTCTTGCATATTTCTGGCCCTCTCCTCAGGATTACAGGGAAAATATATGTGTTCACTGGCATGTTGGAGCATAACATTCAGGACTTGACAGAGGATCCTTGATGCTGATGCCTGTGACACTCCTGCATGTCCCCTGTTGGTCTCTGAAAGGTAACTGTAGCTAAGATTATAAGTGCTACACATCCCTTTGTCTCCACTGGGTTGGGTTCCCCTTGGTTGGCCCTGGATCTGAGTTAAGGACGACAGAGGTTGCAGACTTCCAGTAGTATGTCTGTATCCACCCTGTTGTGCTGTATAATTTCCACATCATGTAGATTGTGATATGTTAAATGGGGCCTGAAAACTCTTTTCCTTCCTGGCCTAGGACTTTTGGCAGCAGCAGCAGTAGCATTGGCTTCAGTCTTTTGCACATACAAATGAATTAAAGCAGCAGCAGCCCCTAGCATTCTTTCTGTGTAGACACCTTTCTGTGGCTGTATTCCAATAGGTTTTGGAATTTGCAGGAAAAAACAGCACTAAGTCTACACAGTTTCTTTATAGCTTGTTGAATAGCTCTCTATGTTGGATTGATTGATTAGGATATAATTTAGCTGCTTATGGTGTAATTTGTATGCCTTGATTTTTACCTTGTTTGCATGGTGGTATGCGCCTCTACATGGCGTTTTTTGTGGTAGAAGTGGACTATGTAGGTTTTAGTGAATATGGTTCACTGTATATAAACACAATTAGATACTGCATCTAGGACGCAAATTATTACATGAGAGATTGTCAACAAAAAGCTCTTATACAGATATACACTTGGTCACTATGAATGTGATTAATTTGTTTACATGTATACCCAATGAGTATGGGACAGAAGCTGTTTGTGAGTTTGTCCATAAATGTGATACCAGAATAGATGTGAGTTTGGTATGCAGTCTCCTGGAGCTGGTACTAGAAAATAATATCTTTATCTATGGAGATAATTACTATTGGCAGAAATAGGGGGTAGCCATGGGCACCCCCTGTGCCAATAGCTATGCAAATCTTGTACTAGAGCAATGGGAAAAGCAGTGGGTTACAGATGGCAATAACCTCTGGAATAAGCACATCATCTTCTACAGTAGATTTGTTGATGATATGTTTTTATTATGGGAAGGTGACGAAACAGCATTGAATAAATTTGTTAATTTTCTATCAAACACTACTGCTTTCTTGAAGTTTGAAGTGAAATCCTCTGACAAAGATGTGGAATACCTAGATGTTAAAATAGTCTTGGATAAAAAAAAGGCCTCAACACTACACTATACAGGAAACCTATGTGGCGTAATCATATGCTGCATTATTCTAGTATGCATCCTAGACATAGTTTTCATAATATAGTGGATAACCAAGTTACCCGGATATCCAGATTATGCACTAAGGATGAGGAGTTTCTAGATGAATAAACAAAACTCGTAGAGAATTTTGTGGAGAGAGGCTATGATAGAAGAAAAATTGGAATGCATACCAACAAAGCCATGGATCTATGATGGTCCAAAGACAACCTTATTATTAAAAAAAAATCAGAAGTAACTCCACAGGAAACTGAAATGAGAAAGAAGAGTTCACTCAGATGTCCATTAACATTTTGTACAGACAGCTCTGAAGTTTGCCAGATTATTAAGAAATACTGGCCAATATTAACTTGTGACAACAAGATAAAAGAAATAGTTGGTGATAATCCAAGTTTCTTATTGAAGAATAAAAGGAATCTGAAAAGGCTGTTATGTAATAAAGATGGACCACATAGATGGAGTGACTCTAATCATAGTAAATCTATGGGTACTCATAAATGCAGGTTCTGTAAAGCTTGTGATTTGATAAACACCACGAATATTTCCATGCATTTGATAACTAGTAAGCACTATAGATTTCAAGGTTTTGCCAGTTGTACCAGTAAGAACATCATATACATTGCTACTTGTAATTTGTGTCCAGCCTATTATATAGGCAAAACCAATAGAATGCTTAAAGAATGCATTCTTCATCATCAATCTGATATTAAGAATAAAATAGAGACCAATGCTCTCTATGGACACATACATTGTAATGTGAGACATTCTTTTATGTTTATGGTCCTTTCACGTGTTTATGAAACCTTGCAAGGAGGAGATTTATTTAACAAGACAGAAGTGGAAAAAGTAAAATGGATAATGGACCTAAGGGCTGATCAGCCACAGGGACTTAACTGTGCTGTCCCTTTAAAGACGATCTTAATAGAGAAAGGCTTGAATGGAAGGAGATGAGAGCCTTGCATCAAGCAATGATTGGCTGGTGAATGGGTGTGTATAATTTGAAGGTCCTGATTGGTGGAGACCATCCTTTGGGAATGTCATCTTTTTAAGATTTAATTGGATAAAATGCATTTTAAATAGGTTTATTCAGGTTTCTTATAATTAAGATCTGAAGAAGGTTATTTACTGAAAGCGCTTATCCTGACATACAGCCTGAGGACATCTGTTTTTAACTTACACTGTAATAAATATTTCGGTTTTACTTAAGGTTACTTTTATTTAAGGCTGCCTGCTTTGGTGAAAGTCTGTTTCTTGCTCCATTTTAGTTTTTTAACTGGACTTCCATTGGAGGTGCTACTTTCTTGCTTCTTTATATGATATATGGAAATATAGATGTTAATGATATACAAAAAATAGGTAATGAAGCTATTTTCTAAACATTTTCAGTTGACCTAGTTAAAGAGGAAACACACTTCTTTCTGGAAATTGCTGAATTATTGGATGGACTTTATGACATCTGGAATGAACTCCCATATTTTTAGGGAGAAGGGAAAATACTTATTATGTGCTTTTTAGGTTTGAGAAAGGAGTTTGTAAGTTAGGTATGTATTTTGATTACATTTTCATGTGCTACTCAGAACTAGCTGCAAGATACTAGGTGTTTCTGTACAAAATGTACTAGTAACAGTAAGACTCCAGGTATGTGCAGTGTTGTAGCATTAGCAGCCATAAGACACCAGGTGTCTATAGTGTATGATGCATTAGTAACAGCAAGATACCTGGTTTGTCAGTGTACTGTGCTGTAGTAACAGTGAGGTGATATGCAGGTACATATATGATACCCTATTAGCAAAGGGAAATCAGGTGAGTGCAGTGTATGATACACTAGTAGCTGTGAAATACCAGGATTTTTGAGTGCAGGAACACTAGTACAAAAACTAGTAGGTCTAAGATACTAGGTAGATGCAATGTCTGATGTGCTAGTAATAGCAAGATAGCAAGCATATGCTGTTCATAATGCACTGTGGCACTAAAGTACCATATGGATTCCATGTACTCTGCACTAGTTTCAGTAAAGCATTACCTAGGTGTACTGAGTGATGCAAAAATTACACTAATATCCAGGTGGGTGCAGTGTATGAAGCAGAAGCCACAATGAGATACCTGGTGGCTACAGTGTGGGATGTGTAGCTCCACCTCACAGACACTAATTGGATACAGGTTATGTGATGCTGTAGTAGCTGTGACATACCAGATGGGAGCAATATATAGTGCATTAGCACCTGTAAGCTACCACATGGACGCACTGTCAAATGCATTAGTAGCAGTGAAAATTCAAATGACTGCAGTACATGATTGCTATCAGGATCTCCCCTAATATCTCAGCATTTAAGACATCTGTATAAACTTTCTTAAGTAAATTATGGCTTTGTTCATGTAGTACTCCTGGTTAACTTTCTTAGTCACTACAGCTCATTTTTCTCTTTCTCTCCTCTCTCTGACTCATTTTTCTTTAATCTCACTTCATTATTCTTTTGCCTTATTCTTTTCCTTTATTGTTGCTACACATGCCACTCCTGCTGACTGTGCAGTGGCGCAGCCTCACAGCAAGAGGTTCTCTGGTTCAATTCTCAGCTGGGGCACCTTCTGTATGGAGTCTGCATGCCCTCCCTGCATTTTTGTGGGTTTGCTCTGGTTTTCTCCTATGTTACAAAGACATGTAGCTGGAGTGTTTCTCCCTGGGCCTCCTCTGAAAATTGGCTTTGTTCTAACTCGGACTTTCCCGGTTAATGAATGTTAAATGAATACATTTCTCAACCCTTTCACATACATTATAACTATTTAAACTATTCTCCTCCATCGGTCACCACATTCCTTCCTTTCTGTCATCCTACCAATATCTTTCAGTATTCTGGACCTATATAGAATAACTTATTTTTAGTCTCTACATTTCTCTTCTACCTCTTCTTCTTATAACCTAAGGCTGAGACTGATGCCTTCTTCATCAATATTCTTCCCTGGCATAATTTTACCTTTTGATTGTATAATATAATTTTATAATGTTTTTATTGTTTTCCTGATTGTATCAAATATTTTTATAATATTTTTTGTATGTACTGTGGAGCTTTTCTCCCCAAGCCTCCACTGAAAAAAGGCTTTTGCTCAGATGGATTTCCCTTGTCATCAAATATCAATAAATAAATAATAAATAAATAATGCACTAGCCACAGATAGACCAGGTGGATGTAGTGTACAATGTGGAAGTAGCTGCTAGATATTCAGTGGGTGCAATGTGTGTGATGTTTTAATAGCTGTCAAATGCCAGGTGGACTCAGTCTTAATATGTAGTAGCAGCAGTGGTATGCAAGGTGGTTGCAGTGTATACAATAGTAGCAATGAAATATGATATATGTTTAGTGCATAATTCACTAGTATTATTAAGATAACATGTAGCTAGAGTATACTGTGCACTAGTTATAGTGTGATACCAGGAGAGTGCAAATATGTGGTGCACGAGTAGTTATGTGAGATCAGGTGGAAGGAATGTATAATACACTAGTAGCATTAACAAGCAAGATGGATGAATAGTCTGTTATTTAGTAGTAGCTGTGAAATACCTGATGTATACAGTGTACAAGTAGCTGTGAGATATAACAAGTGTGTAACATATGAGGAACTAGAAGCAGCAAGACATACCGTGGATGCAGTTTATGCTGCGCAAAAAAAAAAAAAAAACCCACAATGACATACTAGGAGTGTGGAGTGCATGATGCACTAGTAGCTATGAGATACCAGCAGGATGCATTGTATATGACATAGTAACGACAATGAGATACCATGTTGGTACAGTGTATTATGCACTAGTAACTATGTGATACCATGTGGATGCAATTTATGATTTGCTAGTAACTCCTAGATGGATGATACGGTGTATGATTCAATAGTAGCAGTGAAATACCAGGATGATGCAGAGTATGATTCACTAATAACTGTGAGAGATGCTAGTGTGCACAATTTACTGGTAACAGAGCAATACAGATAAGATCAAGATCAGTGTATTATCTCATTCAGGCCCATAGTGCCTTTTTTGTATGCTTCCAGACCCTTATGGTGTCCAGACCTTCCTTGGGTTGGATTTTATTTTTTACTTAGGGATGTACCAGTTTATAATGGTCAGGATTTGAAAGGGCAAAGATTTATTAATAAAACAACACTAAGACTGTTAATCTAGGATGTCCTGCAGTAGAAAAGCCTTGATTATCTTATGCTTTTTAAGTTGATTTTGCAGAACATGCTCTGGAATGCAAGGATGTGTCTAGGCTGTAAGAGGTGCAACATTCCACACTACATAGATGTTGAGTTATAGGAAATGAGATGCCATATAGGTGCAGTATACAGAGTACTAGTAGCAGTAAAATACCCCATTGGTCAGTGTACAACATGATATTGGCTGTGAGATACCAAGTGAGTGCAGTATATAATGCACTAGTAGTAGTGAGATAATGGTGAGTACAGTTTGTTTCACTAGGGCTATGAGAATTCACTTTGGTGCTATGTATGCTGAACCAGTATGTGTAATATACCAAGTGACTGTGCTGTAGGATGTGTTAGTAACAGTGAGATAACAGGTGGAAAGACTGTGCAATGCATTGGTAAGAGGTACATACTAGTTGGGTGCAGTGTATGATCTACAAGTGGTTGTGAAATACCAGGTAAATGCAGTGCATACTGCACTTGGAGCAGTGTATAGTGCACTAGTATTTGTGTGAAACAAAATGGGCAACCGGTGCATAATATACTAGTAGCTGTGAAATACTAGGTCTGTGCAATGTATGATGCACTAGTAGTCATGCAATATACAATGGGTACTGTGCGTTATGCACGAGTAGCAATGAGAAGTCAGGTGAGTGCAGAGTATGTTGCACTAGCAACAGTGAGATAGGGTGTAGATGTAGTGTATGATGCTATAGAAGTTTTTAAATAACAAGAGGGTATACCATGTATGATGCATGTATAGCTATAAGATAACAGTTGCATTCAGTGCATGATGCACTACAAGCTGTGAGAAACCAGGTGGGTGTAATACATGATGATCTAGTAGCTGTGAGATACTTGAGGAATGCAGCGTATGATTAACATGTACCAATGTTATACAAGTGGGTGTAGTGCATGCAGTGAATTATGCACTATTGTCAGTAAGATACTACGTGGGTACAGTATGTAATGCAGTAGTACTAATGAGATACTAGGTGCATGCAGTATATGATGCTCTTTTAGCAGTGAGATATTAAGTAGATGGACTGTATGCTATGCACTTCTAGCATATAGCAGTTAGATGCCAGGTGTGTGATGTGTATGATACACTAGTAGCTGGGAGATGCAACGTGCTTCATGAGTACAATGCTAGTAATAATGATCTGTCAAGTGGGTGCTGTGTTGGTGCACTGGTAGCTGTGGGATGCCAAGTATGTACACTGCATTATGCACTAGTAGTAGCAAATTCCTGGTTTGGCAGTGAATAACAGTGGTAGTTATGAGATGTCAGATTGGTGATATATATGATGCACTAGTAGAAGTGGAATACTAGGTGAATGCAGTGTATGATATTCTGCAACAACCTGTTATCTCAGTGTATAATAAACTAGTAGTTATAGGTTGAAAAGTGGACACAATGATGCAATAGTAGCAGTGAAATAACACGTGGATTCAGTTTGTGATATACTGGCAGTGAGATACCTGTTGAGTACAGTGTATCATGCACTAGGAGCTGTGAGACACTAGGTAGATGTACTCTGATGCTTTAATAGCTATGAAATATCAGGGTGATGCATTGTATGATGCACTAATAGTTATGCAATCTCAGGTGGATGGAGTGTGTGATGTATAAGTGGCAATCAGAATTTAAGTGTTGACAGTGTATAATATACTGATCACAGAGAAATATCAGTGTGTTATGTTCAAGTAGTTATAAGGTACTAGATGCATGCACTACCTATGTTGCACTAGTAGTGGAATGTCACAGATGAGTGCAGTGTCCAAAGTATTAGTAGCAGTGGGTTGCAAGGCAGGTGCAGTGTAAAATGCAGTAGTAACAAGTAAATACCGTATGGGCTCAATGCATGATTCACTAGCAGCAGTGAAGTAGTACCATATAACTGCAGTATACAATGGATTTGTAACAGTTCAATGCCAGGTAGATGCAGTGTGTGGTTTACAAGCTGAGTGATATCAGCTGAGTTTACTGTGTATAATGCATTAGCAGCAGTGACATGAACAGTTTATTTAGAACCAGCTATAAAATACAAGTTGTGTTCAGTTTATGATGCACTAGTAGTTTAGAGATATGAAATGGGTGAAATGTATGATGCACTAAGAACAGTAAATCATAATGTGGGTACGATGCGTATTCCACTAGTATCAGTGAAGATGCAAGATGTTGTAGTGTATGATGCACAAGAAGAAGTTACATACTGGGAGGATGCACTATGTATTATGCAGTAGTTGTGAGATACCTAGCAGCTGGACTACATGATTTATTAGTAGCTCTAAGATAGGAGATTCAGTGTATGACACAATAGTACCATTAAGATATCAGGTGGATGCTGTGTATGTTTTACTAGTAGTTGTGAAATACTAGACGATCTTGTGTGCATTGTACTAGTAGCAGTGTGATGACAGATAGATGCAGCGTTATCACACTAGTAATTGTAAGACACCTCACTGGTGCAGTTTTCAATGCACTGATGGTTGTAAGATAATTGGTAGGTCAGTACATGATGCACTAGTATCAGTGATATACCAGATGGATGCAGTTTAAGTTACACTTGTAGTTGTGAGATATTAAATCATAGGATCAATAGAAACAGAAAGCAATCAAGTCTCAAGAGTGCTTATGCCTTTCTAACACCCATCATTATGCTGTATCCCTCCTTCTCAAGAAGGGCAATACTGGTCAGTCCTGGGCAACATTTATGGGTACCCATCCAGTCATGTTATTTTGTAAGATATTTATGTGTCTGTTAGCCTAGCACATTTTATTTGTGTGCTGCTTGACATTTCAGCCCCCTATTTTTGGTGTTAATGGAAGTACTTGTCTTGCACTGACATGAGATCAAGGTGGGTAGGGTCCCAATGGCCTAGAAATCAAGACATTGAACACCCAAAAGAACTTAAAAGGAAATAACTAAAAGGATATCACTTCAAGCCTTTCATGGTAGATCAAGGAGTTTATGCCAAGAATCTTCTTGGATAGGAACCTCTGGGGCCTTCCTGTTCATTAATGGGTCTAGAATGTTATATTTAGAAACAGTAGAGACTTTAATGCTTCACTGGGGTGCCTTCTGTGTGGAGTCTTCATGTCCTCCCTGTGGTCGCATGGGTTTCCTCCAGGTGTACCAGTTTCCTCCCACATCCCAAAGACATGCTGTAGGTGGATTGGATCCTCTAAATTGGCCTAGGCATGAGTGTGTGCATGTGTGTGCCTTCCATGGAAGGTTGAGCGCTGGGCTGGCAACTTGACACCGTAAAACTCCACTGCCAATCATGAGCAGACAGGTGATCCACTGTGGCAACCCCTAACTGAGAAATGCCGAAAGAAGAAGAGGAAGAGACTTCAATGCTTCCTGACCGAAAGGATTGTTGGCCTAAAACCCCGTTGTTGCTAGAATAGCTTTGAAGCACTCTCCACTTAAGTGATATTTGATATTCATACATTGCACCTAGAGTTTGCAGTATATGTTGCACTAAAAGCATTGAGATACAGGTGTGTGCAATGTATTATGCATTGGTAGAAGCGAGACACCAAGGTGATGCAGTATAGAGACAGCAGATTCATGCAGTGTATCATGCAGTAGGTGTATTAAGATATTAGGTGAATGCACTGTGTATAATGCACTAGTAGCAGGGAGGTAGTGTAGTGTATGTGTGCAGTGAGATATAGTTAGGTGCAGTATATTATGCATTAGTAGCAGTGAGATTGCAAGGTGGTGCAGTATAAAAAGCAATAGTTCCATTGAGATAACAGGTGTGTGTAGTGCAGCATGCAATAGTTACAGAGAATTAATAGATGGCTGCACTGTGTATAATATACTATTCACAGTGTGTTATAAGTTGTGTCCAGTGTATGACACATTAGTAGCTGTGAGTTAGCAGGTGGGAGTGGTTTATGACAGTTGAGTATCTGTAAGTTTCCAGTTCACTGCAATGTGTGATTCACTTGTAGCTCTGAGGTAGGAGATGGTTCAGTTTATAATGGAATAGCAGCAATGATATACCATGTGAGTAGAATGTATGATGCACTATTACCTATGATATGCTAGGAGGTACTGTGCACAATGTCTAGAAACAATGACGTACCAAGTGGCACAGTATTTGTGCATAGGTAGCCATGATACAGCACATGGGTTTAGTGTATGATGTACCAGGAACAGTATCTGTTTGATCAGTGTATGATGCACTAATAGCTACCAGGTGAGTGCAGCATATAATGCACTGGTAGCTGTAGCATATTATGTGGTTGCAATTTTTAAGGAACTAATAGCAGTCAGATTCCAGATGGATGCAAAATTTTTAATTTCTCCAAATCTTTTTGGTTTCTAATACCATGATGGGAATGGAGCCCAATCCTAACACAAACTATGATTAAAGATCATGAAATTAATATTCTTCCAATCTTTGATGTCAGCCAGAAGTGCTCTCAACAGCACTCGCAATGTGCCCAGTAATGACTCTTTCTGCAATTCTTATGGTGCTACAGGTATCAGTAACATATCTAAATACAATTGTAGATTCTGTTTTATAAAAATTGTTGCTCCTACTACTATTGGGATTGTCTGGATATCTTTCTTCCACATTACTCTCATTTCTGCCTGCAAATCCTGTTATTTTATGACTTTGTGTCTCTCTGTACACAAGACACTGTAGTCACTGGGTGTAACGATTTCAATGATCAATGCTACTTTTGTCTTCTTTTCATGGAGCACTGTATATGGTTTTCTCGCATCTATCTTTGGAACTGTTGGTAATGGGTGATTCCATGTGATGTAGTCTTCATCATTTTCTATGATGATTTGTGGCTCATGTTTCCAGTGTTTTTGAGCTACTTCAGTATTATAATGTTTACACAATCCCCAGTGCAAAAGACTTGCCACATTATTATGCCTTTCAGTATACAGTCCTTCTTCCATTAGTATGGCACAATCAGCAACAAGGTGTGCAACTGTTTCCAATTCTGTTTTACAAAACCTACATTAGTCTGTTTGTCCCACATGTTCAATGGATTTTGTAAACCAACGTGTACGTAGTCCACTCTCTTGGGCCGACAATATTAACCTTTCATCTTTTGGTTTGAATTTGCCTCTTCTTAACCATTCTTGTGTTCGATCCTGATCAACTTGAGGTTGTTCCAGCAGTTTTATATACTTGTAACTATATTTATGCATATTCTACATTTCTTGCCTTCTCTTCTGATCCCTCACCTTATATTCCTTCTTTTGTTTTTTTGGCACATTCAGTTGGTGCCTGATTGTTACCTGCTTCTTGTTTGATTTCCATTCCCACTTGACGCCAATATGCTTCTAAAGACTAAGAAGGGAAGTCATCTTAGATTTATTCTCCTCATGTTTAAAACTTTTACTATGTTTAGGTCTTGTGAGGTCAGCAGATATGTATGTAGTCCCATGATTGCAGATCTATACATGTAATCGGTTTCAAGGAGGCCCATACCTCCTTCAGAACAGGGAATATATAATCTTCTTATGCAGTGATTTTTATAAATCATTTGCTGATCATGAAGCATCCTTCTTATTTTCCTGTCCAACCTACCCAACACCTTTTGAGGCCAGTCAATCACTCCAAAGCTGTAAGGACAGAAAGAGCAAACTGGTTTATAGCTTGAACTTTTTTCCTATATGTCAATGCTGTTTTCAGGATTAATTTAAGTCTTTTAAAATATTCCTTACTGAGTTTTATTAGCATTTGTTCATGTTTTATTGTTGATCCTTCATCAGTTCCCAAATATTTATACACTCACTCTTGCTCAAGTTCTTTTATATCACATTTTTGTCCCAAACTGATGTTTTCTTGGTGCAGCAGATTTCCTGCTTTAAAGGTTGCTTTTGCACATTTATCAAGACCAAATGATATTCTTATATCATCTGAAAAAGTTTTGACTACTTGCAGTTGTGCTTTCAGTTCCTCATCTGGTGAGCTATACAGTTTTAAATCATCGACAAAGAGAAGATGAGAAGTCTTTACACTTTGTTGCTTTCTGAGAGGCAAATTATAGGGTCTCATTTATGTTGTCAAAAGGGCTGTTAACCAAACGCCCTTTGATTGACACATACATGGCGAGATACAAAACTTCGAATGGCTATGTAAGCAATTTTTTTCCCATGGGAAAAAATCTCTTGGCCGTTATTGGGAATATGCCCTTTCCTCCACTGTAGTGTGATCAATGTCCAGAGCCTAAGAAATAAAGCAACTATCTTTCATGCCTGGCTAAACCAGAACCTACCTGATATTGTAGCCATCTCTGAGACTTGGCTAAAACCATGCATCTCTGACTCAGAAATCCTACCTCCTGGGTTCCCAGGGCTTAGGTATGACCGCTTGAATAGAAAAGGTGGAGGGGTAGCCTTAATATTCTCTCATCTACTCTCCATTATTCCATACCCAAATCCCATTCCTCTGTTCAACAATGCAGAACTAGTAATAGGTTTACTACAAATGAATAATCATAAAAGCATCTGCATCATATCCCCTTATATTCCCCCAGGTAACAACACTACAACTCTAGAATAAATCCTCCAATGGGCCTTAACTAATATTAACCTAGAGACCTATGTACTAGGCAATGTTAACAGAGATTGGAACAAAATTAAGAACCAGAATAGAGCCATATCTGTCAATCTATTCAACTTTACTCAATTTACAAACTCCATCACTGGACCTAAGAAAATCAACCCCCCAGGATCTAATCTGGACTGGATCCTAGTTACCCACCCAAACATCTTACACTCAGGCATCCTTCCAGATTCTATTAGTGACCACCTGCCTGTGTTTATCCACCGAGCAACCCACTCCTCACCTCACCAGCACCAATACATACATACACATAAACTTACTAACTTCAACCCTATAACTTTATCTAACACCCTCAAACAAACTAACTGGAACAATCTAAAAACACTTCCTCTAGACAACACCGTTGATTACTTTAACTCAACTTTCCTAAATGTACTCAATTTCCAAGCTCCACCACGAACAATAAGAATCAAATCCAACTCTGTCCCTTGGTTAACTAAGGAAACCAAAAAAACTTATGCAACAAAGAGATAAATGCTGGAAACTTTATCAGCACAATAAACACACTGAAACCCTTTTTAAATATAAGCAACTCTGCAACCTTACCAAAAGACATATAATCAAAGACGAACAATCCCACTATATGAAACTCCAAGCCGACCACTACACAAACCCCAAACAATTCTGGAACTCCGTTAACTCACTTCTCAATCCAGGTACCAAAAACAACCCCTGCCCTGACACTACTAAGTCTGATCCAGAAATTGCCACTCTGTTTAACTCCTTCTTTACTAACTCTATAGCTGAACTAAAGGCACACCAAACGAAGAGGAAAACCAACAGCTGGCAGCTAGTACTAGACAGTAATCCCAAGGAGAAGCTCTACTTTAACATAAAACAAGCTTGTATTTCTGAAAAAGGTACCTTACTAAGTGTGACAAAAACATGAAAGTTTATATAATAAACTTGTTTTACGTTAAAGTAGAGCTTCTCCTTGGGATTACTGTCTAGTACTAGCTGCCAGCTGTTGGTTTTCCTCTTTGTTTGATGTGTCTTTGGTTTCCTTTTTGCTGAGTTTGTTCATTCTATAACTGAACTAACCAAGACCTTCCCAAATAATAACCCATCCACACAGGTTAGTCACTCTTCCCCAGCCTCTAAACCCAACTCTCCCCCAACTTTTGAACTTAAACCTATTTCTACCTCCTACATAAAAAAAAAACTTCTCAGCAAACTAAAACCATGCTCCAATGCTCCAGATAACATTCCATCTCACTTCTTAGAAATTCCTGCACATGGAATCACCTTCCACATTAGCATCCTAATCAACATACCTATACAGGAATTTTAAGTCCCCAAGCTGTGGAGTGCTGCCTTTACACATCCTCTCCACAAAGGTGGCAAAAATAATAATACCTCAAACTTTTGCCCCATAGCCATCCTCTTCCCCAATATCAAAAATATCAGAAAAATGCATTCACATCCAACTCATGCATTTCCTAACCAAAAACCACCTTATCTCTCAAACCCAACATGGTTTCCATCCTGGCCATAGCACTATAACTGCTCTTCTCTCATTCCTAGATATAGTCAGCCATGCCTGTGACTCTGGACAAATCGTCTCTACAGTTCTATTAGATCTCTCCAAGGCTTTCGATACAGTCTCCCATACTCGTCTCCTAAGCCACCTTGCTAACCTTAACCTCTCCCACAATACCCTATCCTGGTTATCAAGTTACCTATATGACAGATCACAAGCTGTAAAATGGAGAAAAGACACCTCAAACTTCCTTCCCACCCCTACTGGGGTTCCCCAAGGATCCGTTCTTGGCCCAATGCTGTTTAACATCTTTATCTATGATTTCCACTCTGCCATCCCAAATACCAAAATTGTACAATATGCAGATGACTCCACTTTAATCTGCTGTGCCACCAACCTCCCCGCACTTCAAACAAACACTCAAACTACCTCCTCCACCACTGAGAACAGGATGCTAAAGAAACACCTATCTCTAAATGCTAACAAATCCAAAATATTACTTTCCCCTCCCTCTAAATCCTCCCCTCTTGATAAAAATTATTTCCAAATTAGAAGCCATAACAATTCAACCATAGAAATTGTTCCCTTCAGCAAACTACTTGGGGTAACTATAGATGTACACCTAAAATTTGACACCCATATTCAACTAAACATTAAGAAAACACATCAAAAACTTGGCTTGCTATACAGAAACGTCCACTCTCTCTCTCCTTCTACTAGATAAACCCTCGCCACTACCTATCTTCTTCCCCCACTAATGTATGGTGCTCCTCTTCTAACTAACTTATCTGCCTCCATCTCTTCCAAAATGGAAAGTTGTTATAATAAAATTTCAAAATTCACCATCAAAACCAAATACTCCTCCCACCATTACTCTGCCCTCCACTTACTAAACTGGCTAGAACTTCCCAACTATCTAGACTACCTCCAACTTACTACTGCCCATAGGCTAATATTTAACCCTACTAAATGTCCTGCACTATTCAATATCCTACAACCATACATCCCTCACAGGCCACTTAGATCTGCTCACCAAACCTAATCACTGTCTACAAACCAAACCACCCTGCTGGACAGCTTCTCCTGTCCTTTTCCTTAGCAATAAAAAGGAATTCTCTCCCTCCTTCATTGTGAATCACAGAAAACTTTGACAACTTCAAATCCCAACTCCATTCCCTCCTCTCCTCTAATTGGAAGTGCAATTGAACTTTCTCCACCTAGCCTTCTTTTCTCTCTACTCAAAATTGTATTTCTATACCCCTTCTATTTCTAAACAGCTTAGATACTTAGAGCCCTGGCTACTACTTAATCTAACAATGTTATCTTGTGTACATAATGTAAATATTGTAAATAGTCTGCTTTACCTTTTCTCCACACCCTAACATTGTACTTGTACTGCCATCACAAGACTTAGATACTATGTAACCATTGAAACACTCATGTCATGACATGACTCACATGCTATGTAACCAATGTACCACATCATGTTTCTGATTTATAATGTAACTATATCTTTGAATCTTAATTTGAATCTGTTGTATCTTAATGTTTACTATGTAATGTGGAGCTTTTCTCCCTGGGCCTCCACTGAAAATGGGCTCCTGAGCCCAGTGGACCTCCCCGGTCATCAAACTGAAATAAATAAATAAATACATCTCGGAGTTGGTATATTTAGTTTGGAGGTGTGGCGGGGGGGGGGGGGAGCCCCCCACTTCAAAGGGTTTGATGGTTTGTTTTATTTTTTGTTGGCCAAGCGATTTTTTTCCATGAGAAAAAAATTACTTATTTGGCCATTCAAAGTTTTGGTCTTTCAGTATTTATGTGTCGATGAAAGGGTGTTCAATGAACAGCCCTTTCGACAACGTAATATAGACTCAGATTATAGCCATAATCTAATATGTTAAGCAGAGAGCATAATGGGTTAAGGGCAAGACAAAAGAGCAGCAGTGACAGAGTAACCCTGGAATATTATAGCAATAACCCATGCCTGGGTGTGAGTAATGCTGGATTTACCCACGGTTGGTGTGGTTTGGTCCCGAGGGCGAAGCCCGAGGGACCAAACAAAGACAACTGTGGGTAAATCCAGCATTACCCACACCCAGAAGTGGGTTATTGCTATTATATAATGACATTATTTAAGAAAAGAAATAATTACTTTTCTTAAATAATGGCATTGTATAATGCCTCTTTGCTGCCCTTCCGCGGCTGTCTGGTGTTCACGGCAGTTCTGATGTACTGCGCATGCCTCGCAGTACATCAGAGCTGTGGGCAAAAGCAACGGAGAATGCAAGATCTCCGTTGGGTTTAGCATAGTGAGACAGCTTTAAAATAAGCAACGGAGATCTCCGTTGCTTATTTTAAAGCTGTCTCGCTATGTTAAACTCATTTAACATAGCGAGACAGGTTAAAAGCAACGGAGATCGCAAGATCTCCGTTGCTTTTTACACACTGTGTCGCTATGTTAAAGGAGTTTAACATAGCGAGACAGCTTTAAAAAAAGCAACGGAGATCTGCGTTGCTTTTTTTTAAACCTGTGTCGCTATGTTAAACTCTTTTAACATAGCGAGACAGTGTTTTATACTAACGGAAAAAGTCCGGGCGACCGGACCTTTTTCCATTAGTATATTGAGGGATTTACAACGGGCACGCTGGTTGGGCTGGCCAATCAGCGTGCACGTTTTAGAGGAGGCATTGTATAATCAAGAATAATAATTTGTCCTTTATCATGGCTTAACTGCAAAGGGATTTGCCACTGTTTCATGGTCACTGTGATGTAGTTTACCAGTGTAGGGTGTATCTTATGCATTTTTAAGCACTCTTTTATCAATGAATGTGGGATATTGTCAAATGCTTTTTTGTAGTCTATCCATGCCATACTTAGATTCTTCCCCTTTTTACAGTTCTCCACTATGCCTTTATTTAACAACAAATGATCCTTTGTTCCTTATGACTTTCTTTTATTACACTTTTGTTCTATCGCCATAATTGAGTTTTCTTCTAAATGACTATAAACTCTGTTGGCATCAGTTCCAGTGTATAGTTCATATGTCATCAGAAGGCAAATTATTGGTCTATAATTTTTAGGGTAGCTTGCAGGTTTACTCTTAAGTAGAAGCATTGTTTTTCCTGTTGTTAGCCAGGCTGGTGTCTGTTTGGGGTGCTCATATAAATAGTTCTTACTCATGGCTAAATCTTCATGCAAAGATGTTAATATTTTAGCCAGAAGTTAGGTACTGCATCTGGGCCTGGGGTTTTCCAATTAGAGGCTTTTCTTAACTTTGTTTCAATCTCTCTGGCTGTTACTGTATCCCATTTCATATCTTGTACATTTGAACTTTTTATTCTTTCTTTTACTTCTTTTATCCATTTAACATCTTTGTAATGTTCCACAGGATCTTCATAAATACTTCTCCAAAATATATCTATTTCTCCTTTTTTGGTGGTCTTTCAATTCCTTTTGCTTTGTTTCCCCAATTCTCTATAAAACTTTTTGGGTCATCAATAAATTGCCACTGTGCAATATCAGGTGAGTATCATGTGTGATGCACTTTGTAGCTGTGGAATACTAGGTGGACAAAGTGTATAGTACACTAGTACCTGTAAGATATCAAATGGGTTTAGTGTACAAGACACTAATAGAAGTGATTTAAGTACAACCCCCCCTACCCCCACAAAACACATAAGATCATAGCTTCTCAGGGCTTGCAAGATTGCTTCTTAAACACTGCATTGAATGCCACTGGTTTCTCTTGCAGTCTGAATCATTCTGCATAAAATTATCTTTCTTCGCTAGGATGAGTTGCAGCCTGCAAAAAAATGTTTTTTAGTGTGGACAATATAGAGAATGACAGATTTGGGTGCCACTAGGCTTTCAGAATTGCCCCCTTCCACTCACTATCAAAAATCATCAGTTTCCCTGTCATTTTTTGTCATTCTGCATAAAATTATCTTTCTTCTGCTAGGAAGATTTGCAGCTTACAAACAATCAGTTTCAGTGCAGACAATATAGAGAATGACACCTTTGAGTGCCACTAGGCTTGCAAGGTTCCCCCTTCCACAGAATATTGAAAGTCATTGTCTTCCCTGTCATTCTGCATCATTCTGCATAAAATGATCTCTCTTCTGATAAGATTTGTATTCTGCAAGAAGTATTTTTCAGTGTGGACAATATACAGACTGATACCTTTGGATGCCACTAGGTAAGCTGCTAAAACCATCTCTAACACTAAGCTTGCAACCAGTGCTACTGCTAAAGGAAAAGTACACCATTTGTTAATGTACTTCTGGCATGGTAAAGCCATTAAATCTTGATATGTATGGCTTTCTTATCCATTAGCAGCTTGTCCTCCTTTAAAAAAGTAAGCATTTAAGCCTATTGCTAGGGTTCCTTTCAGTGACAACCCAAGCTGCTAATCTAAAATATATCCTATCTCCAGTCAGTCATGTATCTAACAGTTTTACTTCTTTTTCTCTATAATTATACTGGTAACTACCCAACAGCGGTTCATGACACTGATTGTTTCTTATACTCAGAAACATACCTGGCTCAGGTTTGTCCCACTCTGTTTGGCCTCACTCTGATTCATGCACTATCACCATTTCAGACCCATTCCCTCTACATCTACATTTATACTTACATAAGACCCTCTTATTACAACATAGACTCCCTCCCTTACCGCCTGTATACCCACTCCAGTTCTTTAGTCATCCATTTCCTTCTACATCACTTTCAGTACTTCACTTTCTGTACATCAAGGCTTTTCTTGAAATTATCACTTCTTTTTTACTTAATAATTAACTTTATATCTTCATCCTCCTCAATTTATCACCCACTTTTCATCTTCTAGAAGTGACTATTAATAGTTTGCACCACATCCGCTAAACATGCTCCTTATATATATATATATATATATATATATATATATATATATATATATATATATATATATTCCTTCTACTGTCACACCTCATATGGTATATAACACCTATCTCACCAACTTTAAATTCCCCTATGATTGCCTCTTCTACACCAGTGGCAGCTGGTGACTTCAAATCAAAGGGGGGCTGCAGGAGACAGCTGAATGGGTGGGGACAATGGGAAGGGGTGTGGCACACTAGAAAGGGGAGGAGCTGTGCTCAAAACCACAAAAACTGTAACTTTAATTAAATATGCTGCTCTGGGTGCCAAACCATCATTATGAGAGTCCAATCAAGACAAAATGAAGTGCAGAAGAAAAAAATATTTAAATACATTGGCTGCACGACAGCTTACTTAATATCTAGATGGAAACAAAAAGGTTGTGAGGCATGAAAAAATAAATTACTTTTTAAATGCATTACTAGAATACGGGCGGCCAAGGTGGTGCAGTGGTTAGCATTGCCGCCTCACAGCAAGAGGTTCTCTGGTTCAATCCTTGGCTGGGGTGCCTTCTGTGCAGAGTTTGCATGTCCTCCCTGTGGTCACGTTGGTTTCCTCCAGGTGCTCCGGTTTCCTCCCACACCCCAAAGACATGCTGTAGGTGAATTGGATGCTCTAAATTGGCCCTAGGTGTGAGTATGTGCATGTGTGTGCCTTCTGTGGAAGGTCGGGCGCCGGGCTGGCAACTCAACACCGTAAAACTCCACTGCCAATCATGAGCAGACAGGTGATCCGCTGTGGCAACCCCTAACCGGGAAAAGCTGAAAGAAGAAGGAGAAGAAATACATTACTAGAATGCCAGTCAAAATCAAGTATAAGAAAAACAAGGAGCACTCAACTCAAACCACTTCTCCTTGCACTGCAGTTCTAATTATAATTTATATTCAGCTTTATTAAAATACCAAGAAGTAACATGCTGAAAGTAGCAATCTCTGTGATACCCCCACTTGTAAAAGTGTTTCTTATCCAAAAAAGACATACTGCCTCACAACAACTATCTACTTGTTTCATGGGGAAAGCATGATCAAAGTAAAAAAAATGAAAAGCAAACACGAAACAAGCTCAAGATACACTGCTTAAAGGATTACTGTACAGGTAATGGACCACACATGATAGACTGGCATTCTGTTTGGTTTACAGGTAAAGCCTGCAAAGATGACTGCAAGTCTCCAACAAATTTAATGAACTTCTTTAAATAATGTAATCCTGTCCTTTATTACAAATACTGTCATATGCATTTCAATACCCAAGGCTTATACATTATCTAGTTATGTAAGTATTTTCTGCATGGCAACAACAGAAAGGCTTTCAATGTTGGCAATTCTTTAACAGTATGCTTATTAAAGCTTATTTGCATCTTACAATCTCAGACAAGCTTACCTAATGGTCATTAAAGCATTGCTACTTAAACACAGAGCAACAGGCACTTTCTGAGTAATAATAAACATAAATCAACAGTATAAAAATATTACAGAAACCAGAACATTCTGCAAAATCAAAGACAGAATAAAAGTAGCACTTGCATCTACCTTGGATGGGGGGATACTCTGCACGTTTACACTGCAGAACTGCTCCTTGCCTTGCTTGGACACATCCAGAGTCACTACATGGGGAGTGGGGTGTAACAAGTATGTCACAATTTGAAATGTCTCTGGCTGATTGTGATGGCCCTGACACATTTGTCATACCTCTCAATCTCAGAATAAGAAATACGGACAGAGCCATACATAGAAGTGGGACAAAGGCCCAAAAATAAGGACAATTTTTAAATATTGTTCTTATAAACTTAGAAAAATAATTGAATAGTAGGTCTTGCATTAGTATGAATTTTCTGAAAGGTACGAAATCTGAAACTCAAATGTCTGTCATTATTTTCTAACTTCAGTCTTTAATGATTTGCCACTAATTTGCCAAAAAAACACAATTTTATGAAAAATGGACCAAAACTATGATGCAAAAAATATAAAATAGCCACACAATACAGCTAGGAATCTGTCAAAGAAGGGGCACGTTTTTAATATTAGTACTGCTAACTTGAGCAGCTGACAAAATAAAAGAATCTACATGCATTTCTGAAATAAAAGTAATCTATAACTCTGATTATTACAGTTATTTCTTAATTGTAAGCCCTCCACATTTTCTTCCAAAATTGCCATTTTGCGGCAGGATTATTAGGGGAAGAGCAACATTTTGAGCCAAAATCGGGGACAGTTGAGAGGTTTGGATATGCCTAATTCTATAAAGCAATTTATTTGCATGTACCTCTCAACCTATTAATGCAGGAAATCTGGACAAGGCCAAATATACTGGGGGAACATATAAACAGTACTATAAATTGTTGTATAAACTGAGACAATTGATAGAATAGCAGGTCTTGCTTCAGCATGCATTTTTCTGAAGGTTATGAAGTCTGAAACTCAGTGTCTATCATTATTTAGTGACTTAATTCCTAAATTATTTGCCAGAAAAACACACATTTTATGAGGAACAAACCAAAAATAAGAAGCAAAAATCTATTAATTCTCTGAAAATCTGGACAGTTGAGAGGTATAGCTCAGCCAGGGCTGTCTTTGAGTTTGCCGCTCTTCCCCCTCACAAAATCATGGTCGAATGGAGCCTCCCCCCTGCAGCCATTCCAATGAACCATTACTTGGCTATTTCACCCCATTTACCATAAACACTAATGTGCATACTGCTTTACTTCTACAATGCTTTGGACTTCATTTGAAAGTTTTATTTTGCATTTTACAGCACAAACACTAAGACATCTGCTAAATAAAGCAATGCAATCTCACAATGAAAACAGACTTAGCATTAAAACTTCTCTGCCCTTGAAACTCACATTCATTGAAACAGCATTGAAACCCACATTCAAAGAAAATACATTTGTCAGTGGCAGATAAAGATTAACTTTGGGCTGTTTTCAAATCATAGGTTCCTTGCACATGGAACATGCATGTGGTCTTTGATACACGTTCCTGATTGTATTAAATTATATTCCTTGTACAATACAGTACAATTGTTAGAGGGCATTTTAAATTTGTTTTGAACATTTTTCCAGTAAACAATGAAACAAAATGCATGCACCAATAATGACAAAATTGCCCAATTCAGAACATTTTTCCAGTAAACAGTGAAACAAAATGCATGCACCAATAACGACAAAACTGTCCAATTCAGAAAATTTCTATCATAAAAGTCTACTCAAACTTCTACAGCCCACCAGTATCAGTAAATATGCACAATCTCTGAAGAAGTAAAAGTCATCTAAATAATTCCACATTAAAGAAATCTGAGGTTGCTACTAGCAAACAACTTTATATTTCATTGTTTCATCCACAAATAAAGTGCCTGTTGCCCTTGAGGAATAAATTGCCTAAGTTGCATTAAAAAATCGATAAGCTAGTAATATTGCAATAGGGAATGGATGGAAAACTGATAACAGGTTCATAGTTACTAGGTATCTTCACCAAAAAGGACTGCAGCATCCACCCCCTTTACAATACAGTACAATATCAGCAATGCATCTACCTACTGTGGGAGTAGAACCCACAGCCTTCTACATCAAAAGCAAATACACTACCTATTGTGCTATTAACAATGCAAGCTGATTCTGCATAAGCAGCACTAAACTTTTGTTCCCCTGCAGCTCTCAGCTTCTTCTAAAATCTACTTGACACAGCTGTATCTCTGAACTTTGTAGCACATACAGCCCCCAAACATATTCAGTGAGTTCAGTTAACACCATAGCTCTCAACCTTGGCACACAAAACCTGGACGAAGCCAATAACGGAGGAATACAGTCCCAAAAATAGGGACAAATATCAATTGAGGACACCAGAGTAAACCCACACAAAGACAGGGAGGACATGCAGACTTCACAGAGAAGGCACCCCAGCCAAGAATCAAACCAGGCAACCTGTAGTTGTCAGGCAACAATGCTACCACTGCACCACTGCACTACTGGCTGTGTTAAGAAACAAATATACAGAAACCACAGATTTTATGAGGAACAGAACAGAACATATATGAGGCAAAACTCTGCAATTTTTTTACAAATGGTGGTGGGTAGGGAATTCAGGCTCTTCCCACTTGGTCCCAAGGTACATGGTTTAAGTCTTATTCTCTACCCACCACCATGTAGCAACTGAGGCATTACACACACCTGAGCCATAAGTTGCCAGATCCAGCCCCAAGTTAGAAATCCATCCTAGTAGGAGTTTCACACACCTGCTCAACCTATCTGTCCCATGAGAGCACCAGCCTTGTCATCCTATCCTTCCCACAAGAGCACCAGCTTCAGCCTGCCTGCAGATGTTGCAGTCCAATCCCCTTCCAGTCTATGCAGTTCTAACTGCATAGACTGCTGGGAACATTTGGACTTGCATGTTGCCTTCGTAATCATGTCTGCTGGTGGAGACAGTCTGGATTCTGTGCGCATGCTCCAGACTGGTGTTCCGGGACTCATGGTAGATTTTTATTTTTTCATTCTTGTTATTTTCTTTTCTTTTTGTTTTATTTTCATGTTTTACAGCTGGGGGGGTGTAGTCCAATAGCATGAGCTGCCCTTGTTCTACACACATTATTGGCCAATCATACTTGTAAAAAATTGCATCCAATTTATTTAATTTACCTCCCTACCTTCTTTACAAATACAAATATGTCTACTTTACCACCCATTCCTTGAAACCAAATATGAACTTGCCATTTACTTTACTTACATTACCAAATTATTTCCCTATGTGATGATGTATGCAATAATCCTGGTCCATGGCCCTTATCCCCCCCCCTTCCTCTCCTACATCTATATATCCAGGAAACCTAACACAGCCTATAAAATGGGAGTTAAATCAACATCCAAAGTAATAGAATTCTAGTCTTGGATCTCTCATTACTCTCCTAAAATTGTCATCCTCACTGAAATTTGGCTTAGGCACACATCAGTGACTCTGAAATTCTTCCCCCCAAGCTATAATATACTCACTGATTGATTAAAAAAATAAAGTTGGTGCCATAACCATCCTCTTTTCAAACCACCTTGCTCTGTCTCTCCCTCATGCTTTTTCCCACCTACATTTCACTCCACAGAAATGCTAATTTATAACCTGAAGCTAAACAATCATAAAAATCTATGAATCATTGTCCTGTATATCCCTCTACATGAAAATGCCCCCTGTGTTGGAAGTCATCCTTAAGTGGAGATCAAATTTCATATCCTATGAAACTAGAATTCTTGGTGATGTGAAGATTGACTGCCAATACCTTTCAGCAGACTATCTCTCAAATAGCACTAAACAATATGGATTTACACAACTTATGACCACCTATACTTGACACAACAAAACCTTAAATTCTGGCTTCTTTCTAGATTGGATCCTAGTTTCAAATCCTAAACAATACCTACCAGAATCCTCCCAGACTCACTCTCTGACCACTATCCCATCTATGTCTAGAGATTAATAACCCACAAGTCCAAAGATCAGCTTCTTAAGCAATGCCACAATCTTAACAGCTTTAAACTTGATATTTTCAGTAATGTTCTTCAATCCCTTAACCAGTCCAGTCTTTACACCTTACCTTTGGATGATTTTGTACTTAAATTAAATTCACTATTTCTCAATACCCTGAACAGCCTACCCCTATCAGAAAAACATGTTAAACCACCCAAACTATGAGGCTATCCCATACTAATCTCACACTGATGCATAAGAGAGACAGTGCTTGGTGATATTGGCAAATAACGAAATCTCCCTCACATATTCAAACTTATAAGCATCTCTGTAATCTTGCTAAAACTCAGGTCACTGTTGATTAAAACAGTATTACTTACATCCATGAGTAAACTATAAAAAAATAAAAATAAAAAAATAAAAAAAAAACCTAAAAAGCACAAACTGCAAAACTGTAATCCAAGCCAGATGGCTAAAAAGAAAAAACAAAACAGCAGAACTTTTGAAGATTTATTTCATTACCAGTCTGAAGATGTTTGCATATTTTGTGAATGAAAGCACTAACTAAATAAATCTTCAAAAGTTCTACTGGCTTCTTCTTTTAGCCATCTGGCTTGGATTAAAAAAAAAAACAAGAAATTCTGGTCCTCTTTTAACAAAATCTTACATCCTGGAACTCCCACTCTTCACAAACCCTGCCCAGATAGCTCTTTCAAAGAAATTGCTAATAAATTTAACTCCTATTTTATACACATTACTGCTACTCAAACAAAAAATCCCATACAAACTTACGACTGCCCAGATGAAGTTCCCACTTCCAATAAACATCTTTTCTCCTTAAAATGTCTCTACCTAACAGAGAAAACACCTACTCAGTAATCTCAAGCTCTGCTCACCTCTACCTGCAGAATATCTAAAGCTTGCAGTTACTTCCACTGCTGATCCAGCCTTTGTCTTGATCAACAAATCCATTCTAGAATCACATGACCATCACTCTGGAGCAGTGTTGGCAAAAGACAGAGGGTTTGAATCTGACCGATGGTTATTGGGTATGCATATAATAGTCTGCATACAGCTAGTATATTATTTAAGATTTGGGGTTAGTGTAATGGTTAAAGCATTTAATTCACAAACACAAGTTATAGGGTTTGATTCTGACCTTTGGAAGGGAAATTGGATACGCTTAAAATGATCCCCAAATGCATCTAGCCTAGAACTTGCCTATAAACCTACGAAAAAATTCAACATCATACCTCTTCACAAAGTTGGTAAGTCCTCTGAAATAACAAACTTTAGTCCTATCCCCGTTAAAATACTAGAAAAGTGCAGACATCAGCAAATCTTACAATACCTTCTTCAAGAAAATTTACTAAGCTTTACCCACATTGTTTTCACCCATACCATAGCACAACAGCTGTCCTGGTTACCTTTTTAGATAACATCTTCAAAGCTAAATATAATAACTTGGCCTCTTCCCTGTTTTTAGATCTCTCAAAAGCCTCTGACACAGTCTCTCAATTTAAGTTACCTTTCTCATCAACAACAATCTGTAAAATGGCTCTTTACATACTTCTCTTTTTGCCCACTTAATACTGGTGTGCCCCAATACACTATCATTAGACCTCTTATCTTTAACATCTTTATTACCAACTTACATATATCTTCCTAACAGTCTTCCCTCATCCAGTATCCCAACAACTCTACCCTCATTTTATTTATGTATTTATTTATTTGTAGTTTGTTTGCCAGGATGGTCCAATTAGGCCATGAAGAGCCTGTTTTTAATGGATTTCTGGGGGGGGGGGAGCTCCAGAAAAATACATGAATACAAAAATACAAATATAAATGCAAGAAGTCATAACAATACAAGATAAAAAATTACAAAAATAAGAGAGGCTTTAAAAAAAAAAAGTAACTGGTTGCCATAGATAGGCATTATGAGGTCCTAGCTAGTATAATGCATTAAACTTCATTACAAATGAATTATAGTTCCTGTAAAATATGATAGTTGCTACAGTTATTATTAGGAGTCATAAGACCGTAGGAGGCTATTTACAGATATATTAGCTTGTGAAGAGTAAATAAGGTCAAGAAATTTATGTAGGATGGGAGCAAGAACATTCCCATTGTGAAATTAGGTGTTAGTGAAGAAGGGTTTAAAGGCAAAGAGTCTGTTAGTGGTACAGATAAGAGGTGGAAGAGAATTCCAATGACATGCTAGAGAGAAGGATAGGAGGTGCTTGCCTAGTGGATGGGAAGGTTTATGTAGTTCTATTAGATTCTGGGAGTTAGAGACATCTATCAGGAAGATGGATTTTGAATGTGGAGGCAAGGTAGAGGCAGAGAGAGGGGCTAAAAATAAGTTTGTGTGCTTAGATAAGTTGGGTATAGGTGAGATAGTTGGGTAGCTCAAGCCAGTTCAGTTGATGTAGGGAAAAACAGTGATGGGTATTGGATCTATGGCCAGTTGCAAATTTTAAAATTTTGTAGTAATAGGAGGAGAGTTTTGACTTGAGGGAAGATTGCAGATTAGTAAGGATAGAGGCACCATATAGGAGGGAAGGGATGAGGTAAGTACTAGTGAGAACAAGCCTGGTAGAGGGAGAGATATAACGGTTATGACGGTAAAGCATTCCTAATTTCTTATATTTTATTTTATATTTAGTTGTAGGTGAATATCAAATTTTAGCTGATCATCAATAAAAATTCCTAAAAGTTTTGCAGTGGGGACTATTTTGAGAATTGTATTATTTTGACTGGTGATAGAGAATGAGTTTTTATCTAAGATGGTGGTTTTAGAAGGGTTAAATATCATTAATTTAGTCTTGGTTGCATTGAGTGTCAGATGGTTGTCTAGCATCCATTGTTCGGTAGAAGAGAAGGCTTCCTGAGTTAATTGTGCTAATGAGGAAGTAGAGATGGCAGAACAGATTATAGTAGAGTCAGTGTATTGGATGATGGTGGCATTAGGGATGGCATGACAGAAGTCATTTATGAAGATATTGAATAGAAGGGGACCTCGAATTGAGCCTTTTGGGATGCCTGTGGGAGGATCTAGGACAGGTGAAATAGCTTTTTTCCACTTGACTGCTTGTTGCCTGTTTGATAGGCAACTGCTGAATCAATTGATAGAGGATGGGGATAGGTTTAGTTTAGACAGTTTGGTAATGAGAAGGTTGTGAGAGATAGTGTCAAAAGCATTTGAAAGGTCTAAGAGGAGGGTGGATACAATATGACCGGTGTCACAGGCCTTGTTAATGGTCTCTAGGAAGGAGAGAAGAGCAGTGGTGGTACTATGGCCTGGTCAGAATCCATGCTGAGTGGGAGTAAGAAGGTTATTATTTAAGAGATAGGGTAGAATTTGAAGGTGGATACATTTTTCGAGGAGTTTAGAAATTGGGGAAAAGATAGCGATAGGTCAGAAGTTTGGGATATCATGGTTGTTGCCTCCTTTATGGAGTGGAATAATAAAGGCCTTTTTCCACAGTTGGAGAACATGGCATTCTGAAATTGATCAATTTATTAGAATGCAGATAGGGAAGGCAATGGCTTCTGCTGCTATTTTTAGGAAGTAGGAGGGTATCTCGTCAGGAGCATTAGAGCATAGTTTCATTTTTAGGAGTATTTTTTATAGTAGACATGGAGATGGGATTCATGGAGAAAGGAGGAGATTGGGGGCTGGAGTTACTAGAGGAAGAAGGGATGTGTGGATGTGGTTGTGGGAGTGGGAAGCAATGTTGTTAATGAAGGATGATGTTAGTTTGGCTATGGAGTCAATAAAGAATGAATTAAATTGGGATGCTAAATTCAGGTCAGAGGCATTTGGGTCAGGGCAAATGTTTTCTTTTTTACCTGGCTTAAGGAGAGAGGGGATTCCATCCCAGAATTTCTTAGGGTTAGTATTATGGTTGGTTTGGAGTGTTGACAAATAGGCTTTGTGGTCTGATATAATAAGTGTTTTTACTTTGTTGTGAAGTGTTTTATATTTGTTTAGGGTGGTGGTAATTTTAGTTTTATGGTAGCATTTCCAAGCTTTATCTCGGAGTTGCATGATGAGCAAAGTATTCTTAGTTAACCATGGTACAGTGTTGCTTTTTGCCTGTTTTGTTTTCCAGGGATAAAAAGAGTTTAGCAAGTCTAAGAATGTTGTATTGAAGCAGGAAACAGCATTTTTAAGGAATAAAGTTTTTAGTGGGATCCAGTTTACTCTTTTTAGCGCATTTGAGAATTCATCAGGGTTAAAGTTTTTTAGGCACAGAGTAGTGGTATGGGTATGGGTTAGTTGTATGGAGGAGGGAAAACAATGGGTGAAATTGGGAAGATGGTCACCTTGTGGGTCGGGAAGGGTGCCACTGTCTGTGATATAGTGAGGATGTGAAACTTGAATCCAATCTAGGGTGCTCCCATAGTGGAAGTCTTTGGAGGGTCTAGTTGTTGAGATAGTAAGTTGAGCAAAGTTATAAAGATTTATATTTAGGGAGTTGGTTGGAGATTGAATTGTGGTCCAGTTAATGTTAACATCATCCAGGATAATAGTTTCATTAGTAATGTTAGTAGAAAACCAGGAAATAATGTCTTTGAGGATTTGGACATTGTCTCCAGGGGGAATATAAATGGTGACTGTACAGATAAGTTTATGTTTGTTTACGTGAAGAAAGGCTGACATTATTTCAGCATTACCAAATGTAGGGATGGGCTTCGAGTACGAGGTCACTATGAGGGATGAGGAGTAAAGGAGAGTGACACCTCCCCATTTCTTATGTGTTCTATCTTTTCTAATAATGCAGTAGTGGGTGGAATCAGTTCTGAGTCCTTTATATTGGGTTTCAACCAGGTTTCGGAGATGGACAGAACGTGTGGTTGACTGTGAAGAAGCCAGGCGTGGAGGTTAGAGGTTTTATTGTAGATGCTTTGAGCATTTAGAGCTGTGAAATGGATGGACCTACCTGCTAAGTAGAGTGGGTGGGATGGGGCGGTTGAATTGTGTAAGGGAGAGGGGCTGGGGTTTGGGTGTATGTCCACAGAGAGAAGAATAGAGATTAAATGCCAGCTGTGGAAAAGTAGGTATTTGAATTGCTTAGTTTCAAGTTTGTGGGTTTTGAGATTTGAGACAGAGGTATTATAGATGACAATGGTGTTTTGAGGGTAAGATATGAGTCTATAGGGGAAGAGCATAGTATTGTTGAGGAAGGAGAGGCTAGGGGATATATAGGTTTAGGAGTGTGCCTGCTGTATATGGAGTGAGGTAGTCGTATGAAATGAAGGAGAGTGAATGACATGCAGAGGTCTGGTGAGATAGTTTAAATAGGGTATGACACTAAGTATTAGCATTTCAGTTAATAATGTTAAACATTTACCCCATTTACATTCCATTATTCAAAATGCCTTCAAATCTATTGAACACTGGCTCTGAAGATCAACTCTTCCTAAATTCCAGTAAAACAAGCTGTTACTATTTATCCCCAAATCTCTAATACCTCTCCAACAATAGCTTCAAAGTAACTTTTCTCAATCACAGTCACACACACACACACACACATATATATATATATATATATATATATATATATATATATATATATACACACATTATATCTCATACTAAGTTACTAGGCATTACAATTGATGAGCGACTGAAATTAGATGTGCATATACAAAATTGTATAAAAACACACATCAAAAACTCTGTATGCTCTACAGATCCAAAAAAAAAAATCTTCAACAACTCCTCCAAAGTCACGCTTGCAGACACATACCTTCTAACTTCTCTACTGTATACCTCACCAGTTCTTACCAATATTCAAATCTCCCTCATCACAAAACTAGAACTATGTTATAATAAGGTAGCTAGATTTCCAACAAGTTTGATATATAAACATCATCACTGCTGTGCTCTGAAAATATTAAACTGGCTTGAATTGCCCAATTACATCAAGTGCACTCGACATCTACTTGCCCACAAAATTATATATAATCCTATATCCTGTCCATCTATCAGTAACATTCTTTCAAACTGTACTTTCAACTGTCCACTTCACTCATATGAGAAACAGCTTCTTGAAACCAATAAACCTAAAAGAAACATAAGACAAAGTGTATTCTCCTGCATAGTAACCAAAGCATGAAACAAGATTCCAATGGATATTATATCAGTACTTACAATTCCCATTTTTAAGCATATCCTTACAGAATACCCTTTAAACTTCAGGCTCTTAACTTGCCTTTCCCCAGTTTAAACTAACCCATTTCTTTTCCCCTTCCTATATTATTTCTCTTATACTCTCTCTCTCTTCCCTTTCTCTCCCATATTCTGTCCTCCTTGTAATCTATTGTACATCCACAATTTACCTTCATGTGTGCATTTTGCACATAGGCGAACAGCAAATGTTCAAAAGGATGTTTGCAAAGTTTGCAAACATCAAACGCAAAAAGTTTTGAATGTGCAATGAGCGAATGCACAGTGACATTTGCTCATTGCAGATTTAGCATTTTGGGGCATATTGCAGTATAGTGGGGATCGGAAAATGGTCCCTTTCCCCACTGTAGTGCGATCTTGGAGTTACACTTCATTACATTTTTTTCGACATTTATGTTAGAAAATCAGCGAATCTGCATTTCGATTTGCTGATTTTCGAACATTGGAAACTATTGCGGTTTTGTTTTTTGAAGTTATGATTCCCTCATATGAGCAATCGCATGAATGTGTTTCGTCTTTGTAAAGGTAAACCTACATCCACTGTCTCCTACTCCCCTTAGCACCTACCCTTATTTCTCTCTTATTTCCTTCTATTTCATCATCTTTAAATCCTCTTTTACCCTATTCTTCTTCATCTTCCTTTGACCTTTCTTAGTGTATAATACTCTTCCTACTTTAAGTTTTTATTTCTGTACCTCTTGTGTCTTATTACTAATTATTTCTCCATAATATTCAAATTTTCTCAGATAATTATAAATACATATGTATGTTTTTTGTCTGTCTCTGATGTAACCATGATTTTTTTTCTTCTATTAATCTCATTTGTATAATTTATTGCAATGTCTTCTACTATTTGCATGTTTCCAAGATTATATATATAAATTTGTTTTAAGTCTTATGCAGCTTTTCTCCACCTCGGAATTCTCCACCCAGACCTTTTCTGGGCCTCCACTGAAAATAGGATTTATGCCCAGCTGGACTTTCCGCGTAATGAAATGTCAAATAAATGAGTAAAAACATGGATGCAATGTGTGGCACACTACAGTCATATGCCAGGATGTACTGTATGAGGGACTAGTGACTATGTGATACCAAGTGGGTGCAGGGTATGATGCAGTACTATCAATGAGATGACCAGAGGATGCTGTAAATGATGTGCTAATTGTTTGTTTGTCTTTTCCCTGTTAGGGGTCGCCACAGTGGAACTCCGGTCCGCTAATGATTTTTATGGTGCCGAGTTGCCAGCCTGACGCCTAACCTTCAGCGAAGGCATGCCCATTCACACATGTCTTTCATTGGCCACTCGACAGTGGGGAGGACATGCAGATTCTACGCAGAAGGCACTCCAGCCGGGAATCGAACAGGAGAACCTCTTGCTGTGAGGCAACAATGCTACCGCTGTACCACTGCAGCTTTTTAACAGTGCTATATTAGTTGGATGCACTGTGCAAGATGCACTAGAAGCTGTAATATATGTATAAGGTAGGTGCAGTATTGGAGCATTAGAAGCCGTGAGATACCAGGTGAATGTTATGCAAGATGCCCTAGAAGCAGTAAGATAGCTTGGCTGGTCAATGTTTGATGGACTAGCAGTTGTATGATTCTAAGCAGGTGTAGTATATAATGCAAGAGTGTCATTGAGATACCAGGTGAGTGCAGTGCATGGCTCTAGTAGCTGTAATATGCCAGTTTTGTGTGGTGTGTGATGCACTATCAGCAGTGAGATTATACAGGTGAAGGTACAATGCACTAACAGCATTTTGCTACCAGTTGGGCTTAGCATATAGTGCACTAGTAGTTGTGTGATATCAGGTGGATGGAGTTTATAATGCACTGGTAGCAGAGAAATGTCATGTAGGTACAATGCATGATGCAGTAGTTGTGATGTGACAGGTGGGTATAGTATATGATGCAGTAGTAACAATGAGATTTGTGGTGTATGGTAATGTAGTAGGGCTGCAGTAAGAGGTGGGTGAACATTGTAGGATTCACCACCAGCTGCAACATATGTGATAGTACAGTATGAGATTTATGTATCCTTTGCTGACTGAGTTAGTCCCACTAGGCTAGTAGCCTCTTTTCAGGAGGGACATGAGGAGATATTATACTATTAGAGGAAATTTGCCCAGGACATCTGTGAACTTCCCCTATTCATCACTGGTGTGAGTGCGACTCATTTTGCAGGAGCACTTTCTGTTTCCATTCCAGGCACAGAGGTGGCCCAGAGAAGAAAGGAAACAGATGGAGAGAGAAGGAGATAATGGAGGGGCAGTTATCAGGACTGGAGAATGTGTGCAGGAGTCTGAGGAAAATGAAGGAGACATTTCCTGGTGAGACATTATGCAGAAAATACCAAAGGAGGATGAGGAGACGATTCTGAAGAAATAGTGGTGAGATGGAAAAGAAAGCATATGCAGAGAAAGTAAAAGAAAGCAAGTGGGGAATAGCAGAAAAAAAGGCAGAAGAAAATAAAAAATGGAAGTATGTGGCAAGGATTCAAAGTAAAGAAGGCAAAGAAATAGACCGATATGAAGTGTGGGACAATTTAATAATGTCTTTTGGTGTAAAAGCACATGAGGTAAGAGCATTTATTCTTACTAACAAAGAGACATTTTGTGACATTATATTTGAGATTGTTTTTTCAATGGAAAAATGCCCTGCATAATATGAAAAATACTGTTGAATTGTTATGTAATAAAAGCATTTAACAAGGAAAGAAAAAGAAAAATACATGTACAATTTCAAACAGAGGTGGAAAGAGATACCTTGAAAGGACATTTGAAAACTTTATTTAAAGACATACTGGGCATTGCAAAAGTTTGACTAAAGGGTTGTATGGACTTGTGGATGGGATAGTAACATTGTGTTTAAAATAGAGAAAAAAATGTACATATACCAAGCATGATAAATGTGGAAGGAAAAGGGTGTCATAAAATACTAGGGACAACCAAAAATATGTTATATTTGTGTGGAAGAGAAAGACATTTAATAAGTAACTGTGATAGAAGAAAATGTTATATTTATGGGGAAATAGGACATGATGCAAAAATGTGAATTGGAACACTATAAATGCAACAAAATCAAACATCTATAGATGGATTACAAAATATAAAAATAAGATTAAGGAAAAAGACAAAGAAAGTGAAGAAAATGAACAAAGGGAAAAAAATAGATATGATAGAAATAGAATAAAAATTAGAAGAGAAAGAATAATAAAGAGGACATAGAAGAAGGTATAAAATAAGTGATGAATAAGACATAAATTGGGAGATAGTAAAAGAAAAAAAAATTCTATTGGTAAAAGGGTAAAACACATTAAAAGAAAAATGAAAGGGATAAGTATGAAGAAAAAAGAAATTTAATTAAAAAGAATATATACAGTTATTAACTGAGCACTGGTATAATGGTTAAGGTGTTTGACTCACAGACACAACGTACAGTATTTTATTCTCACTATGGGAGGGAAATTGGCAAGGGTTAGAATGGCCTTTTAGGAAAGCTAGCTTAGTAATTAGTTATGAAGTTATGAAACCATGAATCTATGGAAAAGGGAAAATGAAAATTTTAGAGTGCTTTCTGTAAATGTGAATAGTATTAAGATTAAAATAAGAACAGGGATTTTGAAGTAGTATAATACATGTGATGTAGATATAATTATATTAGAAGACAGAAGATTTTTAACAAATGAAGAAAGATTACAAACAGAGAAACTATGGGGAGGAAAGATGATTTGGAATTTGGGAAATTAATGGTATTCTGGAATACCCATATTATGTAGAAATACAGTAAATATATCAAATGTAACTCTAGCAGAAATGGGAAGACTAACCAGTGTAGATTTAAAATGAAAACATATATATAATTATAACATTATATGTTTATACTAATTGTAATGAAGGAGAAAGCTTATTTCATCAGATTTTAGACTATGTAGTAATAAATATAAATATTATAATAACAGGAGACTTTAATTGTGATTTAAGATGCAAGTATAAAAAGAACAAAAATGATATAAGAACAATGTTAGAAGTTATACGATGTGATAAGTTTAAACTTTGTCTCAACAATTCATGGACATATATAAGGGGTATGTATAGCACTGAAACAGATTATTTTATAGTATCAGAAGGTTTAGTTATAGGAGAAGGGGAAGTAGTTGAAACAGGATTTTCTGATCATCTTGCAATATGGCTAGAGATACAGGAAAATAAGGAATATATAAAATAGGCAAAGGAATAAAATGAATAAATGAGAAAGCATGGAAAGAATAAGGAAAGATATTAGTAATTCAGTTGTGGAAAGGTCATATTACGGTGATAACATGTTATAAAAACTGGACTGAATAGTGGATAATATTTAAGGAAAAATATAAAAAAATGTTTTTTTACAGTGGCAACATGATGAGTGAAAAGTAGAAAAAGAAAAACATAAAATAAGATATAGCAATGCAAAGGAAGATTTACAACACAATGACAGAAAGTACTTTGACAAAGAAAAAGAATTATATGAAAATAAAATAAAAAAATACAAGAATTGGCATATAAGCAAATATATTTATTACAAGTAAAATGAGAAGTATCAAGTTATTTAACCAGAATAGTAAAGGAAGATGGTAGTGTAATGAGTGAAATAAAAAATGTAACAGGAGAAATAGAGCAAACTCAGGAAATGAATATGAGTAGTGTAGGACAATATGTAGAAAAACAGTTTAAAGAAAAAAGAATGTAGCAAAAAAAACATGGGAAGTAGAATAGTTAGCAGAAAAAGAGAATAAGGAGTTCAAAAAGGAGATTTCTTTAAATGAGATAAAGTATTAGAACAAGTAAACATAGCTTTGACTGCAGGACCAGATGAAATAGGGTATGAAATTTATAAAAACTTAAGGGATTGGCAAAACTAAATAAATAAATAAAAAATAAAATATAATGATTTTGAATGAATAGTTAAGCGAAAGTTTTGTGTTTAAAGATTTATTTAGTGAAATACTTCAATTTATATGGAAGAAGGAAGCTAGAAGGCAGCTAAAAAATGGATACAAATAGTATTGAATAGTAATGATTTTAAGATCTTTATGAAAAATAAAACAAATGAGATTTGAAACTAATGTAGAAAATATTATGAAAGATATATATAGTATAAAGGGGAAGGGTTGTCAAGAATTATTAATGATAGAGAAATTGTGGATCATATAATGAATAGAAAAGAAGAAGCAAAAAATCATGATAGGAGACCTTAACAAAGCGTTTGATACAACTGGACATAAAATCTTTTATGGGTAGTAATGAAAGAATATAAGTGAGAAAGCTAGGAAATTATGTATGTCAGCATATAGTAATAATAAAGTAAAAATACTTGTAAATGTCTAGTTAAGTCAAGAGGTACATATGAAGAGTGGTGTTAGACAGGGATGTTCAATGAGGGTATACTCTTTGTATTAGTTATGAATGTGATGGTATGTGAAATAAATTACAAAATGAAGGAGGTGAGGTATATAACACCTGAAGGGTTAAGAATTCCAGTTCTGTTAACATATGCAGATGACATTATAATAATTTCCCCAGATTTACAAATCCTCCGTGCAGGACTAGCTTAGTCCTGCATGGAGGTGGCTGTTTAGGAGCAGGATGGCAGCGCATTATGCATAATAATGAGGCATGCTGCCTGTGCTCCTAGACTTACATGAAGCATGTAAGAGTGCAGGGGGCATGTCTGAGAGCAGAGCTGTCAGACTATACATGCCCGCGCAATGAAGAACAGCAGAAAGGGGTATGGAATGAGCGAGACCGCTCATAGGTGAGCGCATATCCTCACCAACAGTCCCCAACAACAGTGTACATACATAAAATGAAGAAACTCTTTATTTATTATAAAAATCCAATTAAAGCTAACCATAGGTGCATGGGTGTGTCCATTGCTTAGCTACGGTTAATGCAGCTTAAATGGCTGAAGAGAATAGCAAGGAAGATATATGCAAATGAAGCAGCATAGCAATAGTGTAGTGGTCACAGCGTTCGTCATACAAGCAGGCATTCCCAGTTCAAGTCCCACTGCAGCAAATTCCATTTTCCATGGCAAAGCATGTCATAACCCACTAAATAACATATTTTCATGAACTGGAGTACTGCAGTAAATGCACACGTGAGCTGTCAGTGTCATAAGGAATAAGGCACTAGTAAACAGGTTTAAGCACAAATAAGCAGTAGTAAACATATTTAAGCACTAGTAAGTGGGCTTAAGCCTGTTTGCACAGTGGTAAACAATGCCTACACTGGTTAAGCAATTCTAAAGCTAACTCTCTGTAAGCAGATGCAATGGCAGGTTAGCAGTGCTTACCATCACGCAAACCCACTTACAACTGCTCAAAAGTGCCTTAATCACTCTGTATCCAATGGCCCTTGTTCTGCCGATCAACAAAATAAACAATCATGCAAATCTCAAACCGAGGACCCAATACACCATAGTCACAGTACTTAACCACCAAGCCATCACAGAAGTACAGAAGAATGAGGTATCAACAAACAAGTCCTCACCATAGTAAAACCAAACTGAATCTGTGAAAGAAATCAGTATACAGTCATATGTTCCATAACCCACTAAATAACATAAATATGTGAACTGGAGTACAGCAGTAAGCCCAGAAGTGAGGTGTAATTGTAATAGAGTGTTGAAGTCCCCAGTAAAACACAAGGACCCCATAGAGTGTATGTACACATTAATCATGGATGCCAGGCAGATATATAAGATGTAATGAATAAGAAATCAATGCCAAAAAGAAACAATAATGCAAAGTCTAATGTAAGCAACGCTAAACATTATGCAGGCCAGCTTAGGAGGTGTAAGCAATGTGTAGGCCAGCTAACTCAATGTGCCCAGTGTTATACCCCTTTAAACAATGCCAACCTTAGTTAAGCAGGTGTGTCCATACCTTAGCCTTTTCTAAACCAGCCAATCACGGAAAAGTGTGGGAAATCAGCCCTATTTAAACCCAATAGGCAGGAATACAGCTCATAACTGTTTGTAGCTTCCCCTTGCAGGCACTATGGCAGTAAGGGGAGAAGGTGTGTGCTTTCGGGCGCAGCACTGGTGCATCCAGGAGTCCAAGGTCATGGCAGGACTCCTTGTCAAAGACCATGATCAGAGACTGCTTCAGGGCCAGTACCAGGGCTCCCAATATAAGATGGAGGTCTGGAACCATCTCGCTCGTGACCTCGCCAGTGCCACTGGTATACCCCGAACTGGTGAGCAGGCCAGGCACTACTATGCCAACCTGAAGCGGCGGAAGGGGGACCTCTTGGAGGAGTGGCTCCAAGAGGCTAGAGCATCAGGGGATGTTCCAGCGTGTGTAAGTATCACTCCAATATGTGTGTAATAATTGCCAACTCAAGTATATCATGGATAGGTATGGCTAAATATTCATCTGCAATGGAGTGGGCCACGAACCAGAAGGCCCACATCAGTCACCTGGCGAGGTTGCGATGCGAGGCAGGTCAGTAATACACATGCATTTACTGTCATAGGAAATAAAAATAAAATTAGTAGTAAATTAATTGCTTGTATAAAACCTGTATTGTTCAAGGCAAGTACTGCATACACTAGAGAATATGCCAGGAAGAGTCTCATATTGTTTGTAAGTCAATAAAAGTGTAATAGCATGACAAAACAAGTCTAACTGCTGGACTGCATGTGTATATCCTGGTATCATATGGTAATTTAGATATGCAATGATGTAATAGTACTGTAGTATTAAGCACTGTTACCCACACCGTGCACCATAAATTGAATGTGCAGGAATGCTTGTATATGACAGGTGTAATCCCCAGAGGCCATTTAGTACAACTGAGAGACACATAGACAGTAAATAGGGAAAATGCAGACAACAAAAAACGAATAGCACATGCAACTGAGATATGAACTGTTGTTTTTTTAGCACACACAGCCATGGTTTGAATCCTGCTAGTGGTAGTAGTCTTCATACAAAATCATACTGCACAACTGTACAGATATATCCAGAATGTCTATTAAAGTGACCCATATCTGTTGCCTATCAACCTGTCCCCCTGGGTAATCAGCAGGATGATCCCAGACATATAGGCAGCAAACAGGAAATACAACTGGTTGACACACAGCTATAAGAACAAAGCTGGCACACTAGCAACTCCTCAATACCTTATGTGAGTAAGAAGCCATGTATGTCCCATTTACACCCCAACTTGTCAAGCTGTGGTCAGAGTGTGTACAGTAACAGAGTGAGATGTATGTGTATAATAGTAATGTGGAATCTGGTACTGTGTGTGGGAACATTCAGGTAGTGCTAATAAACATTCCTCCTACAGGTCTGTCAGATACCAACACTGTGCCCAGAAATACAAGAATGATATGCAGTTGCTCTGAATAATGAGGTATTACACATCACTGTCACCCACACTGTCCAACAACATATAACTGTCTAGGAAATCTGTATATGAGTGTTGTAATACAAGGTCAAAATGCAAAAGCACAGGGGATTAATAAGACAGAAAGCAGATAGGAGATATACAGCAATATCTATATAGCAGACACAACTGTGATGGACAGTGTTTAAATTGTACCAGACACAGCCATGGTCTGAATCCTGGTAGTGGAATTAGGCTGCATACAGATTCATACCCCACAACTGTACAGATGAGGCCAGAATGTCCAGTAAATGTGCCCATATCTGCTGCCTGTCTCCCTGGTAAGTTTGTGGGTTGATCCCAGATGTTTAGCCAGCAAACAGGGATACATGTGATTGTCAAACATCATGAGAACACACCTGTCACTGTAGCAACCCCTGAAACTGTTAGGAGAGTAATATTCCAGGTATGTCCTATCTACACTCCCATGTTGTCAAGCTGTGACCAGAGTGTGTACAGTAACAGAGTGAGATGCATGTGCATAATACTAATGTGTAATCCGGAACTCTGTGAGGCAACAGTTAGGTAGTGCTAACAAACATTGCTCCCACATGTAAGTTTGATACGAACACTGTGCTGAGAAATACAGACCATTATAACCTGTAGTGGTACTGTTCACTCTGGTATTGTAGGGAATTGTTAGTGTTGCAGTTTCTCTGAATAATAAAGTATCACTGATCACTGTCACCCACACTGTGCTACATAATATAACTGTGTAGGAAAGCATGTATATGTGTGTGTGTGTGTCAGATCACTAAAGGTGGAAGAGGGCAATATTCTAGATATTTTCTGGCACACCAGCATGTGGTCAACACATGGTCAGAGTCTGTACAGAAAGAGTTGGATAGCTATTTGCCAAACATCAACCCAGAATCCAGGAGTATGTGTAGAAACAGCTAGTTAGTGTTAACAAACATTTCTTCCACAGGTATACCAGGTAAGAGGAGTATACTGCATTTAAACCCGGTCCATATGTAATGATGATGACAGCCATATCACTGTCCAAACTTAGACTATAGGGTAGTGTAGTAAGACTTGTAAGGTACAGATAACAGCACTGACTAGGAAAGTAATGTGGATTACAGGACTATACTAGTTGTTAATTGACATCTTTCTCTCCGCCCACCATATCTCCAACAATAATCAACATACCCACCCCAACTGGTATGTAATGAGTCTGATAATGTCCAATTGTTTGATAAATATTTTCATGGTTCTCATGCATGTACTATATTGAATTATTCCAACATTGGTGGTATGGTATCAGAAATGACCTGAACTGAAATGGCAAGTACGCACATCGGCTCATGTGCCCCCAGGGCTTAATGACTACATTTCTATTAGATGCCTTCTTAAGCTCAAGGCCCTTAACAGATAAAGCTACCCTACATATGGCTTGTATAGCTTATTACTATTACCATTAATAATAATTTGCATTTTACATTTTTAGTGTATTATTAGGTTTATTATATATGGCGAAAGTTTGTCCATTCATTGGTTTCGGGTTAAGTAACCCCCGCAAGATTTTACTTGGGTTTCCAACTTAGACTAATGCATAGTGTATTACTGTGAAATATTTGAGCTTGTTGCCATTATGTACCATAATCGCTTGATGAAGAATATAATGATATAAATAAGCATATAAGGAAGTTACAAGGACTTGAGCTAGGTCTTACTGTTGCTGTTTTTCAGTGATTTGTTTTACTGTTATTCTTTTATTTTACTTTGAGATAAATGGTTCTGTGATGGCTATGTAGTTTAAAGAATGCACTTTTAAACATAATGTACTTTATAGTACAGGTAATGCAAATTGTATTTCCACTTTGGCTTTAATGTTGTAATAATTCTGGGAATATTTCTTTAATTTTTTGAAAAATGTTTTTAATTGCTTAATTGGTATGGTTGTTTGAAAGTATTTAAGTTGTGACAAAACATGGTTTTATTTGTCTGATGAAGTTGGTAGGTTTACACCGATGAAAGCACTCACTCTATTTTAATAAAAACAGTGTATGCTGTAGTCTCGCAGCTGTCGTTTTTGTGTTTATTGTTGGTATGGTGCCATCAATGTACCTGCATGCTGTACTTATCACCACTGTAGTCCCATATATGCATGTGTTCTGTTTGCTATGCAACTGTTCCATATCTGGTGTCTAGGTTAACGGGAATATCTATGCATGCTGTTAAACCTAACACTGGAATGTGTTGACTATTACTAACCCGCATATGATGATGAAATCTAAACACTATAGCATGCTTGGGAAGGCTGGTCACAGGAGACCCACCTGTCCCGCCTCACCTGGCTATGGCAATGGGCACCAGTATGCCTGGGGCCCAAACCCGGACTTCCCTGTCTGTTGGTTCTGTACCACCTTCAGGTGGAACCGCCTCAGCCCCCAGCACAGCCACCTTCAGGGCTGTGAAGGTGCAGTGGTGACTGCCCATGGGTGGGGACCTCAGTCCCACTGTTACCACAAGGGAGCTTGTGGGCTTCCGATATCCCCACACCCCTTCTCATCAAGGTGTTTACCCCCCACATGTGTTATATACTGCCCTGTATGTGTCTTGTTTGTCTTGTCTATTAACCTATCCAACCTACATCCCCAAAATATAGCTACTACCCCTCCCCAACATCCCACTCTCACCTGAAAAAAAAAGGGCAATCTGTTCCCACAAAAAAAAAAAATCTTGCCCCATATATAGCTCTCTATTTTGCACAAATGTCCACTGGGCACATATAATCCAGTCTAACTGGCATCACAGCTTATTATTGTTGTCCTCACCCCTCTCCCAGGGGTTTGAGTGTCCAAATCTACCAGCAAAATCAGTGTATATGCACAGCTGTTGCTGTAGAAGAAATGGGCAGCTATGGACCTCCCCTACACCCTTCCTTCACATCACTGGCTATTTTCCCTACTGTCTTTCCCTCTTTGTGCCTTTTTTTCACCACTTTCCTATCAACCCCTTTTTCTTTTCTTTTAAATAAATTATCGTGGGGGTAAGCAGGAGTAAGAACTTTTAAGCAGCAGTAAGTGGGTTTAAGCCTGTTTGTGTGGGGGTAATCAATGCCTACACAGGTTAAGCAATTCAGAAGCTAACAGAGTATAGGAAACTGTAATCGGAAGTTGGCAGTGCTTACCTCTGCACAAACCCGGGCAAACCCACTTACAACTGCTTTAAAGTGCCTTAATCACTCTGTATCCAATGGCCCATGTTCTGCCCAGCAACAGAATAAACAGCCTCTGCAAGGTTTGAGCCCAGGACCCTGCAAACTGTTGACAAAGTGATTTACAACTAAGCCATGCCAGATATACATAATGGTGATGTTTTCAAAAACATATCATCAAGCCCAGTCATGCAACAGTACAGAGAATGTATGCCAACATTTAAATGTGTGTAAATATATTAATATCTAAACAGATACAACATATAATGTATATATATATATATATATATATATATATATATATATATATATATATATATACACACACACATATATATATATATATATATATATATATATATACATATATACATATTCATATAAATATATATGAACATATATACATGCAAATGCCTACATCTATAGATATGTATGTCTAAATATATATGGCAGGTTTTTATGTATATATATATATATATATATATATATATAGATATAGATATAGATATATATATATATATATTGAGGTATATATGGACATACATCTGTAGATAACAATGGGGAAATAAAAACATATATGTCAACATGCAACGTTAATGGGGTTGAGAGGGCCCAAACAATATTTGTCTTGTACGAATATGTATACCCCCCTCAACAGCCAAAGACGTCCACCCTGCAATACACTGCCAAGTGTTGCAGATCCCATAACCAGGATCAGACATGGCATGGGCATCCCTAGGATACATATACATAGACAGATATATGCAGATACAGATATACATATATGTATACATATATATATATATATATATATATATATATATATATATATATATATATATATATGTAACTACACATACACATGCAGAGATATGTACATTAAGTTACATATGTAGTACATGCACATGATATGGAACATCCACTATTCCTAAAGTTACCACCTTACCAACTATAGACTGTATGAGGCCACCCATACAAATGATATTCATTACCTGCAACATATACCCACAGAAGTATCAAAGGCTATAACACCACAAATAGGTGTGTATAAATGGGAAAGCTTTATTTGTGTACTATTTCAGTTGTATATGCCATGTCATATAGCTGTTTAGACAAAGACATCCATATAAACTGAGTAATGCCACTGTGAAACAGGTATACTAATACAGTAGTCCAGAAATGTTAACAAATGTTGCTGTCCAGGCCAAGGCCATCAAGTAGTACAATAGTAAAGACAGACTGGGCCACAGGATAACAAACAATCAACTGTAAGCAATGCAGGTGTATAGTTCAGCAGCTTTTAACTACACTCTGTAGACAATCCCTAGAAGGTAAAGACCTCAGCTGACACACTGGGATGTAACTGTTACATAACAAGGCACAACTGATACCTTCACAAGCACACTGACAAACAGAACAGTCTGTATGGCATAGCAGGCTCTACAGGCATGCCACGGCACAGAGTAACATACACCTGTGTGTAAGTGCATCACCACAACTAATGTAAACACATCCACAGCTACATATGGCATGCTACTGTATTATTACATTATATGGACTATCTGTTCAACACCAACCTCATTTGTGCCACCTACACACTAACCCTACATATACTGGGCCGCTACACAGTGTGGTCCACTGCCTGTCTGTGGTATGGGACATGTGCATGTATGGCCCTATAAACATGTAAGCCGATAGGGTATCATACAGTGGAGCAGCATGTAACATCAGATAGAACAGGACCAAGAACAATGACATCTACCACAATCTGTACACAGGCCAAGGTACAAATTAACAATACACACACTGCCGACAATCACCATAAGAACACAGACCTCAGTATTGTACACACAACCATAGATTTTCCAGGTTATGTCATCAAATATAACCCCTACTATATATTACATGTGTAGCAGTCTGATATCTCACTAGGTTGTTACCAGATATGATGTCACTGATTATGGTGGACAGTACATATGGAGCCCTTACTGCATGACATATGTACAAAGGTTGTCAGGGTTGCGACTGGAGGCACATACATAGAGCCAATACTGACATGTTGCTGTGATAACTTCATACATTTACTGTTGTAACAGTGTTTGTTGCACCATATGTCCTATGAGGGATTTGAAGTCTAACTCTCATGGCTGTCACCATCTACAGACTGCAATCCTCACACTACCTTCTGTAGTTCACAGATAGGTGCTCAGTGGGTAACACCTGAAACAAAAGGCACCACACACTGGCCAGTCTGCAGATGGCCCTACAGATGGTTGTTTCCTCATTAACATAGCACTGACATGATAGGTATGTAAACACGTAGGACGGCCATATCCACACACACCCTGTTAAACCAACATTACTCCAAATGTAGTATAGCAGCACTTACTGTCTGTAGTGAGGTTAGGCACATCCCCCTCCTGTGTGTTGGCCTGTCTCCACAGTGTATGTTGTTAAAGATACACCCCAATCCATCTGAGATGCTGTTTGCAAACAACAGATCGAGTTCCTGCTCACAGTGAATGAAAGGCCCAACAGCAACATGATGGTCCTAGATATTGGTGTGTGTTTCCATGCAGTTGGCTATGGGAATGTTACCACAGCTGTTCCACATGCAATATGCTAGAGGAGGGCTGCAATTCATGCAGAGACCATCAGCTGATGCTGAGCATCACTTAAAATACACATGCTGCTGCCTAAGTAAAGCAGGTGTAAGTCTCTACATCCACCAGAGAGGGAGTAAGAGAGGCAGACAGAGGCACAGAAAAGCCAGGGAGGGGTGGGAGAATAAAACTTACACATGTTTGTGCTACACACCTACCAGTACAGGGTATCAAACCCCTCACAACTATGCAGTGCTATCACATGTCCATGCAGTTATTGGATGCACCACATAGATTGCATGTTGGGTTGCCCTCAGAACATATATGTGATGGTGAGTGACATCTGCAACAGGGATATGGTAGCTGTGTGGCAGGTGTAGTACCCGTGCCTGCCCACATGAACAGGTGTCAGCATCAACACAGCCAAACCCTCACAGGGATACACACACATTACCACACTTGGCAGGGCCAGGAATACAAATCATCACTAGTGGGATTGCCATAACACAGTATTGTGCAGGTATCACATGCACCACAGGGGTCATACGGAGGTTATATGTGCAAAGGGTATGTGGAGGTATCTGACATCAGGCAGCATGGTTCAGTATGCCAATGGGGATTGTAGTGAGTGTGAATGCGATCATATGCATCATACACTACACACACAGACATGGATGCCAGTACTGACATGCATGTGTGTACTGCTTCTCAGGTGTGTTGTGGTTGATGGTGCCAGACGGCTATACAAGGCTAGGTGATGGGTATACCTTGGCATCAGGCAACATGACAATGTTCTGCATTGTGGCTCAGGGCTGTAGTGTCTGGAGTTGCCCACACAGGTGGGTATTGTATTCACCATCCAGTCACCTAGGTGACTATTGCGTGTTGCCAACACTGTACATTGCTTGCCATGTATGTGTTCCTTAGTCCATGATATGAACAGTGTCTGGGATGTGCACACCTCCCACATGCATGTACAGTGACATGTGGAACTGTACCTGGGGTGTTTGGCCTATGTTGTGTACACTGATCGTTATCATCAGATGTGCCAGTCCTGGTCTCATGTGGCCGGAACTGTTCAACCCGCTGTTGGCCCTGCACCTACCTTGATAGCATGATACTGGTATTCCCTGGTGTCAGTGGCAGCTGTCCATACATGGCTGGTGTTTCAGGCATATTATGTCATTTGTGGGTCACATTTGATGGCACCACAGGTGTTGCAGGTGTCCAGTGGGGAACATGGGGAGGTGCACTGTCGGCATGTATGTGCCTATTGGACTGATGGACAGGGTGCCATGCCTTCTGTAGCCCACTGCAATCACAACATGGTTACTATCAGTGGGAAATATGCAGGGTACTACCAACATAGTGGCTGTTGCCTAGGCAAGTGTGTGTGTGTGTGTGTGTGTGTGTGTGTGTGTGTGTGTGTGTGTGTGTGTATGTGTGTGTGCATGAGACATGGGTTGAGAGTGTACCCTGGGTAATACAAGGCTTGTAGTTCAGTTGGTATTGCTGTCACATTTAGGGGTATGGATTTGCACCCCAGCCTCTTGGCTATTTCACATCTGTTATCCCTGTATGGTGGACATTGTGATATATACTTGGCCCACCATATAAGAAGCTTGCAAAATCCACTCCACATTGAGTCCAGTTGTTACATACTCCCAACCACCGCCACAAACACACACACACACACACACACACACACACACACACACACACACACACACACACTCTTGTCATGTCTGGGATTAGAACTCCTACCTAACTAGTATATTACACTATAGTACTATGCTGTAATAGGATGTGCCACAGAGATTACTGGAGCTCTTCCTCCCCAAAGGTGTATTTCACAGTGAATGACATCAGCAGGATTGCCAAAGTAGGGCATTTGAATTGTAATGAGTGTGACTAGCCTAAAATGCATTGCTCCCTACACAAACATAGAAACACACACAAAACATCCACCAGTGCCATGTGTGGGGATAGAACCCCCACCAGAGTTCTATATCACACTACAGAATGATGCTGTTATAGGGCACACCACAGAGATTACTGGAGTTCTTCCCCAAAGGTGTATTTTACAGTGAATGACATCAGCAGGATTGCCAAAGTAGGGTATTTGAATTGTAGTGAGTGTGACTAGCCTAAAATGCATTGCTCCCTACACAAACATAGAAACACACAAAACATCCACCAGTGCCATGTGTGGGGATAGAACCCCTACTAGAGTGCTATATCACACCACAGCATGATGCTGTTATAGGATGCAGCATGGAGATTACTGGAGTTATCCTTCCACAAGGTGTATTTCACAGTGCATGACATCAGCAGGATTGCCAAAGTAGGGCATTTGAATTGTAGTGACTAGCCTAAAATGCATTGTTCTCTACACACACACACACACACACACACACACACACACACACACACACACACACACACACACACACACACACACACACACACACACACACACACACACACACACACACACACACACACTTGCCACGTCTGGGATTAGAACTCCCACCTAACTAGTTTATCACACTACAGCAGTTATAGGATGCACTATGGAGATTACTGGACTATAACCTTCTTAGAGGTGTATTTCTAGGTGGATGACATCAGCAGCCTTACCAAAGTAGAGCATTTGAGTTGTAGGGAGTGTGACTACCCTAAAAAAGCATTGCTCTCTAAACAGACACACACACACACAAACACACACAGTTGTCATGTCTGGGATTGGAACTCCTACCTAACTAGTTAATCACACTACAGCAGTACACAGTTATGGGACACGCCACAGAGATTACTGGACTACAACTCTCCCAAAGGTGTATTTCACAGTGGATGACCTCAGCAGGCTTGTCATAGTAGGGCTATGGGGAGGGCAGTGTGTGTGTATGGTCCATAACCCATTCATCTAGAAGGTGCCACACCACATGCGGCCACACACAGGGTCATATTCCACAAGTATGTGTATACAGCTGCTAGATGACTACTTCCTTGTATAGTCATGTTGCACAGCTAGCACGTGCACCACATAGTCTGTAATGCTGACATATACCAGTGGCTAGTATCCACAGTGAGTGACATCTGAACCTCATTTAGTTGTGACCCTTTGGCTGTGTGCTGGGTAGGACAGGCCTGGATGGCTCCTTGTCACAGTCCCCCTCTTCCACACATCTATGTATGTCTACTTTTGGCTTATTATAGTGTGTTGTCCTTAGATATATGTCTGTATTCCTGTCCACTGTGCATGCAAAGCATGTGTGGTGCATACTGAGGAGTGTCTGCATTGACATCTGCAACTGCCAGATATATCTGGTCCACTGGTGTTTGCAGACATGGCCTTCATGTGTTTACGTGTGTGAGCATGCCTAGTATGACTTTTCAGTATGTTGTTGACTGACATTGCCTTCATTTTTCTAAGTGTGTGAGCATGAGCAGTATGGTCGTCTGTATTGAATGTGTGGATCAAGTCCAGGTAGTCTGTACTGCAGTGCTGACCTATGTGTTGTACACCTACAGGTAGCATACTATTTCTGCAGGGTATCCGTTGATCATTTGGCATTGACTGTTATTACATTCTACAATGGATGGGGGTGACACCTGACTATTTCTACATTTCTAGATGGGATTGGGGGGGCACATCTGACTGTTACTGCATTTCTTTGTAGGATGGGGGGCACACCTGACTATTGCTACATTTCTACACTGGATTTGGGGGGGCACACCTGACTGTTACTACATTTCTATGTAGGATGGAGGGGCACACCTACATTTCTACACAGGATTGGGTGGGGCACACCTGACTATTACTACATGTCTACATAGGATGCAGGGGCACATTTGACACTTGTACACATTTGCTATGACTTTACTGGTATGTCAGGTACTCCATTTCATTCTGTAGTCTTATCATGCTGACTAGAGGAATACCAGTGTACTACAGATCTTAGCTTTTATTTACCTACATATTAGTTTCTGTCTTCCTACCCTTCAGAACTGACATCCCACTGCCTGACCTGCTGTAGTCTGTCTGTGCAGGCCTGAGGGGGTTACCCATAGGCCTCATTCAGAGGCCATAGCACAGCCTTTGTTTGTGTTTGTCTACACCTGTCCTGCTGGCTGGGACTGTTGTTGGGTATGTGAACTCCCCCTGACTGCCATGTGGGAGTCACTTACCTTGTGGGTGTCCCAGTATTGAGGATGGTGTTGCAGGGCTGCCTATGTTGGATGCACATGGTACACTCCCTGCACATGGTTGAGCACAAGTAGTGTAATGTTTGGCATCCCTTTTACTGTATGTGAGAGTTATAGTGAGGTGTTATTCTCTGGGTCCCTCCTGTGTCAATGTATGTGCTATGCGTTGTCTCTTTGCCAAGGCCAGGGCATACTGGGCATGCCTCCTTCTACCTACTGGGGCAGGCTCAGGTTGTTCCTCCTCTGAGTCAATCTGTGCAGGCCTTGGCAATGGTGGAGGGCTGTGTGGCCCTGCCCCATGCTGTTCCTGCTGCAGCTGTTGCTGCAGGATCATATTGTGTAGCATGGCAGATACAAGGACAATTTGGGTACATGTAGTTGGTGAGTACTGCAAGGCTCCACCTGATGTGTCCAGGCACCAGAACCATGACTTGAGCATCCCAAACACACACTCTACTATAATTCTCATCTGTGCGTGTGCCTCATTATGGAGTTCTTGTTCGGGTGTGTGCATTTCTGATGGGTGGCATCAGCCACGGCTCCAGTGCGTATCCAGCATCCCCCACTAGGTGACCTTGAAGGATGTCCCCATTGGCAAATCTCTGGTACAGCTGTGTCACAGATGTGGGAATCGTGATAGCTTCCAGGGCAGCCAGCACACACATTCATTATTATGCCCTGGGCATCGTACACGGCCTGGCAGTTGATGGAGGGGAAGCCCTTGCAGTTGATGTAGACCCTACCCTGCTCACCGGGTGGTGCTTTGAAGTGTATGTGCATGCAGTCTATAGCACCCACTACCTCAGGGTATTCTGCTATTTGGTGGAACAGTTGCATATTGCTGGTCAATGCCTCATGGGTGCTGGGGAAATAAATGTGCTCACCGACATGTGCTGACATGCATCCAGGAACTGGTAGAGTACCACAGATGCTGATGCCTGTGAGATCCCCATCCTATCCCCAGTTGGCCTTTGGAAGGTACCTGTAGATAGTATTCTTAGGCCTTCACATACCTTGGTATCCACTGGGATGGGTTCCCCTTTGTTAGTTCTGTGTGACAGGCATGGCCGGCACAGCTCAACAATTTGCTGTAGGAGGTCCCTGTCCACCCTATAGCTCCCCACTATCTCCAGCTCATGTAGCCCCTGGTAGGTTATCCTGGGTCTCTACACTCTTCTCCGTCTCCTCACTGTGGGTTGGTCAACAGCATTCACATCTTCAACACCCTCAACCTCTTCCACAAGTTGTTGTATGATAGCTATTGCAGCCCCTATCATTTTGCTGTTGCGAGTGTTCAAAGTTCCCCGCTTATTTACACCGGTAGTGTAGGGTATGGGAAAATCATATAGTAGTGTTATGGGCTGGGCTGGTCTGCTGCCTGTGTAATTGGCTGATTCTGATACATTTCACCTGCCAGCTATGCTAGTTCTCCTTGATTACCTTCTTACTGCTGTTTTTCCTTTCCATTGCCTTCCTGTTTAAGCACAGGGGACGAGGTGCACCACGCAGAGTGCTCAAATGTGCACAGTGCTGCTATTTCCTGGTTTAACTTTTTTTAAAAACCGATGTGCGGTGCACACACCCGCTTAGGCAATGTAAAGAGTGCTAGGCAGATTCAGACACACCCCCTAGCTTAGCTGTGCTATGCTAGGAGCAGACCCAGGCCGCAGGGCTCCAATCCACTTACAGTATGCCCGGCACCCCTCCATGATGTCAGCTAACTCCTAGGCTTGCAGCAAACTATTCCTATTCTTACACTGTTGGGATCTGACCAGCATGCTGGAGAAAACTGGATTTACTATCATTCCCCTCATCTGCATAGGATTGCCTGCTAATGCATAGTTACATGTCTCACACTGAGCCTCCCCCCTTAGCAACCACTGCTCACTGGCCATGTTGTCTTCTGCTTGCCATTGACCTGCATGGCACAATAGAGATTTTAGTTAGAATGCTTAATTTAGGTTTATTTTGTTATTTTCCCCTGATCCCGTTTGTGCACGGCTGCCCTACGCTTAAACAGCCGAGATCAGCTAAAAAAAATAAAAGTTGATATTTTTATTTTTTTGGCTGTTTGCAATGCCTATGGCCTTATACTTGGCCAGTGGCATGCTTCCTCACAAATGTGCAGCCTTTATTTGGAGCTGTGAATAAAATAAATGTGGTTATGATTAAATATGAATATTATAACAACAGAAGTAAAGACTATGTTAAAAGAATAGATAAAATGCTATTTTATGCCATATGGGTTATATTGAATGAAAGAATATATGAAATTATGTCTAATGGTAAATGGAATTTAGCAATATAATTAAGTAAAATCCGATGGTGGTTATAGAAAAAGGAGTAGGTATCTAATAGGGATAACAATTTAGTATGCTTATAAATGAAATTATGAATATGTGTATACAGATTTGTATATCTATATATTTGAACATTTATAAATATTTGTAAATATGTTGTAAATAAGAGTTTTTGGCATATAAATAAAGGACCCCTACTCTTTTCGATAGGTAATGTGGGATCTTTTACATCCACCTGAGCTACCACCAACTCAAGCAGATGGGGCTCAATGATGCACTAACAGAAGTGAGATGTTAGGTGATTGCAGTGTATGTTGCACTAGTAACAGTAGAGTTTGATGCAATATTAGCTGTGAGATACTAGGTGGGTGCACCATGCATGGCACACTAGCAACTGTGAAATGCCAGGTGGACATAGAGTACGATGATGTAGTAGCTTTAAGGTATAGAATCTTAGGGAATTCAAGAGAACTGAGTAACAAGATCATTTGGACCTTGCTAATATACATCCTTCTGTTATATCTCCCTTCTCAAGAATGGGAATCAAGTCAGTCCAAGAGTAAAATTACAGGTGCCTATTCAATAATCCAGGATTCATTTAAAGGGTGCTAGGGTATCATTTTCTTTATCTTGCAAGGAAGATGGTTTCAGAGTTGGAGTTGGGGTTGGGTAAAAAATTATTTCTCCAGCGCAATTTCTTTAAGTGGTAGTAGAGATTTATGACTCATTTTGGTTGTTAGTGGAGTTATTTGATTTGTGAAGGTAGAGGAGATCATCCTACATGATCCTGTAAGAAGTGCAGTAAAGGAGCAACAAGACAAAGGTGGGTGTAGTATAATATGCCTTAGTAGCAGTGAGATATGAGATGAGGGCATTGTATGAATCACTAGAGGATATGAGATACTGAGGGGTGCTGTTTACATTGTACTAGTAGCAGTGATATATAGTGTTGGCCCACTTTTAGTCATGACATACCAGGCAGGAGTGGTGTACTTTGCACTAGTAACATTTTGTTACCTGGTTTGCCAGTTCATGATGCACTATGAGATGTGAGATGCAAGATAGGTACAGTAGCATGATATGCTAGTAGCAGTGAGATCCCAGGTGGGTGCAGTGTATGATGTACTAGTGTCAGTGATATACCAGGTGAGTTCACTATATGCTCCATTTAGCAGCTCTGAGAATTCATGTGTGTGTAGTGTATGCTGCAATGGGATACCATATGAGTGCAGTGCATGATTCACTAGTAGAAGTGAGTTCTCATGTGGATACAGTGTACAATGCATTAGTAGCAGTGTGATACCAGAGGATACAATGTGCAATGCAGTAGCTGTAGTGAAAGATTCTATTATGGTGCACTAGTAGAAGTGAGATGCCAAACAGTTGCATTGCATGGTGCAGTAGTATCTATGAGATATCACATGAGTCAAGTGTATGATGGATACCATATGTCTGCAGTGTATAGTGCACTACTAGCTAAAAGATGATCTCATGGGTGCACTGTATTATGTACCAGTAGCTGCAAAATATAAATATAATGCAAAGTACAATGTGCACTGCATTACTGTCTGTGACATATAAGGTAGGTATAGTGCATGATGTACCATACTGTAGAGTATCATTATTAGGTAATGTTATAAAATGTCCAAAGATTTTAGTAGCACTTTTAGTTTTCTTGATATACTAGTCAAGGCTGGACAAGTCAGTAAGCTAATGCAAAGCACTTCCATGCAAATAAATCAGGTAGTGCTTTACTTGGACAAAGTAAATAATTTTTTAACTGAATGCCAGAAAAGGAAAACCTGACTGCTGGAGTGCTAACAGATTGACTCAAATTTTCTGAAAAGGAAGAATTGATACTTGGAAGATGGAGCAGGCTTTTCAGTTACCTAACAGAAGTTGCCCGTGTACCAAATTCTGAACATAAATCCAAACATGATGTTTTCAGTACAGTTACTGATGCTTCACTATCATAAGTAAATGACAGGTTTACACATCATGTTGCTCACAGTGTCTTTGGATTCCTATACAACACAACTGAGTTAACAGCAGTAATACAAAGTTAGTAGAATTCTGCAAAAATTAGAAAATTACAGCCCATTTAACCCATAATGTTGCCCCAGACATTGATCAAGCTGAGCTCTTTTGAGAGTTAATAACCTTTTGGCATGTAATTCTAAAGAACTCGCTAGTATTAGACATACTGAATTTCAGGTGGGAAAAAGAAAAGGGTTAATGGATATATTTACACTGACATTGGTAGTGCTGTGGATTTCATTCTCTATCAGTTGCAGTAGCATCTGCAGAAAGCAGTTTCTCTAGACTAAAACTGATAATAGCATGCCCAAGGTGCACACTGCACATTGAATATTTGATTCATTAGCTAGAATTTCAGCTAATAGTTTAATATCTTTTGAATCATTGTTATAATAATTCAAATGGACTGTACAAGCCAAAGAATGTTATGTTTTAATGCTTTTAATGTCACAGGATAGAAATAGAAATGAACTAGAATGTAACTGAGATGGAAATGTAAGTCTAAACACTATGCAGCATTATTTAAATGATTCATCAGTCATCAGTGAAATTTCTTAAATGTGAATGTCTAATGGTGGTATTACCAGAAGTCATTGCATAAAAATGCTTCAAGTTATACTAACATGAAAAAAATGTTTCTGAAATCTGACCCTGATAATTGTATGTAAAGTGTACTATGCTTCAAGAAGTCTCAGTTTGATCACAATGTGTCCACAGAGGCAGAAGACTCAGTGGTTTGATTGTAATTGTTCCGCTGTAGTATGATTCCAGCAAAAATACTTGCTCGTATGAAAACCAAGAAAAGTAATACTTTAATGGGTGTGCATATACACTGGCTAACAGAAACTGCAAGAAAGAAATGATTTAGTTCACAGCATCTAGTAGACAAGGGAAAGGTAAGGCAGCACAGTGGTGCAGCAGATAGTGTTGCCGCATAACAAGAAGATCCCTGGTTCAATTCTTGGTGGAGGTGCATTCTGTGTGGAGTGTGCGTATCATCCTTGACTTGCATGGGTTTCCTCTGGGTGCTGTAGTTTCTCCCACATTCCAAAGAAATACAGTAGGTAATTTGGACACTCAAAATTGGCTATAGGTGTGAGTGTACATGCAAGTGTGTATGGTGGAAGAACAACTGTGGCAAGACTAGTCATTCAGCAATGTAAACTTTGGCTCTAGATGATGACACTTTTGAAGTTACATCCAGATTCCATGTGCAAAAATTGGAAAAAAGGGTTGTGGATGGATGAATGGAAAGGTATTTGATTGCCTATTGCATAGTTTTACATTCCAAACATGTACTGTAGACCATCAGCCAAGTCATTTCTGCATATGATTGCACAGCCATGACACATCAGTTTTAATTGAACTTCTATACTCATTTAACAGGTCATTCCTTAGTACTGCTAGTGAGTTACTGACATAACATAGTCATATGAAAGGGCATACTGCATAATATGGAAATATCTAGGTTTTGACATGCTTAAAGCTAGACAGTATAACATTACAAACACTATGTACTACATGCACATTCTGTATTTATCTGTATAGCAATGCATTTTCATGATTTTTCACTGATTTTTGTATTTAAGAGCTGCATGATTTCGGAGTTCTCAAGTATCTTGCACGAATATACTGAATAATGCGCTGGAACTTTGTAGATGAAATGCATTATCTGGAAGAACTTAATATATTTAAGAATGTAAAATAAATGGTTAGACAATATATTGTTTGAAGCCTTTTCCCAAATTAGCAGGGGCACAATGCTGCAGGTTGGCTTAATTTATGATAAATGTAAATACCATGCCAGTTGTCTACTACCAGTAGTTATTTTGAAAGGCTTAAAGTGGCTGCCATCATATCACTGGAAATCTTTGCCACATGAACTAATACATAATGAGCTGGGAGTCGATGTACAAAGAGTATATACATTATGCTAAGTTTTTTAGATGATTGAAAATGCAACCTGGCTGCTGCCATCTAAACTGCCATTATTTTAAAATAATAAAAATGTTACCAAAAATTATTGAGTAAAATATCAATATAAAAGGCAAACACACCAAGACACTGAAAAACATTTTTCAGTATATCTTGAACAATTTTGTATATCTATACTATACTATTTATTTATTTATCATTTTACATTTCTTAATGAGGGAAGTCCACTGGACACATGTCTATTTTCAATGGAGGCCCAAGGAGAAAAGCTCCACAAATAAACAACAGTACGAATGAATGCAGGACATTATATACAGAACAGTTATCATAAACACAATATATATAAGTTGACATTAACACAGTGATAAAACATAATTGAGTAGATGCATACAAAGATAAAACATAACATGCATTTGACTAGTCTGGTTATGTAATAGCCTTAAGATATAGCCCTATAGATAACAAACATAGAGCTGTTAACAGTTCTGTACAGAGTATGGTGGAACTGGAGGTTGAAGCTAGCCTGGACCAGTACAAGAACAGAGCCAATTAGAAGTAAAGTGAGTTCTTAGTGTCTTTTTAAATTGTGTTAATGTAAGATAGAGGATATGTGAGTAGGTAAGGGGTTCCATAGTTTGGATACCTAGTTAGAGAAGAGTGATTTCCCTGCTGTGTTGAGGGGTTTAGTTACTTCAAGAAGGAATTTGTTGTTTGAACGCAGAGTACTGTTACTTGAATATGGTTACAGCAAGGTTTGTAGGGAATGGGTTTTCTCTGGGTCATGCAGAATTTTATGAGCTAGAGTAAGTTGGTTATATTGCATGAGTTGAGGAAATTCCAGCCAGTTAAGCTGTTTTAATGCTAGACAGTGGTGTGTTCTATATGGGGAGTCAGTAGCAAATCAGCAATGTTGTTATAGCAGGATTCAAGTTTTGTAAAATGATTCTTTCTAAGATTGGTGAGGATCGGGGAGGTGTATAGTAGGGTAGAAAGGAGGTGGGTATGAGATATGGTGGCTTTTGTTTGTTTGGTAAGATACTGTCTGTTCCCATAGAGGGTTCCCATTTTCTTGTGCACTTTCTTAATAGTGTGGGTGATGTGTATATCAGATCTCAAGTTACTGTCATTCTCAACACCAAGGAGTTTTGTGTGAGTTATGGGGGAAATTATAGTATTATTAATAGATGTGATATTAAAGGTGGGATCTAAGATGGTGGATCTGGTTGGTTTGAAAAGAAGGAGTTTAGTTTTGTTAGGATTCAAAATAAGTTGGATGTTAGATAGGAATCTTTCAACTTCTAGAAAGGATAGTTGAGTAAGTAATTGCAGTTCTTGTAAGGAAGAGGCTGAACAGATTAGAGTGGAATCATCTGCATATTGTATGACAGATACCTGAGGGATGGAAGACTGTAGGTTGTTAGTGTGCAGAGAGAATAGTAATGGACCTAAAATGGTGCCTTGTGGCATTCTGAGAGTGACTGGGAGCAGTGAAGAAAGTTCATGCTGCCATAGCACTGCTTGTTGGCGGCTGGTTAGGTACCTTAGGATCCAGGCTAGGGAGGAGTCACTAAGGCCTATACTGGAGAGAATTTTGATGAGTATACTGTGTCTAACCATGTCAAAAGCTTTTGACAGGTCAAGGAAGGTGGCTGACACAAATCTGCCATTATTTCTGTAGTAGTTAACTGTGTTGGTGAAGGAGATAAGAGCTGTGGCGGTGCTGTGATAGGGGCGAAAGCCATGTTGAGTGACTGATAGGAGTTTATGTGTATGCAAGTATTCCATAATTGGGGTGTGTATACATCTCTCCAGGATTTTGGCTATGGGGCATAGGATAGCTATTGGGCGATAGTTTTTCAGTTCTGTGGAGACCCCTCCTTTGTGAAGAGGGATTATATGTGATATTTTCCATATTTCGGGGACAAGGTCTTCGGACAGGGATCTGTTAATAAGAATGGATATAGGGTAGGCAATGGCATTGGCTGCTATTTGTAGGTATTCTGCTGGTATGTTGTCAGATGCTAATGTTGTGGGCTTAAGTTTTTTAGGTATTTTTTAATCCTGTCAGTAGAGATGGGCTGGAAGTGAACTAGGTTGTTACTGCGAGTTGATATATAGGTTTCAGTAGGGGGAGGGTTGTTAGAGGTGTTTTGTTGGTTGGATAGCACTAGAATTGTGTCAGTGAAGAATTTTTTAAATTGTGTGGCTATGGTTTCTGATGTGTTTTTGGTGGTAGGGTAGGGGGTACTACTCTTACCTGGTGAGATAATTTTGTTAATGGCTGCCCAGAACCTTTGAGGATTATATTGATGCTTTATTTTTTGATTATGAGAGTAGCTATCTTTGTCAAGTTTTACCAGTTTTATAGCTTTATTCCTGAGCTTTAAGCAGGTTTGTCTGGTGGCTTGGTATCTGGTTTTGCACCAATGGTTCCAAGCTTTGTCCCTGGTTTTGAGGAGGGCTCTGGTTTCCCTGCTTAGCCAAGGAGCACTGTTAGCTTTGATTCTGATGGTTCTGGGTGGGGAATGTAGATTCAGAATGATTAGAAAGGTGGAACTGAAAAATTTGACAGCTATGTTTAGGTCAAGATAGTTTAATGGTGTCCAGTTACAGTGTTTTAGGTCAGTGATAAGGTTATTAGGGTTGAGATTCTTTTTATTTCTAATTATTTGGTAGGCAGTTCCCTTACTGTAGTGGAAATGCTGTCTGAGCAGGAAGGTTGTTAGATGGTCACTTAGACCATCACATAGGCAACCAGAGGTGGACTGGTCTGTTTGTTAGTATTCAGTCAAGGATTGATTCCTTGTTAGCTGTGTTGTCTAATCTGGTTGGAGATTGGATAGTTTGTGTAAAACCATGAAGGTTAATAAGATTTGTGGACACATGAGAGTTACATGTAAGCTAATCAATGTTAAAGTCTCCTAGGATGAAAGTTTCATAAGCCAATCAATGTTAAAGTCTCCTAGGATGAAAGTTTCATAAGCCAATCAATGTTAAAGTCTCCTGGAATGAAGGTTTCATGTTTGAGTGTGGTGGAGGACCACTGGAGTAAGTTCTCGAGAATGGCTATATTGTTTCCTAGTGGTATATAGCAACCAATTCAATTTATTAGGTTGTTTGGATTGATTTTTAGTTGGGCAAAGAGTGTTTCTGCTTTGTCTAGGTTGGGATGTATTATATTGAAAGACTCTACTTTGAGGTGATTTTTTATAAAATGGCAATACCTCCACCTTTTTTGTTAGTTCTATCTTTTCTTAGAATGTTATATCCTGGTGGGATAATTTCATTATCTTTGATGTGGGGTTTAAGCCATGTCTCTGTTATAACAGCTATATCTGGGGAGTATAGTGATAGGCAGGCATGAAGGTTGTGAATTTTATTGGAGATGCTTCTAATATTAATGCTAAATAAGAGCAAGTAAGTAAATTTTCTGGGGAGGTGAAGTAAGTTAATGGGGTGGTTGGGAATTTGGGAGGTGGAGGTGTTTAAAGAAGGTGATTGTCCAGGGTTTGGATGGATGTCAACTGCAACAAGTTAGTTTGCAGACTATGTGGATGATAGTCTTTAGTGTTTTTATTATGTCCCTGTCATATTGTAGAGAGAGTGTGGGTGTGATGATGAGGTAGTATTAAATAAGAAGCGTAGTTGATGGGAGAGGGATTGAAAATGGCAGAGGAGATAGATAAGTAGTGTAGGTTAGTGTAGATAGGTTTAGGCATTGTAGAATAGAAGGGTGGAGCTTCTTGTAGGTGGGTGTGGTATGTGGTCAACTGGAAGAGTGATCATAAAGTGATCAAAGAAGCTATATGTAATAGTAGCATGTTGTGATGGGTTAGTTTGGAATGTAATGAATGATGTAAGGTTAGTTTAATGAGAATAGGTAGGTTAAAGTGTACTGGGAAAGTCAGAGTTAAGAAAAAGGGTTGTAGGTATGTAGATAGCAGAGGAAATGAGAAGAGTGTAGTGTAGATAGCATGATAATTAGATGGTGGGTGTGGGTAGTTGTGTGTGTGTCAGATGGCCTAGTTCTGTGTTGTTGATTGGTTAGGAGTGCTGGGTGGGCGTGGCTAGATTGAAATACATCTAGGTGTAGTGGAGAGTTGTAGGTGTGTGGATAGCAGAGGAAATGAGAAGAGTGTACTGTAGATAGTATCATAATTAGATGGTGGGTGTGGGTAGTTGTGTGTGTGTCAGATGGTCTAGTTCTGTGTTGTTGAGAGCTGGGTGGGCGTGGCTAGTTTGAAATGCATCTAGGTGTAGTGGAGGTAGGTAGGAATTGAGGGTAGAGTATGGCACTGGAGTGAGCCTGAGCATAGTAAGGGTGAATGGAACGGGGCAGAGCCAAGAGCCAGGGATCTTAAGAAAAACAATCAATCAGTCCCCAAAGGTAAGAGACATCTTAGAACCTATATGATGCACTAGAATATATCATGTGAGCCAGGTAAAGATGTATTAATTCAATGTGGGATGGGCAGTTATGGCAACACTAAGTGGGGTACCCTTGATTGTGCTCTGGGTCAGAACACAAGTACAGGATAAAGGTAGTCTGAGCACAGGTTATACTGCACTCTTGGCATAGCTGAATAGTATATGGCAGAGTTTGGGGGCAGGGGGTTAGGAAAGTAGAAATTATGGTATTGGAGCACTGTTCCCATGTCAGTGTTAGTTATTATTATTATTTGTAAATGTTTGTACTCCAAAATGGCCTAAAAAGATTGAATATTGCATAATTTTGTTTTAGGCAAGGTTTCTATTACCACAATGTCATTTTATAGAGACAAAGTGACAATCCAGTGATAACAGAAATGTTTTCTCTGTTTCTATCTCTTTCTACCTATCAGTTTAAAATGAGAGTACTTCAATTTCCCCCCTTTTTTGACTGTCTGCTTCAGTCTGCATTTTTGCATTACTTTGTTTCCTTTAATTTTTTCAGTAGCCATGCATTTTAAGGAATATTTGAAGGTTAGGCTTGAAAAAGTAGCTGAGTTACTTTTTTTGTAACTAAGTACTGTACTTAAAAGTCAAGTGTCAGAACTCTGACCCCTTAGAGTAATAGGTGTTACTCATGCTGAGCTGCTTGTTTTGTACTCTCAAATTTTTAAAACTATAAATAGAATTAGGACCTTGATGTAATCAACTCATTGACATGCCTCAAACACAGTATATAATGCAAAGCCAGGGAAGAAAGAGGCAATGACAATCGGAGGATCCTTAAACCAAAACTATAAAATGGATGTGGGTAGAAACCAGGACTTGGTGATTTACATTTCCAGTAAGTCTTTGACTGACTCTCAGTTATTGTTACTACGACATGGATTGGCTTTTATTCCAGATCGATGTTCAGATTTTAGTGAGACAGTTATTGATTTAAAATTATTTGTACATAATGTTATGTTAAAAATGCTCTGTCCAAATAATAGTAACTATCTTGGCTTTAGGAAACCTAGCTTATTTCAACCCAATTTACACCCTGTACTTGAAACATTCTGTAAGAATGATACTTATAATGCATATAATTATGGAAAACTTAAAAGGAATTTTTATAATTTGGACAATTGTGAAAGAGAGGCCATTGAACAACTACAGAAGGAAATGATATAGCTATTAAATCAGTGGATAAAGGTGAAGCAATAGTAGTAATGGACAGTGGCTAGCATTATGATACTACTTCACAAATGTCATTAGATGATAATGTATATGAAAAAGTTAACTTTGAATGTATAGAGATATTGAATGATATAATTTATGCTGCTCTATGTGATTGTTTGCATAGCCAGTTAATCACCACTGAGTTGTTTAAATATTTAATAGTGGAACACCCGGTTATACTAATCTTTCAGGGGTTGCCCAAGATGCATAAGAGTGTGTCAAATCCCCCCTTTCGACCTATAGTATTGGGTAGTGGTTGGCTCACTGAGCCTTTTTATGTATTTATGGAAAAGAAATTAAAACCGGTGCTAGATAAACAAAAACAAGTTTTAAGGGATACCCAACATTTTCTAGAGGATTTGTTTGATTTTGCAAATGGAAGTGATTTTGATGAAAGATATTTTTTAGTTTCTTTAGATGTTGTTTCTTTATTCACTGCAATTCTTCATTTTCAGGGTATTAATATGGTCAAGGATTTTCTTTGACACACAGTAAATATGAAGTTAGCTATATAGATTTAATATGTATGTTTTTAGAAATAGGTTTGGACAATAATGTTTTTATGTTCAAGGGTGAGCTATTTTTGCAGACAGTTGGCATAGCTATGGGCACACCTTGTGCCAATAGCTACGCCAACATGGTTATGGCTCAGTGGGAACTGACATTTTTGCACCCTAATGACTTTATACAATACCTTAAGTTTTTTATAAGGTTTGTAGATGATTTGTTTTTGGTTTGGGGAGGTACAGAAACACAACTCTCCTCATGTGTTAGTTATCTAGTGTCAACTAGCCCTTTATTGAGATTCACTTATACACTTTCTAGTGGTATAATGTATTTTTTGGATGTATTTATTCATAAGGACCCTCAATATAAGTTTACAATGACACTCTATAGGAGGCCTTGTAGAAGGAATACTTTGCTAGAGTGTGATAGTATGCACCCTGGTTTTATTTTTAAGAATATTGTTAAAAGTCAAAGTATGAGAATGTCTATAAATAACAATGATGCTATTTTTCATGGCGACATTTCTATTTTAGGACAGGAGATTTGTGAAAGGGGATATAAAGGAAAAGAGACTGATGGCATTATTAAAGAAAGTGTTAATTTTAGGAAGAATAAGGCATGACCACATTTCTCTAATAGATCTGATAAGGCTGATGTTACACAAAGGGATGATGTGCCTGGAAAACAGAATGTTCCCATCTCTCTGTATTATACAAGTGATGTTAATGGCATTTTGGATATTATCAAGACTAACAGGTCTATTTCACATCTAGATGACCAAGTTAGGACAGTAGTGGGTGACAAAACTAATTTTATTTTTAAAAACAAAAAAATCATTAAAAAGGCAGCTCTGCTATTGAGGACCACATGAATATGAAAAGAGTAAAGGGCTCTACAGAGATGCATAGCTGTCAGAATTGCAATTTTTGCCCTTTTATTGACACGTCCACCTCTTTTGTGCATCCAGTAACACAGTTTGATTTTAGATTTAATATTGATGCGAACTGCTATAGTAGGAATGTGATATATGTAGCCTGCTGTTGAGCATGCATATGTTTCCATGTTGGCAAAACCAACAGATTGTTGATGGAACATGTTACGGAACATGTATATTGCAATAACAGTGGTGATACATGTAATGCACTAGCTAAACATTTCCTAGAGCTTGGAGATGGGCATTCCTTTGGATTTAGAGGGATTGAAGTTGTTAATATGAATGAACGCAGAGGTGATTTTATAAATTTTACTGAAAGCTGTGAACTCCATTGAATAACAAAACCACATGCTGATAAGTATCCAGGTTTGAATGGTAAGGTTTCTGTCAAACCTGTACTTAAGGCAAGGGCTCTCTTTAAGTAATTTTATTATTTGATTTCTGCTGTATTTTCATTAGTTTCATTGAATTTATTTAGTAATTGTCTATGTATATAAAGTAATTGCTTTTAATTGTTGTATGATCTGACGAAGCACAGTTTGATGTATGAAAGTGCTTACCATTTGTACAATACATTTATAATGTTTTAATTGAGTGTGTCTCTGACCGTGTTTCTGTGTACTCTATTTGCTACATTTTGTTGGTGTGTAGGCACAGTTAATTCCTAGAGGGTTAGTCTGTTTTTGGATATAATGCAAAAATGCTGTAACAAAATCCCCAAGAAAATAATAAAATACTTTTAGATAAAATGCAGTGAAGAAAAAGTGCAAAATCAAATTCTGGCAGAAAATCAGGAGAGTACTATGAACATATTTTCTTTCAGTGTGGCACTTCAGGTTTGATAAAAGGGCAAGGCAACTAATTTGTAATAAGAAAAAAAAGGAGTGTTTGGGTAAAGTTTTCTTGTTCATTTACATCTGAAAACTATGGTGTAGCTACAGGAAGTCACTGTGAATTTCCCTGAGTATCAGTTGCCTGAAGCACAAGATGTCAGATACTGACTTTCCTATGAAGTCACTGCAAGTCTGATTTTATAGTGTGCACTGGCATTGACTCCCTCCTTTTTAGAGATTTCTCCCATCTTCTATTGGTTTGACCATGGAATATGTAAGTTCAGGGGGTGTGGGGTGCTTGCCTCTCACATGGAGGGGGTGCAGAGGGGTTTGCCCCTGCAAAAAACAAGTACACTTTATTTTTCTTTCTCTTTTGTGTTTTGAGCATCAGTTTTCTGCATTTGTAATGGGCTGGATTTTGTCCATCAATATTTAATAGTAGAACTGGAAACTATACTTGAAACGCTTGCTTTTGTTCAAACTCAGAACTGTAGTTCTAGTGTACTGTATTTTTTTTCAAAAATGTGATGCTAGCTGTGTGTGACTGATAAGACCTTAATGGCTCTGTAGTTAGAACTGTTCACCTAGCATAATTACACTACTTCCTTCTAGCTTACTTGATGTAAAGTATTTTACAGGAAATTGATTAGTTTTACCAGGCAATCACAAGGGAAGTGCCTCTATAGAGGTGGAGGGGTGCACCTGTGTGTGTGTGAGGGGAATTCCCTGGACTCTTGCACCTAGAGTTTCATTTAAATTAAGACTGATCCTGATTTTCAATAAGAAATTTTGATGTAAGGTACTCCAGACCCCCCTGTACTTACATATTCTCAACTGAAGGTCGATCCATTGTGGTGAATTAAGTGAGCATTCTTTGAACATGAATGGAATGAGAGCTCTGCTCTGCTGACCACTGATCCTGGAACAGGATTAACATTTTTTTTTAACCAAAGCACATCTCTACAATAATTAACAAGCAATGCACATGCCCCTACATGCACCCCCCCACACACACCCACATATTTGTATACGCATAAGACTTACATAGGTATGTATGCTGGCAGGAGAAAAACTGATCTTTTATTAATTCTATCTATTCTACTTGTGTGCTGCTTTTCGCTTTCTGCCATTCCTACTCTTACACATTCCCTGGCAATTTACAGTTATCTCATGACCTTTTAAATGATTCCGATTATTTATCATGTATTTATTTATTTGTTTATTTTCTTCCTTTATTCCTTTGTTAACCAGGTAAATGAACATATCCTAACTGCTGGGCCATTTTCTGCCATGACATCAGCCATAAGACAAACAACATAGAATGCAGGCTTAACAATTTTCTTATTATAGGAATAGCTAATTTCAATGAATTCGCACAACAAGAAGCATAGCATTCACTAAGCAATATTTACATTTAATATACAGAAGTTGCCTTCTACAGAAACTGATGCACATTTCAACTGCCCCTCTGCACCACCTTAGCAATAGGTGCTAACCTTAAACATAATGCTGCCCCATCCGCCAACCCTAAATCTACACCTAACATCATTAAAACTTTCTTGTAACACTGCCACTACACAAGACAGACTCAGACATACAAGCATTCATAAACACAAACAAACAACACTATATCTATCCCTTAACCTAACCCTTACTCTAAAATATACAAACGCGCACACAACCACACAACACTCATCCCTGATCTTAACCATAACTCACATACACAGACACGCGCATGCACACACACACACACACACACACACACACACACACACACACACACACACACACACACACACACACACACACTCTCACCCCCCCAGCCCTACTTATCTGTATCAACATTCCATGCAACTGACATATCCACCTGTAGCCATCCATACTGCTGCCATATCCACCATTCGGTCATCTGCACTGCCAACATTAAATGACACCCCTACATTTGTTGAACAAACGCATGTTCAGTAAAATGTAGGGGAGCCATATATATGTATACATACACACAGACATTATATATATATATATATATATATATATATATATATATATATATATATATATATATATATATAGGGTCATACGTTCATAGTTAGGTACTAGGCTATTGGCCCTAGGGCCTATATAAGCCTAACCAAAAAGGTACCCTGGTTTTCACTACCCAAGAAAATTATTTTCCTGTGCCCCTGTTGAGCAGAGCCCCAGAGGTGATCCCCAGGGTGAATTTCCTATTTCCCATCCAGTCATCAAGATTTTTCTTGAAGAGTGCTAATGACGAGCTTTGTTTGATATAGATAGGTACTTTGTTCCAGAGTATGGGAAGTCTCTGGGACAGGAATCTATCCCTCCAGCATGTTCTGTTTATTGTGGTGACAAGGTTTAGGTCCCTAGAACATGCAGCTTGGCGGGACTGGGATTTCTTTAAGTGGAGCATGTCCAACAGCTCTGAGTTTGACATAGCTTTGCATGTTAAGCAAAGATCACCTCTGAGTAGGTGATATGTGACAGAGTAAAGCTGGAGTTTTTTGAGATGGTCCACGTAGGGTATCTGTTTGAGGCCGGTAATCCTCTTTGTGAGGTATTTCTGTGGCCTTTCCAGTTGTTGTAAATGTCTTGTCAGGTACATACCAAAAGGGGCGTTGTTCTCTATAATGTACTCTATAATGGGTCTAATGAGTGATGAGTAGAGGGGAACAATGACCTCTTTTTTTCTGGATGAGAAACTTTTTGTGATGAGGTGTGCCACGTAGAAGGATTTCCTGACTACTGTGACGATGTGATTATCAAAGGAAAGACTACTGTCCACCTGTGTCCCAAGGCCTCTTATCACACATTCGGTGTTAAGTAGCCTACCACCTATGTGGTAGCTCATGGGTACAGAGTTTTTACCAAAGGGGATGACAATGCACTTTTTGGCATTGGGCTTTGACACCACGCATCTGTCTCAGCGAGGCCCTTTTGTAGGATGTCCACATCGTTAGGAGTTTCAGTTATGGCTCCTAGTTTACAGTCATCTGTATAATTTATACATTTACTTCAAATTAACAAATACTTACTTTATCAAATCCCATTTTATCAAACCTCACTTCATTGACTGTCATTATATCTAACTCCCAGAACTACTAAAAGGAAACCCAGGGAAAGGAACCATGCAACCACCAGGACAAAATAAAAAACATAAAAACAAAAAACCCTCCAAGTGGGGAGCTTCACTCTCCACCCCCCCCAACTAAATATAAAAACTCCGGGATCGCACTACAGTGCAGGAAGGGCAATGCTGACCATGGTGGCCAAGTCTTTACTTTTCCAGTGTTACTTTTCATAGCTCCGGGAGTTTGATACAATGAGAGTCGATGAAGTGAGGCTTGATGAAATGGGATTCAATTAAGTATTCGATATTTTGAAGTAGACCCATATATGTATATATATATATATATATATATATATATATATATATATATATATATATATATATGTGTGTGTGTGTGTGTGCGTGTGTGTGTGTGTGTGTGTGTGTGTGTGTGTGTGTGTGTGTGTGTGTGTGTGTGTGTGTGTGTGTGTGTGTGTGTGTGTGTGTGTAGATACAGATGACTGTCATGTGATTGAATGATAATTTCATGGAATTACATATCTCTGAATCCAAATTGTTGAAAGCCCATTTTGCTGAATGACAAGTTGGCTGAAAGTCCATATTATTGGATCCAGTATAGATACATGTAGTTCATAGGTTCATAGGTTGATACTAGGCTATCTGCCCTAGGGCATTTATAAGCCTAGCCAGAGTGTGTTTGGCTTTCGCCACCCTTTTAGATTAGTTGACTGTGCCTCTGTATAGTAGGTCACAGAAGGTAGCCCTTTTAAGGTTAGTTTACTGTACCTCTGTCAAGCAGTGACACAGAAGAGATCCCAGGGGTAAACTTACGATCTCCCATCCACTCGTCAAGATTTCTCTTGAAGAGGGTCAGTGAGGGGCTCTGCCTAACATGGATTGGGATTTTGTTCTAGAGTGAGGGGAGCCTCTGGGATATGAATCTGTCCCTCCAGCATGTCCTATTTATTTCTGTGCTGAGGTTCAAGTCCCTGGAGCGTGTAGCTCTAAGGGATTTGGATTTCCTGAGGTGAAGCATGTCCATTAATTCTGGGTTGGACATGGCTTTATACGTCAGACACAGATCGCCTGAGTAGGCGGTACGCAACTGAGTAGAGCTGGAGTTTCTTTAGCCGAACTGCATAGGGCATCTGTTTGAGACCCTTGATCCTCTTGGTGAGATACTTTTGGGGTCTTTCCAGTTGCTGAAGATGTCGGGTAAGGTACATCCCAAATGGGCCATTGTACTCAATTATGGGACTGATAAGTGATGAGTAGAGGGGCACAATGACCTCTCTTGATCTAGATGTGAACCCTTTCATGATAAGGTGGGCTATATAGAAGGTCTTTCTAACCACTTTGGCAACGTGATTGTCAAAGGAGAGATTGCTATCTACTTGGGTCCCCAAGTCCCTAATTACTTCTTCCGTACTTAATGGATTTCCACCTATGTGGTAATTTGTGGGCACTTTGTTTTTCCCAAAGGGGATGACTATGCACTTTTTGGCATTTAGCTTTAGGCCATGTCTCTGGCACCAGTTATCCGTCTCTGTGAGACCCTTTTGGAGGATGCTTGTGTCAGCCAGAGAGTCGATTACAGCACCCAGTTTGCAGTCATCTGCAAACTTGGTCAGCCATAGTCCACCCGTGTTAGCCTGTACCTCGGAGAAATATATACTGAACAAGAGAGGTCCCAGGACTAAGCCTTGTGGAACACCACTTGTAACTGGTTTAGAGTCTGACATGGCACCTGCCATTCTGACTATGTGGGTTCTATCCCTGAGCCAGTTTGCAACCCATCTTGTGACATAGTAGTTGATATTTAAGCTGGTGAACTTATTTATGATGCCCAAGTGGGGTATTGTGTCGAAGGCTTTTGCGTGGTCCAGGTAGGCTGTGTGGACTACCTTCCCTTCATCTATGGCTTTGGTAACAGTTTCAAAGAAGTCAACCAGGTTCAAGAGGCAAGATCTGCCTTTAACGAAGCCGAATTGGGTAGGATCCAGTATCTGGACGTTCCCAATGTCTTTGTTTATGATTTCTATAATGATACACTCCATAGCTTTGCAGACCAGGCTAGTCAGGCTTATAGGGCAATAGTTTCAGGGGTCTGTTGTGGCACCACCTTTGTGGAGTGGGACCACTGTTGCTGTACGCCATTCCTTGGGTACATATCCTGTAGTAAGGCTGAGATTGAACAGTGACTTTATATGAGGGTTTAATTCTTCTTGGAGCTTGTGTAAGACACAGCCCAGGACACTGTCTGGTCCCATTGATGCTGTGTTTTTTGCTTTGGAGAGGGCAGCTCTCACCTGTGCATCTGTGATCTCAGGAAGGCTACACTCTGTTGGGATAGACATTTGCTCTTTTGGGGGGGAAGGGGGAGAGAAGTTTGCACTGAACCTTTCTGCCAGGATGTTGGCAATGTCTGTGGGTTCAGTGTATTTTTTGTCATTTTGCACTAACTCAGAGCATATCTGGGAGTTGCCTCCCAAGTTTCTGACATAACTAAAGAAGGCCTTGTGATTATCTTTAGTGTCTTGTGCAATTTTTCTTTCAAATCTGGCCTTAGATGATTTTATGAGGGATCGTAGTTTCTTGCTAGTACTGATCAGTGATGCCTTCCCTTTTTGGGAATTTGCTCTGTCATGTAGTAGCTTTCTCCTTCTGTTTTATAGCTTATTTATGGCCAGGGTCCACCAGACAGGTCTCCTGACTTTGGAGGAGTGAGTCTTGGTTTTATTTGGGATAGCGTGCTCCATGCATTCCTGTAGGTGTCCATAGAATGCTTTTGTAAAGGATTCTGCATTTTGGGCCTTATTTTCCACTGGCCCGGGGGCTTTGAAGGATTCCACCTCAGTTTTGAGAAGTGTGAAGTTTGCTTTTGAGAAGTTCTTCACCGTGGTGTCCTTGGCTAGGGGTGGGGATGGAATATGGATGTCCAGTGAGATTTGTTTATGGTCTGATCTTACCAATGAGGGGTAAACCTCTGGTGTGGAATATAGAGACCCCATGTTGGTGATGACCAGATCCAATATGTTTTCCCCTCTTGTGAGAGTGGTGACCAGTTGTTCCATAGCATTTGAGTTTATAAATTCTAGGAACCATTGGGTGAGGGTGTTTGGGCTTGTGTAGTTTTCCCAATCGATGTTTCGGGAGTTGAAGTCACCCAATATAATAGTGTCTGGAGAGACCTTCATATTCTCCAGTGTTCTCAGGAAAGCTGAGTGAGGTTCCTGTGTTTGGGAGGGTGGTCTGTAGCAGGCTACAAACTGAAAGACAGTTTTTCCCACTGTTAGTTGCACATGGATGGTCTCCGATGCTTCATGCAGTGCCACTAACCTGGAGGTGTGGGTATCTTTGATAAATATGGATACTCCCCCTCCTTTTGTGGTTCGGTCTGCGTTTTGGGGCCGGAAAGCATGGTATGAAGTATAACCTGTTAGTGCTGGGGTGCTCTTGGGAGCCTTGAACCAGGTTTCTGTTACTGCACAGATTTCGATATTCTTCATACTGAGGAGAGTCTCAAGTGCATGCATCTTGAGGTTTAGACTTCTGGCATTGAGCAGCATTACCCTTAGTTTTTTTTTCTTTGTGTTGTCTATAGGGGTGGGTTTGTCTTTTGAGCCTTGCCTAAAAAAGGCACTATGGGGGAGGCAAGAGCCTTTGCCAGTATTCAAAAACCCAGGGGTGACAGGTGCAATCTGTCCCTAGCGAAGCAATGTGGCTTGTCGAGCATGTCATCCCAGGCTGACAGACACTGGATCCCCTTTGAATGACACCAATACTTTAGCCAATTGTTAAAATTGATAATTTTGTCTTTATACTGTGGCATCTTTCTTGGTGAGGGTAAGATGCTACTCAAGGTCAGGGTCATACTGGCCTGGGTCACATGATGAAAGAGCTCCTGTACGTCTTTTTTCATGTAGTCCAGGGTCTCAGGTCATTCACACCAGCATGGACAATGACAGAGTCATATTTGTACTTGCTTTGGAGTGACCTGAGTGCTTGTGTTATGTGGCGGATCCTGGCACCCGACAGGCAGCTTACAGTAACCTACTCCTTGTTCAGCCTGGTGAGTGGGACATCAGTGTGTCTGACAATAGAGTCACCTATTACAAATGTATTAGGTGTGTTGTTTAGCCTTAAGGGCTGTGACTGTGTGGCACACAGACTTTGTGAGCTATGTGCTACGTGGATATTATTTTGTGGTAGGTGTTGCTTGGATGTCCGCTTTGGAGGTCTCTGCTGCTTAGGCAGATTTTTATTTAGAGCCTCCGAGTATGTTTTTGTGTGTTTATGTGTTTGGTTTGCTGATGCAATAGGTCTATGTGAGACTGGATTTGTGGTGTGTATGGTTACCTTCTCCTCCTGACAGGCTGTGCCAGTACTGGGTTGAGAGAGCTTAGCCTCCAGTATGGCTATATAGTTGCATCTCTCACATATATTTGAGCTTGTTGGGAGGAGGAGAGGGTGGTCTGTATACATAAGGCAGTTGTATCATTGCCTCAAGATTCCCAGATTCACCAGCTGGACTGGAGAGTAAACTCGAAACTGACCTTTGGACATGCCTGAATAATATAGGGAACTACTTATTGAATGATCAGAAAGAACCAATAGGGAGAAAGTGCTTTGAAGGAGTGTAAGAGGATGTAGTGCTTTAGTTTGTGTTTACCTATGAGATTACTTATACGAGCAAGTGCAGGGCTTTAGAATTAAAATAGAGTGCTTAATTAGTTGTGTAATAAAGAAGCAAAAGTATATAGAACTGTATGAAGAAGTTTTAGCTGGTGCTTGTAGTGACTCCTATATCTTTGTTTGGACTGATTCATTGGCCCCTCCCTCCCAAAAGAGACAAACAAAAATTGTTTTTATAAAGTCAAAACATACTTCTTACCATCACCTTAACCCAGGGACTGAATACCCCCAGCTTGACACCTGTTTGGACAGCTGTCAAATTAGCTTTCATAGGATTAGTCTTTCGGGAAAACTTGGCTGGGTTTAGAAAGGCCCCTAGGTCCTTAGCATAGTAACAGTCTATGAATCTGTGAATCTATGAATCTATGAGACAGTTTGACTACTGACAGTTATTTTTCTGATAGTGATCACAAAATCTCTCAGGCTGTGACACCTAAATATCAAAGGAAAAAGGACAAATTCATTACCTGGAAGTTGCAGATTTTATGTACCGTCCTTTATTTGTCTATTGTACATTGCAATGCAAAATGCCACAGCTTTAACAGTGCTCCCTCCCCATACCAGAGCACAACAAGTTGAGATTGTGTATAACATTTACTATAACAGAATTGTGCTGGATTGTCTATCTTTTCCATGTCATGAAATGAAAAGCAGAATGTCAAAGTGCAGAAAAATTCTACAACATCAAATGCTGCTTTTCAGAAATATTTTATAATACTGTATTTTATAAAGTGCAATAAAAAGTGCACTTTGGATATTTCAGATCGCACTGTATTGGTAAACTATGTGCTGCCTGTGATGAAAAGCAAATCAGAACTTGAGATCTCTAGTCAGATAAATGATGCTTTCTACAATAAAGGTATAAAACACACACACACACACACACACACACACACACACACACACACACACACACACACACACACACACACACACACACGCACACACACACACACAGAAGCACAGACACACTTATATGTAGAAATGCACTTAGACATAGCTATTCACTGACTGTTACTTAGCAATATCTAAAAGTAGGATATGTGAAATATTCGCTATATGCAAATAAGAGAAGAGATTTTCTGAAAATGTCAAGAAAGAATGAAAAAACATAACTAAGAAGACACTGCAATAAAAATTCAACAAAAAAAATCAAAGAGATTATTTTATATGTGCAATAATACCCGGCAGGGTGGGTATTGTTTGAAATCAAAAGCAAACCTTCCCTACACTTGCAGCACAGGGCCTCACAACACCTATTATCAGTCATTTCATCTATCCACAATCCCTTTTTTCCCATTTTTTGCACATGAGGTCAGGGTGTCACTTCAACAGTGAAAATCATCTAGAGTCAAAGTTCACACCGCTGTGTGGCCTGCCTATGGTGGAGAGTCTTCCATACCACACATATGTACCATCACTTACACCTATGGGTACATTAGAGTCTCCAATACACCAACTGCATGTTTTTGGAATGTGGGAGGAAACTGGAGCACCTGGAGAAAATCCACGCAAGCACAGTGAGGACATGCAGAACTTATGTATTATTGTTAACACAATTCATGGCAGCACAGATTATAATCACTAAACTGGCACTGCTTAGAGCTTTTTATCTGCAGCTCAAGAATCAAAAACTTAGTTTATATTGTTTTTCCAAGGACTTCCATCTTTCTTTGTCACCCCTTCATTTTTTTTACAAATGTATTCATGCATATATGTCTGTGTGGGTGTATCTCTCTCTCTCTCTCTCTCTCTCTATATATATATATATATATATATATATAGATATATATATTTATATATATATATATATATATATATATATATATATATATATATATATATATATATATATATATATATATATATATATAGCTATACACACCTACACACATATTACTTTTCATTAGGTAAAGATAACTTTCTCAAATGGCATAAGGTCAGAAGGTAATATTCAGTATAGTAATATTATACTGTATAATAATATGTACTCAAAATCCAAAATATAATCAAGTTTTTTCTATGAGCAGTTCAAGTGAGATGTTAGCAAACTAAAATCCTATTAATGAACAGTAACACTTTTCACAGATGCCTCAGTTTGTTGTTACTGGTGTCATCAAATGTACACTCTATACTGATGACAACTATAATGCTCCCCTTGTTATGTATAATGAGTTACATGTGTAATGTTTGTAACACTGGTAATATATATCACATGATCAGTGTCTTATCACCTTTATGGTTTAAATGTGTCTGCTGCTTGGCATGTAAATGAGTACATTTGCTAGAGCACACATAAACTTTACGATTTTCTGAACAATATACTTGAATTTACATAAGTTAAATCAGCAGTGTAAAATTGTGCTTCTCTGTGCAGTTCAATGGTCCATATTAAGATTTGTTCATGGTGTTCCATGCTTCTTTCAACAGGGGCCACTTTGGAGATCTAAATCTGTAATACTGCATTTGTATCAGGTGGCCTCTGTTTCTGATTACTAAATTATATCTGCCAATAATGATATGAAAAGGAGGTGGTTGGAAGATACAAAAAAATTATCCAGCTTTTCTTTTGCTTAAGTAGATCATGGAGAATTCATTATCTTGTTGCTGTTTTGCAGAACACTGTTCTCTTTTGTTTAAAAGAGATAAGTGAGTGGAGCAACTGAACAGTTTCAGCCTGCTCTCTTGTTTAGCATGCACACTTTAAACATAATAGAACACTTGTTACTGTATTTTACGGTACAGAAATTTTAAGTGTCAGTGTACCAGGAAAATATCTCATGGTTATTAAGGAAAGATATTTGCAATCACAGGTTGCTTTATGTTCTGGTTTTATTAAGATCTCAGGAAATGAAATAGCCCTTAGCTGAGCAAAGTGAAGAGGGAGGTAATTTTCCTTAATATGGGTGATAAAATTAATCTGATTGAAATCGCTTGCGATTATTTTGCCAAGTACTGAGTGGCAGCACAATCACTTACAATCCTTTATATTTTCTAGTCAAGCTCCTGTAGATGAAAGCTAATTACAAAGTACTGATGTGAAGCAGTAAGGAAATAGTTTGGATAGCAGAGAGCAGACACAGCTAATTGGGGTTTGTGATTACACCGATTGCTGTTAGAGAGAATTAACTAACAGCCGTCTCTCCTGTAAAGCTTCTCATCAACGAAAAGTAAAAATAGACATTGTGTCTGTTATTTATCTAATTATGCCATACTTCTTTGTAAAGCCATGTCACACAAAACTGCCAAATGTTTCTTTGTTTAAAACCTTTAAGTTCTGCCTTGGTTGCGATCATGGCCTAAGCAATCAATACCTTATATATCCTTTTAGTTGCATTAATAGCCATTTCTTTGATGCATTATGTATGATACAAAACAAGAAGCAGGAATCAAAAAATATAAGGTGACATAAGAAAATCACTATAAAAGAAGGTCATGTTATTGGAACAACTAAATCAGTGGCTCATTGAATAAATAAAGACATATTAGCTTAGAGTTATATTGTTTTAATAAATCATAATTTGTATACATACATTTGCAGTGCTTCCGTAAATACTGCGGTGAATGAACTACAGATATGAAACAATATTACATTTTAACATTCTTTTTTTCATGTCAAAACTCAGGCCTTAATGTTTGTAGGCAGTTAATGCAGAAGGGTAACTTTGTGAGCTCTAGTTCCAGTGGTACAGAGTTTTTATTCCCCCAGTCCTCATCTGTCTACTGTGTGACCATGACCAACTCATTTAAGCAGACATTGCTTCCAGGTAGCTCCTGAAAAGAGACGTTGTATTCAGTGGGCCTGCATGGTTAAGGAATGTGCGTTGTTGTTGTTATTATTATTCGTAGCAGTAGTAAATCATACTTTCACTATGAAGCATACAACTGGCACTTCTTTAGCCTTTAGCAACTTACATCACTGTTTATTCTTTTTCAGCTGTGGGTTAAAATGAGGTTTTATATTTGCCACTTAAAGTATAAGTTTATTCTGTGATTAAAACTCATGTTTAGCAAGCATTTTTATTAACTTTCCAGATTATCATTTTTAGCCACTTACTAATATGCCTTTGATGCACAGTATCTGCAAAGTATTTTCCTCTACCTTGTTCATATTCTTCAGTAAATGGAAGCTTTGTGATTTATCACCCTTCTGCTCTTTCCTTCAGTTCATAGGAAGCATGCTTGATAAATGAATAAGCTACTAGCACCTCAAGGGAAAGTTTAGAAAATAAAATATTTTTCTTGCTACTGAGCATACAGTTCATGCACTGCACTTTCTGGCATGTATCAGCTTTCTACGTTCTTACCTATACATAGTGTTTTTCATCAGGTTGTCTACTGAGCCACGTTATACCTCTCAACCTTCCATCTCCAATGTGTGGAACACTACTTCTCACAGTGTGTAACAAATAGGCAAAGTGTGGAACATTACTTCTCATAATGTGTAACAAATGGGCAAAGTGTGGAACACTACTCATAATGTAACAAATGGGCAAAGTGTGGAACACTGCTTCTCACAGTGTGTAACAAATGGGCAAAGTGTGGAATACTACTTCTCATAATGTGTAAGAAATGGGCGTCGTGTGGAATGCTACTTCTCTTAATGTGTAAAAAATGGGCAAAGCGTGGAACACTACTTCTCACTGTGTGTAATAAATGGGCAAAGTGTGGAACACTACTTTTCACAGTGTGTAACAAAAGGGCAAAGTGTGGAACACTGCTTCTCATAATGTGTAACATATGGGCAAAGTGTGGAACACTACTTCTCTAAATGTGTAAGAAATGGACAACATGTGGAACACTACATCTCATAATGTATAACAAAGGACAAAGTGTGGAACTGTACTCCTCATAACATGTAACAAATGTTCAAAGTGTGGAACACTGCTTTTCTTAACTTGTAAGAAAAGGCCAAAGTGTGGGACACTAATTCTCATGATGTGTAACAAATGGGCAAAGTGCGGAATACTGCTTCTCACAGTGTTCAAAGTGCGGAACACTACTTCTCAGCATGTAACATATAGGCAAAGTGTGGAACACTATTTGTCATAATGTGTATAAAATAGGCAAAGTGTGAACCACTATTTCTCATAGTGTGTAACAAAAGGGCAAAGTGTGGAAAACTACTTCTCATAATGTGTAACAAATGGGCAAAGTGTGGAATATAACTTTTCACAGTGTGTAACAAATAGACAAAGTGTGGAACACTACTTCTCATAGTGTGTAACAAATGGGCAAAGTGTGGAACACTGCTTCTCATAATTGGTAAAAAAAAAACTGTCAAACTAAAGCAAGACTAACAGCTTCAAATAGAAGTTCCATAGTGTAACTAAAAAACGTTGCTCGTATTTACATGTTTTTTGTGAAGTAATATGATTTTATATTAGAAAACTATAAAATGAGATGCTGGAAGATGGACAAAAGATGCAGACACAATCCTTTAGCGCAGATGCGGACACAATCCTTTAGCGCTTTCATTCAATTTATTAATTTGAACTTCATCAGAAGTTCAGATTAATAAATTGAACAAAAGCACTAAATGATTGTGTCCGCATCTTTTGTGCATCTTCCAGCATCTCATTTTATTGTTTTCTAAGTTTTTAGTTTTTGGTTCATATGATTTTATATTACTTACCATGGATATTTGTTAAAAAGCAAAATATGACCAACTCCTTTAATATGGAACAGAGTGGGGCATATTTTTAAGACTCAAATTGAACGCTTGTACATAATGAGGTGCATTTGAGAGGCATGGGTTGCATTATCTCTCGAGCATTGTTTGGTTAGAGTTGCTTTGATATTCCTATAGCTTTCCTGTTCATTCATGAGCATCATTTTTCACCCAACAGTATGTCAGCATGACAAACTAATTTGTTGTACTTGCTACATTTGTAGTCCAATGTAGGAGACACAGTAGATACTGAAGAACTTAATGAAACATTTGTTTTAGTTCATATTATTTTTTAAAAAATCACAGAAAAATAAATAGGCGTTTTCTCATAAAGTATGTACTAGAATTTTTGTATATATGATTTAGAGAAATAGCCCAAGTAACATTTCTACCATATCTGATGTAAGTATGCATTATTTGTTATTTATGGACGAGTGAAAAACTACATGTGGTGGTGCATATGAAGACTTTTCAATAACATATAAAGAGGAAGTAAGACCTCATGTCCTCTGCAGCTAGTACCACATGCAAAAGTTCAAGGGTTTTCGTTCTGATGTCTTCCTTTTTGAGCTTGTATAATTATTGAAGGCATTCACTAACTGGAATTTTGACATGTTTTGCCAACCTTATTACTTAGCTATGTGATCTAGTACAACAATTTTTCCTTAAGTTTCACAGCTGCATTTTTCCACACTGCTTAGTAATGTGTTTACACTGTCAGCTTACAGAAAATTTTAGTTCTTGAAGGCCACTTTGCATCTTCCCATATGAACCATTGCTGTTTACTTTCAAATGCCCAGGAACTGTCATTTATAGACTATGCATACATACACGCATACAAATATTTCAAAAATGGGAACTAATTCCTTTCTAGCTTGTCAATATACCAAAACAGCTGTTCCCGTAACAAATGTCCTGATTGATTTTAAAACTATCTAACCTACTGTTTGCTGTAATGAAATAGGTAGTCTGTTCCATGCAGCAGCTGTTCTGTCAGAGAAACAATTAGTACACTTATCATGCCTATAGAATTTTCTACACATGTTTTCTGATGATTCTGTACTACTTTTCTGATAACCCCAAAGATTCCCAGAATTAGTCTCTAAATGCTCTATATACCTGAATAAATATCTATATAAGCCACTATACAAGTTCAGATATTTTAGTTTTTCATAATAATATAAATGTTCACATCCATGGATGCCCCTTGGTATATTTGCTCTGTATTCTTTCCAGTTTACTTATGCTTGTTTTCTTATAAGGTTTCCATATTGTTATTCTGTACTCAGGTTTGGGTCTAATGTAACTAACAAACAAAGACTTAATAATTTCTGAATTTCTTGACTTTATAAATCTTTTGTACAACCTATAGTTCTAAAACTGTCATTAACCAATTGGTTGATATGATTAGAAAAACTCAAAGCTGGATTGACCCATATACCCTGGTCCTTAAATGAATCTATAGTTTCAGTCACTGTGTACTAAATATTCAACTCTCAATGTATGTCTACCAAATCTCATATGCTTCATTTCTTTGTATTGATACTAGTCTCCCATGCCCAGATAGTCAATTTAGTCAAGTCCTTTTGCAGACATGCCCTGTCTGTAACACATGCAATCAGTTTACCCAATTTCAAGTCAACTCCATACTCATTGTAGAACACATCAGATGGAAAAGATAGATCTAAAAGATAAACCCCGGGATTCATGAAGCTTGCGCCAGGCGCAGGCATAGCATAGGCGGTATAATGCCAAATATGGCCGCCGAGCGATTCAGGTACGATCCAATTCCACGTGCACTACCAGCGTACACCAGATCTGCGCAGCCCTCGGCTCAGGTATGCTAATCACCCCATGCGCAGTACTGCACCATGCAAATGAAGGTACATAGTGATTCATTAAGTGGTGCAGGTGTAGCGTAAGCCCACAGAAATGTAAACCAAAAAAAAAAAAAACAGTTTACATTTTTCCAAACAGAACATCAGAGCTATGAAAGTGGACTAGACTCGTATTACAAAGTTAACATATGCCAATGGCTAAATATACAGCCAATGGCATAAGAAAAGATGCACAACACCTAAAAAACAACATTTAATGTCATGTCCACAGTAACACAAAGTACAACCGCATGGCATGTGTGCGCAAATGGGAACACAAGGAAAACATATACAAATGTCATAAAATCGCAATGTAATACAAATCATGATTTCACCATAATACTCAATGGTATGCATGGTACACCACAACCAAGCTGCAAGGGTTGCTAAGGGTCTGTGACTGTGTTCGGCACGGTAACTATGAATTAGTAGTCAATGCTATGCAAATGAGGCAAGTAATAGTGAATTGCAAACGTCCCGCCGAACTAAGGATGTACCATACGGAGCCGCGCTACAACACCAAGGAGTGGTTTGGAGGTATACATGACATCAGCAGTGGGGTGTGCCACCGTAGCTGTAAGCACATTGGAGCAATGCAAATCCGGCCTGCCCGCTGCTAAGCAAAGCCGCAGGATAGGGGTGGGGATGTAGGTATAGCATTGTTTTGCTGAGTGCACATATGGTGCCCGAAAGCGCATGTGTATGTGGATGAAAACGTGCCCGAAACCCGGTAAGCGGATGCACGCGCCATGCACCATAGCTCAAACAGGAAGGCTGGGGAAGAAAATAAGGAAATGCCGCAGTAGGGTAATTGGAGTACAACTGAGCAATTAACACCTATTAACTCACAGTGGGCAATTGACGGCAGCTAACAAGTCTGCTCGCAGCAACCCTCAGAACAGGATAGGGGAGGTGTCGGATTGCAAAGAATAGAGAACTGTCATAGCAGAGCAAAGCAAACCTGCAGTAGATTGGCCATAGAACACATTTCGCAAGATAAGCCAGGTTTTGGAAAGTACAAAAGAAAGCAGGCTGCTGGATGCATGCCAGAAAATGGGAGGGGAAACGTTAAGAAATGTTAAGGGAAGGGCAAGAGGTAATCCACGGCAACTAAATGTAATTCAACACCAAAGGCACCACAATAGCAGTACCTGTGGTAAAACACATAAGATACCCTGTAGCTCCTTTTGTACATACACACCCTATGACATCATCAGTGTTCAAAGCACAATAGTATAAAGTGTGAAGGCACCTCATACACACCTGTGTATTCCCAAACACTGCACCATAGGTGTAAACAGACAGGGAACTTTTACAATGTACATGTTGGGAGCTGCCATAGCTGTGATTCATCACCATGTGTTAGAGACTGAAGGTGTTGTGGAGGATGATGCTGACAACCACCGCAGGCCCCGGGGGAGGAGAAGAGTGTTCAGACCAAGGGTAACCTACCAGGGGCTACATGATCTGGAGATAGTAGAGCGTTACAGGGTGGACAGGGACATCTTACAGCAAATAGTTTAGCTGTGCCGGCTATGCCTGAGATCCAGAAACAACAGAGGGGAACCCATCCCAGTGGACACGAAGATATGTGTAAGCTTGAGAATACTAGCCACAGGTACCTTTCAAACGCCAACTACAGATATAATGGGGATCTCACAGGCATCAGCATCCAGGGTACTACACCCGTTCCTGGATGCCATGTTACCACATGCCAATGAGCATATATACTTCCCCCGAACTTAGGAGGAGTGCGCCAGCAATATGCATCTCTTCCACCATGTGGCACACTACCCGGAGGTACTGGGTGCGATAGACTGCACACACATACATATCAAGTCACCACCCGGTGAGCATGGTAGGCGCTACATAAACTGCAAGGGATACCACTCCATCAACTGCCAGGTCGTGTGCAATGCCCAGGGCATAACCATGGAAGTGTGTGCTGGCAGCCCTGGAAGCTACCATGACTCCCACATCTGGCATGCCTCACAGCTGTATCAGGTATTTGTCAGGGGAGACATCCCACATGGCCACCTTGTGGGGGATGCTGGCTATGCACTGGAGCCATGTATGATGGCTCCCATCAGAAATGCACACACACCCATGCAAGAATGCCATACTGAGGCACACGCACAAACCAGAATCATCATAGAGCGTGTGTTTGGGATGCTGAAATCATGGTTCCATTGTTTGGACATATCTGGTGGAGCCTTGCAGTACTCTCCAGGCATGTGTGCCCACATCGTCATAGTATGTGCCATGCTACATAATATGATCCTGTGGAAACAGCTGAAGCAGGGACATAATGATGAAGGCCCTCACAGCCCACTGCAATTGCCAAGGCCATCACAGGCACAGAGGGATTCAGACCACGAACACCCTGTGCCAGCCCCAGTAGGCAGATGGAGGTGTGCCCAATATGCCCACACCTTGGCAAAGAGGGAATGTATAGCACATACACTGACAGTGTAGGCCCCTACAGACTGACACACCTTTCCACCTGCACACACAGTAAACTGGATAGCACACACACACGACCACCTGTAAATTGTAATGTATAGGTGGCCTATTGTGTGACTCCTACATAGGCAGCCCTCCACTATTGCACACACAATAGCTATTGGAACAAGGATTGTCAACACCTGAACAGTACACGCACCTAACAGCATATGTTGATACTGTATGTATAGGTTCCTAGGTACATCGGTAGGTACATGCCCGATTGTCAGAGGCCATTCATCAACCAAGGCAAACAGTGTCTGCTGTCGCCACCACATCAATTAACCAACTGTCCCTCAGTGGAACAGAGCCAATTGCAGGATCCATGTGTGCAATCACTGTCCCCCACACACTCTGCATGGATTTCCTGGTGTGTTAATGAGGGGCTCCATATAATGTAATCAGCGATGTAGTGGCAAAGCATGGGGAGTACCCATGACAGGTATCTGTCACCCCAGCATGCTCTACCTATGGTTGTGTGAAGGTGTAGCACATTATAGTATGTGGCTCACTGTGACATACATTCCCAATGCTGGAGCACATCCATTAAACATCACTTGGACATACCATTAATAGGTCTCATCCATATGTTAACTAACTGAGTTACACATTTGATTGCAGTATGGAGTAACAGCCATAGTACAGTCCACATACAAAACACCATAACACTTGTACAAATCCCAGATGCCCAAGTGGTAAATGCACTGACTGTCATGCATGTTCCCAGTTCCATGTCCTGCAAGGGACGTTACGTAATCCCGAAGGCAAGAATAATGGATGTTGGATGCAGGTCATCAGATCAGGTTTAGCACATGTTAGCAGGTTTATGCATTGGCAAGTGCTGGTAAGCGTCTTTTAAACATGACTATACGGATATGCGCAAAACAGGGCTAAGCTTTGCTGAATATCGTGCAGATCATGGTCAACGATGTCCAGAACAGGTGAAACTAGCATTATTCACCCCTGTACTAATAGTGCCTGTTCTGAAGGGTAAAACGACCACTGCCAGGAGTAGAACACACAATCATGTACACAATCACCTAACACTAAGCTACCCGAGATGTACCAATGACAGGTGTGTATTGTGACAGGTTAAAACACAAACGTGCAGAGTCCAGGAAACAGTATACACCGCCATGTACACAACGAAAGGTGTGTTCTCCCTCTCACTCTCTCTCTCTCTCTATATATATATATATATATATATATATATATATATATATAATAGAGATAGAAAGGGTGATAGAGATATATGTTGATATATACGGATTCACCTATATCTGCAAATATATAGATAGGTTAACGACATGTACACAACCATGGAGGTACAAATAAATAGGATACTGCCAACTATCGAATGTGTCACATACTGACACACGTAATCACGAGGCTTAAAGACCAAAAGACCACAGTACCGGAACACTAGAACCGTGTGTAATATTATCACGATGTTAAGGGCCATTTAGTTATTGCCGCCGGTGCTGCGGTCCAGGTAGGTACTGTGTTCAACTGTGTTTGTGATTGCTGTAGTCTATGTATGTGCGTGTTGAGGATGCCGTGTGCATTTCTGTGGGACTGTAATGTGTGTGTGTGTGTGTGTGTGTGTGTGTGTGTGTGTGTGTGTGTGTGTGTGTGTGTGTGTGTGTGTGTGTTTGCATCGTGTGTCTGTTAGTGCTAACTCAGAGGTAGATCATTACGGTAGGTGTTGTCATAGCATACGGTTACCACCTGTCTCACTTTAAGAGGACAGTTGTGTCCTGACAAAAAATATTAAAAAGGGAAAATGTCCAAGATTGTAGGACATAATTATGTCCCGTATATTATGTAATAGTTGCATTAAATAGTTATTCCTGTATCTAAAATACGTAAATGTTACATGAAACATGATAAGTAGCTAAAGTGCTACAAGAATAAGTATGAATTTAGGATAAAAGTATGTTCTATCCTGTGTACTTACCGTGGGTATGTGTCGGCCTGTAAACACCAATGTGTGCCCTGCAAATGTCCCACTATGGCCATTTGAAAAGATGGCAACCCATGCCAAAGAGGTTCAGTCACCAACACAACTGCAATGAGTGCAAATATCTGTGACAGAAATACACGAGACAGCTGTCATTTAGTAACATTCCCTTACATATCTATGTATTTCCGGAGGTATTGAAGGATCAACCTCACCTGCATGCTATATAGGAACCAATTAGCAATGGCTCAATGTATAAGCCCACAACAACCATAGTTTCAGTCTACTAAATGATAGGTCTTCAATTAGGGAAGGAGCCCACACACATATATGGAATATGTAGAAATGCAGTCCCCACAAACCTGTATATGCTATGTACACCCACCTACATCTCCCCCACACCCAAAACAATTGCAGTACAGACTGTAATAACATCACAAACATCCACTCACTCAATTACATCTGCAGAAGCGTTAACATACCTTGTGAGAGACACATTTGTAATGGCACCATGTGAAATCGTAGCTGTTGTATAATGGAACAGACGGTGATATTACAGGTTTTGATTGCAATAGTCCCTTATCAGACAGTTGAGATGACAGGTACACTCACATGTAGAACCACATACTCTAGTCATCACACACAATCCATGGGGGACATGAAATCAAAATATTCGTATCTCTCCAAATAGCAGTTGCAATTCCTCACAACAAAACACATACAGACCGTCTTCCCGAAGGTAGGGCAAAAGGGCAATGCCCAAGTGGAGAATTCAATTATACCCTACTGTTGCCATGTAATTGGTGAATGGAGTAGCTGCACAGCTGATGTGCATGTAATAATTTACTCAGGAACACCAATTGGCGGCAGGATACCACATGTCACAGGTATCTACATATATAAGGATGCCTTGCCATACATTCAAATTGTATGCTCATACCATAGAACTGTTTAAATAGTAAAGGTGTAAGAGAGATATTTACGAAGACTTGGAATGCTAACAAGGTATGTAGAACACTCAGTATGTTAGTGCATGTAGAGCCTGTTTTGTATTAATTAAAGTGTACGCAATGCATAAAGTGGGAAAAGGTATTATGTAGTGATGTCTTGTTGAGCATAGTAACGCTTGTAGAAATTGTGTGTCCTGCTGTGGGCCACAAGGTAAACATCTCATACACCACAAGGGATGCTACATGAGGGCTTTAAATGCAACAATTCCACACCACCCGCCGTCAGTGGTAGGGTTTGTCCAACAAGTACGTGCCATAGCAGGGGATAGTATATGTTGATATACTGTCACAGTAGGCATGTGTATGGGCATATAACGAGAATAACATGCCTAAGGTGGTCCTGCTGTGCAAGTATGCTTTGCATTATGGGATAATGTTTAAAATATGTGTAATTTACAGTATTGTAGGCAGATATGTCAGATATTTTACACAGCATAACTGTTATATCATGCAAACAAAGGTATCATCTATTGGTATGTACAATACACAATAACAGGATACATATGGTTTGTAGTCATGAGACACTGTAACAGCATGATAGCTAATTTAAATGGAAGAGCTACTCAATAATCCATGCACAAAGGACATGTAATAGCTTCACAGGTTCATAGAGAGGTACTATGCTGTCTGGCCAAGTCCATGTGTAAGCCCAACTACAGTGTTTTCACTGGCAGCACCTCCCTAGGGTAGTGTCCTGTCTGTGAACAGCAGAGCCATGTGTTACCTGCACCTGTGTACACTACAGAAATTGTAGTGATCCCTGGCGTACATGTGTGTCTCCCATCCACCCATCGAGGTATCTCATGAAGAGTGCTAGTGAGTGTCCCTGCTTGATGTACATAGGAATCATGTTCCAAAGCATGGTGAGTGTCTGGTTCAGGAATGTATCCCTCAAGCACGTCCCACTCATTGTTGCATTTGTGTACATATCCATGAGCATGTTGCTCTCAGTGGCTTTTGCTTATGTTGCTTATGTGGAGTATATCCATAAATATTGTTGTGGACATGGGCCCTGTATGTTCAGCAGAGGTCACCACTGAGTATGCAGTATGCAAATGTGTACAGTTGAGGTGTCCGTAGTTGTGCCGCATACGTCATCCTTCAGAGGTCAATAATCCTCATGGCGTGTTAATGTTGTGTTATGTAAAGCCATTGCTGTTCTGTAAGGTACTCCCCAAAAGGGGTGTTGTACCCTTGAAGGTGTGTCATACGTCAGGAGTATAGAGGTACAATGGGTGCCTTTGTTCCAGCTACAAACCCATTACAGATAAGGGTGGCCACATAGAAGGATATCCACGCCACATTGACAATATGGTTATCGAAGGAGTGGGTGCTATATACGTGTGCACTAAGATCCCGTATAATGTCACATGTATGTAGGGGACTACCACCTATGTGATAGTCAGTGGGTGATTGGTGTAATCCAAAGGGGATGTCTATGCACCTTGTGTCATGCAGCTTGAGGCCATGTTATCGACACCAGGTATCCGTCACAGTGACACCCTTATGGAGGGTGTCTGTATCAGCTGGTGGATCAATCATGGATCCTTGTTTGCAGTAATCTGGAAACCTATTCAGGGAAAGTCCCTCTGTGCTAGCCTGTACCTCAGGGAAGCATATACCGAACATGATGGGCCCTATGACTGAGGACTGTGGTATGCCAAGTGTAACTGAATTACAGTAGGTACTACGGTATGCTACCCTCATTGTATGGGCCCTGTCCATGAGCCACTTTGCATAACATCTCGAGACGTATGGGTCAATGTGCAGGTGGATATGTATGTTGTCAATACCAGACTGGAGAATGGTGCTGAAAGCCAATGAGAGGACAATGTAGGCTGTGTGGACCCCCTTACCATCATCAACTACCCCGGTAACTGTATCAAAGGAGTCCACCAGGTGTAGGAGCCATGGTCTGGTCTTAACAAATCCAACCTGGGTGGCATCAAAGGTCTGGAGCCCACCAATGTCTCTGTGAATGACTTCCATGATGATGTGCCCCATAGCCTTGCAGAACAGTCCAGTCAGGCGTATAGGGCAATAGTCCCTCTGGTTCATTGTGGCGCCACCTGTGTGGAGTGTGATAGCTGTTGCTGTGCACCATTCAGAGGCCACGATGTCTGATACAAGGCTATTAGTGAATCTGCTGGCCAAGTGGGGAGCCATGTCATTCTGAGGTTTGTGTAAATCTCAGCCTGGGATGTTGGACTGTCACATGGAGTCTGTGTTCCAGGCCTTAGAGAGTGCAGGTTGGAACTGCGTAGTTGTGACTGCAGGGACTCTGCATTGTTCCTGTATGGATTTTGGCCCTGTAGGGAGTGAGAGGGTGTAAAGTTAGCATTGAACCTATCTGCCAGGATGTTGCAAATATCAGTCGGTTCTGTAATGTTCCTGCCTAACCATCGTATGTCAGAGCAGATGTGGGTATTGCCATCGAGTACTGACATACCTCCATAATGGTTTGTGGTAGTCCTTGGAATGTGTCGCAGTAATGTTTACATAGCTATCTTTGGAGGATGTGATAAGGGATCCCAGATTCCTTCTGAGGCTGACCAGTGAGCTACCCCACCCATGGGATTGTACTGCACTTTGCAACAGCCTCCACCTTTTGTTGTACATTATGTCCATGGAATTGGACCCCCAGAGTGGCGTCCATTATCTGGTGGGTACCATCATAGCTCTGTTTGTGATAGCATGATCCATGCAGTCGTGTAAGTGCTAATGAAGTGCACTGGTGTATGTTTCAGCATTTGTAAGTACATTGTCCATCTGCACGGGTGTCATGACATTTACTACTTCTGTCATAAGATGTCTGAAGTAGGCCTTGTAGAAATCTTGTACTGTGTATTCCGTGAAGGGTGTGGCACTGGGATGTGGATAACAAGGGTGATTAGCATATGTTCGGAAACTACCAATGAGGGGATAACCCCAGGTGTGGAACACCAGTCACATGTTGGTAATGTCCATGTCTAGGATATTGTTCGCCTTGGTGGTAGTGTGTATGGGTTGATCCAGCTGAGTGGCCTAATGTGTCAGTACATGAGTAGGTAACCCAGTTAAGTGTGGGGTAGTGTCAGTCTCACATCAGTAGTTCCTGTCTGAACCCTACTGTCCAGTACACCAAGAAATGAGGGCCGGTAACCATGGGGTATGTTGTGGAATCTGTAGTAAGTTACAATGTGTATAGCAGTTCTGGCCACAGTTAGATGCACGTGGATCACCTCTGATGCATTGTGCTAAGTAACCAGCCTGGAGTTGTGTACATCCTTGTGAAATATGGACACACCTCCACCGTGGGTGTTCCGGTCCTGGTTACATGACTGAAAGGTGTGGTCTGCATATAACCTGTCAGTGCAGGTGTGCTCTCCAGAGCCTAGAGGCAGGTCCCAGTCACTGCAGAGATATCGAAGTGGTCCATTATAAGGAGTGCCTCACCTGAGTGCATTAGAGATGAAGATGTCAAGCATTGAGTAACATTACCCCAGGTTTTGCTTGCCTGTTTCTGTTCTGGTGGTGAATGTTATTGGAATCTGTCCAAGACAGGCAGTATAGGAGCAGCAAGAGCCTTACATGTTATCTGTAATCCCAGGGCTGACAGGTGCAGGTCATCTGTGCCAAAGCATCGTGTTTTGTTGACCATGTCATTCAAAGCTGACAGATACTGGATGCCTGTGGAATGACAGCAGAAGCATAGGCAACTGTTGAAGTGAAACATTCAGTCGTTGTACAGTGGTATCAGTCTGGATGAATGCAGAATGCTTCTCAGGGCTTGGGTGCTACCTTCTGGGCTACAAGACCGGAGAGCTATTGCATGTCCCTGTACATGTAGTCCAGGAAGTTACATCTCAGGGTAGTCACACTAACATGGCGAATGACAATCAAATTGTACCTGGTGAGGTGTGGCATGGGTGCATAGGTTATGTTGCGGATCCTGTTACCCAACAGCCAGATGTAAGTGACTATCGCCTTGTGTAGCTTGCTGAGTGGGACATCAGTGTGACCGCCTACAGAGTAACCTATGACTGGTATGTTGGGTATGTTATAACACCCTATTGGCTGTAGTTGATGGGCACACATGAGTCTATGGGTTATAAGTAATTGGTGTTGTGTTTGGTGATGGGGGCTGCCTCTGTTGCCTACACAGAGAGTATGGAGAGGTTCTGCAAATGTCATAGTCATACTATGTGTGGCCTGTGGTGGTGGAGATCTAGTGAGACTATGTAATGAGTGGGGAGTGTTGCAAATATTTAACGTCCCCACATGAATGTCAGGTTCAGTCTGGGTTGGTGAGAGCATTACCCCCAGCATGGCTACATATGTGTATCTCCCACAGGCTGACGTCTCGTATGTTGGGAGATGAACATTGACTGTGTACATGAGACAATTGCTCTATTGCCTCATGTTTGCCATATTCATCATATAGACAGGCAATAACACTGGTAAGTGACACTTGGACATGCCTGTATATTCAACCATGTCTCACAAGATATGTGAGGTACGTGTGTACAACAGCTGTTGTACTGTAAGCAAGCTGGAAATGTAAGGACAGACAGTGTACTTGTAGGAAATGAGTTGGAATGGGTGCTATAGTAATTAGTAGCTCATGAAGTGCTTACATGTTCTGAACAAGTGCTGAGAATGAATATGTAAGACAGATAGGGTGTTGGATAATATAAACCCACTGCAACCCACAAGTGGAGACGCCAGTCATAATTGGAGGCACTGCACTATTACCCTGCTGAGTATGGTCTGCAAGTCTATGAACCTTTATCAATGTAGATGTTAGCAGTACAGATGTAGATGACAGTACGGATGATTTCACACTGCATAGCATACCTGCGACAGGTCATGGGACATAATCACCCATACTGTGTTCCAGCTACACTGAGTATACTACATGTACCTTCGTATGTCACAGGAGTGTTCTACCAGTGGCCTGTTGACAGAAGCAACAGTACAAAAGGTGTCTGAGTGACATGTGCATATCACACCAGTGGCAGCTACAGTAAAACAGGGTTAATGTTTTGTACTCCCCCCTCATTGTAGCCCATATGACACAGACAAATGGGAGGCATCTGCATATGTAAGGATGTGAATGGCCATGACCTAGGAGCAATAGCTGTCTCAGTGTTGTGGACAGCATACAGAATGGGCTTTGTGGGAGAGGTGCGTGATATATGTGCACAATCTGACAGCTGCTAATAGCATTGTCACCGCTAGGTGAATAACCCTGTACCCATTAACTACCACCTAGGCAGCGGTCAACATTATGGACACTGTGTATAAGGGATGGTGCTGTGAAGTTCACCTCCCTGAGCTGGTGATGACTCCAGGCCTATTAGGTAGTCATACGAAGCACCCATGTCATGACAGGGTGCCATCCATGAGCATGGAGATCATTGGGCAGGCCTACTCAGCACTCGGGTGACCAATATCAGATCACATATCACCTTTAAGGGGTATTGGCCATGCGTGGATGGGCGATACCAGCCCTCACAATCCTCACCTCCACTATGCAGCATGCTGGCTACCTTGCATAAAGACATGTGCTACACTGTGATGTTGGACATGCTACACGTACATATCGTGATCTGAAAGACATACATCATGGACAGCCACCGTCCTACTACAAGGATCGCCACATGCTGGACAGATCCCTATGCCATACATGTTACATACTCCTGCCATACCATGCAACCCTGTCCATCAAAGCTGCACATGTCATCTCTGCCATATATGGTGCGATGACCGCATGGTAGATGTATCATTAACTGTCTGTATCAGTAATGTGGCACTGATGCACCTGGCAGTGGCAAAATGGCTGCCGAATACAGCTAGAAAACTTTACCCGTAAATGCTATAGTTGATAACCATCCCTGCGAATAACATCCGGCTAGCCATTGTCCCATGTGTATCACATGTGCAACACAGGCGATACGTGGCAGGATGTTGAACTGCTGTACAGTGCCGTGTAGATGTATATGGCAAAACACATGCATGTAAAGGTTTCCGTGAACATGTCTGCATTGTCACTGCTCATGTCCGTTAAGGCAGTGTATGTGTTGATATGTGACATATACACAGCATCAAGGTCAACAGCATTACTGAGGACACATCCAGGCATGTGCTGATAGGTAAGAACACCAGTACAGGCAAACAGACATGCCCACATCAAGACAGCATTCACATGGAGTATGAGCAATGTAATGAGGTGACACACATATATGGTGATGATATCCAATGCACAATGGGTGTTACATGTGTGTGACACAAACATGTCAGTCATGTCAGTGTCATGACGATTTGCAAAGATAACTGCTCATATGTACTAGATTTAATACAAATGTATGTGCAGCTGTATCTCTGTACATCTCTGTGATACTGTGACCTGTCTCCATCATTATGTCTTCCAGATAATGCCTCATTCACGCCTGCCAGCGTATAGCTGCCTGGAGGATGATGCCCTCATACCGTACCTCCATGATAACTATGAGGTGTTGTTCAGCCATGTGCCACAGCATGCCCAGTGGCGTGACGACCTATGGCAGGAACTTTGCAGGAGGGTTAATAATGTGGGTGGCCATAACCACACCTACCAGCAGGTGTGCAGACACTGCACGGACCTGATACGACATGCAAAACAGCGTGCCAATGCAATCGCCAGGGAACAAGGTGGAACAGGTAGTGGGCCACCAACCCATCCCCCACTTTCTCTGTGTGTCTGTGTCTGTCTCTGTGTGTCTGTGTCTCTGTGTGTCTGTGTCTTTGTCTGTCTGTGTGTCTATTGTAATGTAGAGCCTTTCTTTGCATTCACAGGTGATGTAGGTGTGTTACCCTCCTGCTGTCCATCTGATGTTAGTGTCCCCACAGACTCTAGCAGTGATGAACATATGCATGAGGTACAGGCAGGCTTGTCAGGGGCTGAATCTGTGCCAATGGTTGCCTTCCCACCTATCTCCCCCTCTTCCCCGCACACAGTTCTCATGCCAACACATACCCCATCACCAGTGGCCATAGAGGAAGGACAGTCAGTGTGTGTTAGTTTGGAACAGGAACATGTGGTGGCTACAGAAGGTGTGTCTTCACACCACAGTGTCAGTGTAATGACTGCAGATGTGCCACATAGGCATGTGGCCAGTGCTGCTCATAGGAGGACCTCTGGCAGACATGCACCTGCAGGACAGAGCGCAGCAGCTGGTGTCACCAGATGCATGTTTCAGACTGTAATGGTGGCACAGGCACATGCTGAATGGCAGAACAGAAAAGGGCAGAGGCTTCAAAGGGCTGCTATCCATTCTTTAAACGACAATATCCAGGCATTGGCAAATGCTCAACAGCAGATTGCTGATGTTCTGGACAGGTGATTGGGTGACATGGTTGGAATCCTTGACCATGGCATGGCAATCTGCGAGCATGAGCTGTCTGTGCTGGAACATCTGGTAGGAGTGAGGCATAGGCCACATGGATGTAGGCCAGCTACACCATCTGGTGCAGGTCAACGTGAACGAGCTACCTCACATGCCCACTCCCACAGTGCCAGTAGCAGTAGTAGTGCAGCTGGTGCTGCGCTGTCCACAACAGGACACAGCAGGCCACATGGACATGGCCCTGGACATTCCCAGTGTGGACACGGTTCCAGTGGACATGTGTCATCGGACAGTAGCCAATCTGTACCTCTACCTGGTAGTGCCCGTGCAACCCCTGGCAGGCACAGGTCACGTGGCCATGGCCAGACACAGTGAGCTGTACATCCTGGTCTGTACAATCTGGAGCTGTCAATAATACCCCTGTGTAGGCCGGACACATGGCAGAACTGTGTGCACACATACACGCACACAGCAAAAACATGCATAACAACCACACATGTCCAATCAGATCACGGGCCCTAACCCACACACATGATGTCATCCACTGGTGCAGCCTATGCCCCTGGCAAACATTATCACCCTGTGCATATGATGATGCCTGTGCCGCATCCCTGTCATCCACACCATCGGTGCAGGGACATGCTCATATGGTCTGATGCACAGGGTGAACAGAATAGTGAGATAAGTGTATATTACATTTGTTGTGTACTGTTGACACGCACCAGACATACCATGTAGTACAGGTTTAGAATGCATTGTTATATGTTCACATTATGTGTCTTCATAACAAAAGTAACAGCATGTTGGTAATTATGCCCTGCTTCCCTCCTTAAGGTCTAATTGCATGTGCCATTACATTACAGTGTTTGCAGTTATAGTGCATTGTTGTATGTTCACAGTATGTGTCTTGGTAACAACAGTAACAGCATGTTGGTAATGATGCCCTGCTTCCCTCCTTAAGGTCTAATTGCATGTGCCAATAAGTAGCAGTGTTTGCAGTTTCCCATGTGTAAATGTGGAGTACTCACAGGCATGTATGGCAATACCAGCATGCTATACGTAGCCTCAACCTCACTGTTAGAAAGGCTACCATTCCACAGATGTCCACACATCTACTGATTCAGAAGCATGTGAGCTGTTTAATAGGCTACAGTGGCTAGAGAAGTGACATCCATACTGGGTCACATCACAGGTATAGTGACATGGTGCGGGGGGTTTACACAGCAGTCTGGCTGATGGCAACGTTAGAGGCCAGTTGATAGCATGAGGCCTCATTGTGTAGCAGTAATACACTGTCACATTACAGGATGAGAACACGCACAGACATACACAGAAACACACAGTAACATGCCCACACTCACAGGGTCAACGACACTATAACGCACACTTGATAGCGTTGAGGTGAGGACCCCTGCCTATGTGGTAATCACCTTCACAGTACTGTGCACTGACATGACGCGACACAGAGAATAAACGTGTACAGGTAGCCAGTAAGGCTGAGACTGATGGCATCAACAGGGTAGTAGACTGCATCACCATGAGGGGTTAGGGATCCTGTCTGTTCTGTATGGTAGCATACACCCTCACTCCATGCACCAGACAGCCATACATACATACACACACACACACACTGTGAAGTCCACAAATGTCATTCACATACAGATAACTGACATGTGTGTGATACACACACCACCCATGCCTACGTCTTGCTTTCTACACTGCAGAATGTACAGATCTCTACAACAGTGTACAGGGGTGTGTAACAATTGGGATGTATTCCCCACCATACGTGGCATATATGGTCACACAAGCAAACACACATGGCAGTACTGTGAATCATACACCTGCTATATGATGATACATCTGACAGACATGCAGCAGTATTGGCCGCATTATGTGTACCAAAGCTACCTTCGGCAATTGTGCTGCTATATGCACACGGGAGGACTTAAGTGTTACAGGTGTCAAGTGATTTACAGTCAGTAACACCCTGACCGCTGTGTAGGTTGTATGTCTTCAGCGTCAAGTAACAGAAACATAGCATACTGTTTGCACATGTCATGGTAGGACTGCTTGTGACACACCTGTGAGCTGTCTTCAGCAAACATCCATCTGCAAAGGTAAACCACCACTTTATGTACACACATCCATCCATACCTGATGTACATCTTACCGTACTGTCAGTATTTCACCATATACAGATGTCAATGATGGAGCTGCATTGCAACTGCATGTTGTAGTTAGACACAGATGAACGGCATACATCAGCTACTGCACATGCATGGTAGCTGAATGCACACCACTACATGTACATGTGTGTTGGTCCTACATTCCTGTCATGTAGCCATGTTTGTATGCATTGCAATTGTGAATATGTGTGATGACATACATGACACATGGACTGTTGTATGATATGATGGTTGTCATGGGTAACTAGTACAGAGGGAATGTTACCTCAGTCAACATTGCTACCTTATGTACTGTTAGCATTCAACAGCCATGGACCTACCTTCCGTGTGCATGTGTGTGATTGCTGTAGCCACTTGTCTGCACTGAGGACAGCAAAAGCTATGCTATGTACATATGTGTTGTGTGTGTGTGTGTGTGTGTGTGTGTGTGTGTGTGTGTGTGTGTGTGTGTGTGTTTGTGTGTGTGTGGGCATGTACATATCCACGACAATTACATGTATGTCATATCCAAATATGAGTGTTTTTTGGTGTACAACAACAGTCATCTGTTACAGCTGTGTAAGACCCAGGGCCCCTGTTATGTGTTGAGTCGACCTGGTTATGAACAGTGGTATCATTGCATTGCATAGCACATGATGGAACCCTGTCAGTACATGTGTAGTCTGCACAGTTGCTGTAGACCTATGTACAGTCCACTGGTCATGAGTAACATGGTGTTGTAGTAATGTATGGATGTGTGTTGCTGGTCCAAGGACATAGTGATGTCTGAGGGCTACATAGTAGAATGCAGCATTTACCACTGTGATCTGCACCTGAGACATCTGTGATGGCTCTTGAGTGTGTACTGGTCAGTACATGTGAGTGGCCTTCATTTACATGGGGACATTAATACCTGGAGCGGTCCGTCACAGTCTTATGGCCCACATGTCTGTATCTGAGGTATACGGTGGTAGTGCTATTGTGCACAACTGTGCCATATGCCAGGTGTTCCTCACTGCAGAGATGACCGTATTCCCCATTGTTGGATCTGGATTGTCAGCTGCGATTACGAACGCTACACATCTAGCACTGACGACCGTTGTCAGATATATGTAGTGCAGCATTCGTGCTAACAGTGTTCACTATCGACACACTGTGCCCTTCCGTGTTTAGAATCCATGTGCATACAAGACAGCCCTTCACTACTACTAAGTGTGTGAGCATGCCCGCTACGCCGTTGTGTAGATGGACACACAATACATTCCAAACGGACGTGTACTACTAAGTGTGTGAGCATGCCCAGTGACACCTTGTGTCTGTTATGTGCCTCTGTGTATGGGCATGACCATTGAAATCCTGTATAGTGATAGTGGTCATCCAGGCAACAGATGTCCATACCCCACATCAGGATGGATTGAACACACTGGTTGTCTGTCTTGAAGGATGTACTGTCTGTGGCGTGTCTTGTATCTATGTAGTGTTGTAATAGCGCTCCGTAGATAGGCAGTTGTCCCGCTCACACCACTGCCATGTGTTTGTCTCCATCTACCTTGGGACATTAATATGCTTTTAGACTGCTCACTCTCCATACATTCCCTAATGGCGTCTTTGCCTTTGCTGATGATGTCATCCACCTAGAAGTATGCCTCTGGGAGTGCTGTGTTCCAGTAATCTCGGCAGCATGTTTTGTAACTGTGTAATGCTGTAGTGTGATAAGATAGTTAGATGTATGTTCGACTCCCAGCCCTGCCGCACGTGTGTGTGTGTGTCTGTGTCTTTCCAGCTGCCTGGGGACAGAGTAATGTTTTTAGACTGCTCACTCTCCATACATTCCCTATCAGCATCTTTCCCTTTGCTGATGATGTTATCCACCTAGAAGTATGCCTCTGGGAGTGCTGTGTTCCTGTAATCTCAGTAGCGCATTCTGTAACTGCGTAATGCTGTAGTATGGTAAGGTAGTTAGGTATATGTTCGACTCCTCAGCCCTGCCAAGTGTGTGTGTCTGTGTGTTGCCAGCTGCCTGGGGACAGAGTAATTTTTTTAGACTGCTCACTCTCCATACATTCCCTATCAGCGTCTTTGCCTTTGCTGATGATGTCATCCACCTAGAAGTATGCCTCTGGGAGTGCTGTGTTCCAGAAATCTTGGTAGCGCATTCTGTAACTGCGTAATGCTGTAGTGTGATAAGGTAGTTTGTTGTATGTTTGATTCCCAGCCCTGCCGTGTGTGTGTGTTTCTAGGTGCTTGGGGACAGAGTAATGCTTTTAGACTGCTCACTCTCCATACATCCTCTAGTCTTTGCCTTTGCTGATGATGTCATCCACCTAGACATTTGCCTCTGGGAGTGTTGTGTTCCAGTAATCTCGGTAGCTTGTTCTGTAACTGCGTAATGCTGTAGTGTGATAAGGTAGTCAGGTGTATGTTCAACTCCCAGCCCTGCCGTGTGTGTTTCCAGCTGCCTGTTAACCAAATGATGTTTTTAGACAGCTCACTCTCCGTACACTCCCTATCGCCGTCTTTGCCTTTGCTGATGATGTCACCCACCCAGAAGTATGCCTCTGGGAGTGCTGTGATGCTGAAACTCAGTAGCGCATTCTGTTACTGTGTAATTCTGTAGTGTGGTAGACTAGACAGGTAGGTGCTCAATTCCAAGGCATAGCAGGTGTGTGTGTTTGGCAGTTATACCCTATGTGTTGGTATCTGTGGGTTGCTAGCTGTGGGATGTGTTCAGTGTGTTTTGTTGCTGACCTATATAGTGTCCACAGCCCGCATATTCTGCCAAGACACTGGGTTGTCAACACATACATTCGCCAATAAGTCTGGTGAGTAAATGTCAGTAGCCCTACTCTTACCCTTAATACAGTCTGACCCATGTGATGCAATAAAACACACATGCCATGATAGTAACAACACTACATGACGCAAGTGGCACATGTAGTTTCCTTTTCATTCCTGTCTAATGCTTTGCTGTCATGTGGTCCGCTGTTGTGATATAAATGCAATATCTACATATGTGTTTACATGTATATATATATATATATATATATATATATATATATATATATATATATATATATGTGTGTATACATATAATATATATGATATATGTAGATATAGAGAGATAGACATAGATATAAACATATATGTCTGGGGACATCAGCACTATTGAATGTTTGTGCCGGATGATCTGTACGTGATAACCTCGGATGTATGTATATCTGCCATGGCGTAGTGGTAATGCACATCGTCTGTGGTGTGCAGGGTCCTGGGTTGTAGTTGTGTAGACACCGGTTATTTTTTTGCTGGGAAGACCATGGGACATTGAATATGGTGATAGTAAGGCACCTGTTACCAGTTGTGTACGGATCTGAGTGACACTAAGCAGTGGTTATTAATTTGGAGGTTCGGTATGGGTCATATAACTATTCATTAGAAGACTATACTATGCAGGTGAGGTTGACAACAGTGTACCCCATTTATCCCCTGGGTGTGATCCAGATCCCTGGAGTGTATGTGTGTAGTTAGCCAGGTGCAGGGCTTGAATATAGTTGACAGCATGGGAGGGGGGTCAGGCATACTGTATGTACATTGCAGAACTGTGCCTCAGGAGTGCTCCTGCCTTAGCACGCCTAAGCTAGGGGTGTGTCTATACCTGCCTGGTAACATTGGGAGGGACAAAAGCAGTATTGGGGTAGTCAGGGTGTACAGGCTGCACAAACAGGTGATGATCAGCACAATCAGCAGATGACATGGCCAGCCCACACCTGAACAGTACAGTAATGTGAGCAAGCAGCATACACACAGGTGTCTTCCGCACTCTACACCACTGGTGTATACCTGCAGGGACATTTCACAACACAGTCCAACCAAATGAGAAGGACTGCAGCAGGCAACATAGACCAACATGTGCAGGAGGCTGAGGGCAGTGAGGATGTGTATGCTGCTGAACAACCCTTATTGGGGTGACATAAGACTTTATAGACCCAGGGTGACTTACCAGGGGCTACATGAGCTGGGGATGGTGGAGCACTATGGGGTGGACAGAAATCTCCTACACCGGCTTATTGACCTGTGCCTGCCACACCTGACACATCAAACAGGCCGAGGGAAACCCATCACAGTGGATACCATGGTATGTGTTGGCCTAGGTATACTAGCCACAAGTACCTCACACAGCACAACTGGGGATATCATGGGGATCTCACAGGCATCTGCATCCAGAGTATTGCACCAGTTCACAGACACCATGTCAACACATGCTAGTGAGCACATACATGTCCTCAACACACGTGATTAGTAGACCAGCAATATGCATCTCTTCAACCACATGGATGACTACCCTGGGGTACTGGGTGCTATAACCTTCACACACGTACACATCAAAGCACCACCCAGTGAGCGTGGTAGGTCCTAGATTCACTGCAGGGGCAAACCCTCCAACAGCTAGGCTGTATGCGATGGCCAGGGCATTAGATTGAATGTGTGTGCTGTCTGCCCTGGAAGCTATGATGATTCCGATATATGGCTTCTGACACAGGTGTACCACACCTTTGCCAATATGGACATCCCCTACAGTCTCCTAGTGGGGGATGCTGGGTAATCACTGGTGTTGTGGCTGATGACACCCATCAGCAATGCACACACACCTGAACACTCACACCATAATGAGGCAGATGCACAGGCAAGACATATAATTGAGCATGTGTTTGGGATGCTCAGGTCACGGTTCTGGTATCCAGACACATCCGGTGGAGCCCTGCAGTATTCACTAGCTACATGCACACAATTTGTTATGGTATTTGCTATGCTACACAATCTGATCCTGCAGTAATAGTTGCTGCAGGAACAGCATGGGGCAGGGCCACACAGCCCAACACCACTGTCAAGGCCTGTACAGGCACAGTGTGACTTGGCGAAGGAACTACCTGAGCAGGGCCCAGTTGGCGAAAGGCTGTGTATGGTATGACCTGCCATTGGCAAAGAGGCAACACAGGGCATATGCACTAACACAGTAGGTACCCACGGATTTTCCCTCTCTGACCCACACACAGTACAATGGATGCCAAACATGACATTACCTGTGCTCGGCCATGTGTATGAGGTGCACTGTGTGCATCTGACATAGGCTGCCCTCCAGCACCATTCTCAGGTCCAGAACACCCCCAGGGTACGTCTATCGACCTAACAATTGGCAGTTGTATTAGAATGTGTATTTACCCATTGCTATGATATGTATGTGAGCATACAAGAGACTTTGGTGGTCGAATGTTAGGGCAGCAGACAGTACACACCCATAGTGGCACCATGACATCTGTAGCACATACGGGGGTCACAATGGTAGCCAGTAGTACACAGGGTGTCCTAACCCACTGCAGATTATGGGCTGAACATCATGTGTGTCCGTACAGCCCACACACGTTCCATGCAGCTGGACAGGTGTGGACCAATACAGACAAATGATATACAAAGGCCTATGGATATGCCCAATGAATGACCCCAACCCCCAAAGACACACACAGACTACAGCAGGCCAGACAGTTTGATGTAGGTTGTGAAAGCTAGTATTTAAAGCTGGGATCTGACGTATACTGGTATGCCTCCAACCAGCAATTTAGGTAGGTCCACACACTGACATGGAGTACCTGGCATACCAGTACAGTAGTAGCAGATGTGTACAACTGTCAGCTGTGCCCCCTGTCCAACCTACACATGTGAGAGTCATGTGCGCCACCCATGGTGCTGTGTAGGACTGTGGATGCGGTTGAATGTCCCCCCACGCTATGCAGACATGTAGCAACTGTCAATGCCACATGACCATTAGCTACCCTGCAGAAACAGCATGACACCTGTCTGTGTAGAACGGAGAGGTCGGCAACACAGTACTGACTATCTGGACATGTGACACATGCGATACAGTTGACCATACTTGGCATGCTCACACACATGACGCTATGATGGTAATGTCGGTCGACAACATGCGTAACAGTCATACTGTGGATGCTCACACACTGAAACACAGGACGGCCAGGCATGCATACACCAGTGGTCCGGACATATCTGCCAGTACATTGCTATACTGTTGGATGACTGTGCTGTATGGTGTGTGTGTGTGTGGTCTATTGTCTGTACATATGCCATGGTCTCTTGTTAATTCACATTAGCTATGTGCGCAGGGTACTGCTACCAACACGTGAATAGGATGGTTCTTTGTTTGCGGACAGATCGACACCTTTGGATATGGACTAGGTAAGGCACATTCCAGCAGGTGGGAGCAGTTGTGCATGGGTTTGCACATTGTTAAGCACTGCTGACCTCTGGTTACAGTACCCTATACCCGTTTAGACTCTACATTTATTTGACAGTGCACTACTGGCATACTGGTAGACAAACACACTTACAGCTGCTCGCTCACCGACATTTGTGCTTACATTTGTCACTCACGCTGGGTGTGTGCGATCTCTTGTGATGTGTATTACATCAGACTACATGACTACAGTATTGGGTATGTCTAACCATTTGGCTGTACGGACTCAGCGGCCGGTCCAGTGATGTAATCATATTATATGCGTGTTCCTCATACGATCTGCTCCCATCTGCCTGGTACATGGGAACCGATACTCTGCAATGCTGACATGTGAATGTTATTTTGTTAACGCAGCTGTCCGCCGAGTCATGCTACCGCATACCTACTGTATATTTTCCACCTTTCAGATTGCACGACGGGAGACTGTAGGAGTAACACCTTTCCCACTTTGCATGGGACAGTCCCTCATTAGGCATATGTCATATGACAATACTCTTACCATTGCAACTGTCCTGATTAGGGGACATTCTCATATTCTATGTGTCTGTAGTGGTTGCTTGTTACAGGTGTTGTATACCTGACACATCGATATGTTATATGTAGTAGCATAAGCAACTTTATTGCTGCTAGACTATGCTTTGATTTGTGCTGATATGTATATTTCTGTACTATGCATGGCTGTAGGCATGTTCTGCCCTGGTACGTCTGACATTTCTACAGAGCAGGTCCCACTTTGGCCATTCAGAATGGTGGCAGTCCTATAGATAC